>NC_090450.1:465923463-466226493 GCF_031143425.1 Pleurodeles waltl
CCATTAGTACCTGCCTCAGCTTCAGAGAATCAAACTTTTGGAGTCGCTGCTCCACGAGGTTTGGGAACAGGTCAGACACCAGCTGCCATATCATTGCCAATTACTGTTGGTCCGCCGGTGCCATTGTATGCGCAAGGTAAGCCTGGTGTGCGTGATCAGGGAGTAATGACCCAAGATGCAATAAGAGGAGGGTCCGTAGGAACTCCCCAGTTAATGGCCCCAGGAGAACAAGCAGTTGAAAAACCAAGATCTTTACTAGACCTTAGCCCGGTTGAAGCCCCGATGGAGGCAATGAGACAGGCAGGGCTAGGTATGCTGACCCCGCAGCCAATAAGTACAAATGCTTCACATTCGCCAATGATGCATGCAGGGAATATTTCACTGCAAGGTTTTATGGTGCAACAAGTGAATGAGTGGTTAGAAAAAACGTACGCTCCAAAAGCCGCAGCAACTGTAGAGAAGTTAGAAAGGTCTGAGAACGATGATTACCTGAATTTTGTGAGACTGGGCGTGAAAGCTGCTGAACTAGTGGAAGGAACAATGGGGGTAAACAGATTAGAGTCATACATAGAAGCAGAATTGAGGTATCTGTGCCCTAAAATCACTAAAGAAGTAGGTAAAGTAGAGAGGTTGGCGAACCTAGCAGACAAATACAATATTGACATTGAGTATACTAAACATTTGAAGAAAAGTTACAGACTAGACTTCGACTCCAAAGATTTTGATCACATGAGGTCAGCCAGAATAAAAGCACATCTTAAGGAAATATTGCGGAGTGTGCAGATCTGGGGGGCCTTAGAAAAGTGGGAAGGCAGATGGGCAAAGAAAAGAGATAAGGAGAAAAGTGACAGTCCGGGATCAAGTCAGGCTAAAGCTTCACCAGATACGGGAGCAGTAAAGATGTTACCCATGAGAGAAACAGCTGGTGGGGTTCTAATCCATGTACCTTGGACTAGGGGAGACATACTGTCATTCACGAATGATTATCCCAGGTTGAGGGAGAAGCCGATAGTGGTATCAGCAAACAGATAGGTTTGTGAAGCTTGCAAAATGTCTCTGGGAAGATTTGAATACCTTCTTTGAGATCATTGTTCCGCCCGACTTATGGCTTAAGTGCAAGAGAGGTGTAGACTGTCCGACGCAGGAGCCAGCAAGGGATAAAGCGACCGGAGCACCTTCTGAAGAGGTGATGAAATACTATCATAAGGTGATTGAGTGTTTGAAGCAGAAGGTGTCGCCGAAAGTGACAGATTGGCAGAAAATAGACCGGACATTGCAGGAGGTTAAGTAATCAATCCATGCTTACTATGAGAGGCTGTTAAAAGCGTGCAAACATTACAGTGGTACTGAGACTATTGAGCCGAAAGACATGAACCATGTCGTGTTCAGATTTGTTGAAGGTCTGAGACCAGAGGTCAGCCAAATGATTAAGAATCATTTGATCTGTTGGCAAGCGAAGCCGATTGATGAGGTGTTACAGTATGCGAAATACTGTAGTGATGAGATTGAGCTGAAGCAGAGAAAACTGAAGGAGAAAGTGATGGTGATGCAGATAAGGGCAGCGCAGGCAGGTATGCAGGGAAACGGAATCCAGCAGATGATACAGCAACAACCGCAAGGGAATATCATGTTTCAGGCACAACCGAGAGGCCGAGGTCGAGGTTTTGTGAATCGCGGTCCAGATTTGAATACTGTTGTGGTTCAAAATGCTGCGCAAGGGATGAAAAAGATGGGACCATGTCACGCGTGCGGGGCGTGATGCATTGGAAGCGGGAATGCCCAAATGTAGTGCATAGTGGTGTCGTTCAACAAAGCACTGATGTCGGTACATTTCAAAACATGAGAGGTCCAAAATTGAGAGGTCAAAATCAGAACTTTCAAAATAACATGGTACAGATGCAGGGGTTACAACCCATGCAGCAAATGCAAATGCTGCGTGTTCAACCAGCACAAATGCAGCAAATACAACAGCAGGTTCCCATGGTACCTAGACAGCAAATGCAATTACCCTTGGCTCCAATGGGACAGCAACAGATAATGCTTCCTCAGCAGGTCACAGGTCAAGTAGTGAGCCAAAATAATACAGTACAGCAATTCCCATTGCGTGGTGAAGATGGAGTGAATGATGAATGGTCGGATTATAGTTCAGACAGTGGAGAGGGCAGGCTTGCAGCATCCCTAGAAGTAGACCAGAGGGGACCCTATGTAGAAGGAAAGGTGATGGGTCACAAAGTTTCATTCTTGGTTGACACCGGAGCTACACGCTCTACAGTCAGAAGCGCAGAGGTTCCGAAATTGCCACTTTCAGGGCGTACCATAAGAGTGGTAGGAGTAGCAAATTAGTACTTGACAAACCCGATTACGGATCTGGTGCAAGTTGAAATTGGAAACTTTCAGAGACTGCATAAGTTTGTAGTCTGTGATTCGAGTCCCGTATCCCTATTGGGAAGAGACTTATTGTGTAAGGCAAAGTGTTCAATTACCTGTTCCAATGATGGAATAGAGGTGCAAACAAACAGTGATGACGAAGGGGATGATGGTCAGTTCGCTGAACTAGAGACTGAGACCGCGAATGAGGATTACGCTCTGATAACCTTATTCCGATGCTTACAGTGACTGACTTACCAGCTGAGTTACAGGGAGCAGTGACAGAGAAAGTGTGGGATTTAACAGGAAAGGAAGTGGGGTTGATAAAAGAAGTGAAACCAGTTAAAGTACAAGTGAAGCCAAATGTAGTGTTTCCCCAGGTGCCACAATATCACATGGCACAAGATATCCTTATTCAGGTGTCGCAAATAATTGCAGATTTTGTAAAGCAAGGAGTTCTAAAAGAGGTGTTCAGCAGCCCATGTAATTCACGAATAATGGGTCTGAAAAAGCCTTGTGGAAAGGTTCGAATTGTGCAGGACTTAAGGAAAATAAACAAGATTGTGGTAAAGTTTTGCCCCATAGTGCCGAATCCAGCAGTAATTATGTTCCAGGTTTCGTGTGATGCAGAATGGTTCACAGTTGTGGACTTGTCACAAGCTTTCTTTTCGGTGCCTCTTCATGAGGACAGCCAGTTTTTATTCAGTTTCAAATTCCTGAACAAAGTGTACTGTTGGTGCAGAATTCCTCAAGGGTTTTCTGAGTCACCGTCTATTGGACCTGACCCTTTTACAGGGTCATTCCCCAGATTTTTTGCTTTTGCATCCTTATTTTTCTGACCTTTGTTGGCTGGCGTTTTGACTCTGAGCACTTTTACACTGCTAACCAGTGCTAATGTGCATGTGCTCTCTCTAACAAATTTGGTATGATTGGATTATACCTAATTGGCATATTTAATTTACCTATAAGTCCCTTGTAAAGTGGTATCCCTTTACCCAGGGCCTGTAAATTAAATGCTACTAGTGGGCCTGCAGCGCTGCTTGCGCCACCCACTGAAGTAGCCTGTCAAACCTATGTAAGGCCTGCTAGCGCAGAGCCTGTGTTCGCAGTTTCCTGCCACAGGGACCTGGCATCTAAATTTACTTGCCAGGCCCAGAACTCCCCTTTTACTGGATGTAAGTCAGCCCTGAGGTACGCCCTAGCTAGCCCTTTGGGCAGGGTGCCATGTATAAAGAAGGCAGGACATGTGCCATGTTGCGTGGCCTGTCCTGGTAGTGACAAACAGCCTAACTGGTGTCTCACTGCTGTGAGTGCTGCCCTCTCATAGGATTGCATTGGAGATGCCCTTCCTTATGTGTAAGTCTGATTTATGAGGGGTAGCGTAGGCATGTTTGGTATGGTTGTGACAGTAGTAAGAAATGCTGCGCATTTATCTGTGGTTATGACTTTGGTGTTTTGAAGCTTGTCTCCAATCAACGTCTGGGCAGACTGACAGTTGGGGCTTTGTGCATACTTCTCAGACAGCCTGAACACAGGGAGGGTGGAGGTGACACAGAGGTGCATCTACATATTGTAAAGCCTTCCTGGGCTGAGAGAAGGGAGAGGCGGGGCACGCCTGCATTTGTAAAGACTGTGCCCTGGCCTCACACAATAGGGTTGTTAACCCCCCCACTGATGTTTGGAGCCTGTGCTGAAAGGAGAGAGGGGGCACTCCCAGAACCAGTTGTAACTGGCTGGAACCTCCTCTCCCTACCATTGTGAAACACTGTAAAAACTGACTATAAGTACAGGGGAATTTTCCCCACACTTTGAACACTCTTGAACTTGAAACTGGACACAGAACGCTGATGAATGGACTCACCAGGAAACCACCTTGGACTGTTGCTGCTGTGCTGACCTGTGACCTGCCTGGTCACTAGAAGGAACTGCCACCACCTGCACCCCTTGTGCTGGCCTGTAGCTGGGCCCACCAGCTCTGTGCTTTTTCCTGTTCTATCTGTTCCCAGGGGCAGGGTGTTGTGGCCCCTGACCCCTGCAAAAAGATCCCTGTAGATTCTGCCCAAGCGTGTGGAAGAAGCGCTCTCTTAATTGCAGGAGGAAATCACTGCCGCAGCCCAGGCTTATGGAAGTGCCCCCAACTGGAGAAGCGCTTCCCTGCTGTGTTAGATCACCGCTGCGGCCGGGGCCGAAGCACAGAGCCTCTGTGCTTTAGGAAGCGCTCCTGTGCTGAACCAGAATCTCCACCGCAGCCCGGACGTCCTTTGTTTATCTAGCGCGAGTAGCGTGCGCTCTTCGGTGACCCTGGGGCACGGTCCGCTCTTTAGAGCACCCCCGGGGCACTAAGTGCCAGCAACTCCAGACAAAGCACTGCGGCGGCCCGGGAACATCTCTTTGCACTCGCGCACCACTTCTGGTGCGGCCGAGTGTCTCCTCGGGTCCCCAGAGGGGCCCGAACTTCCGGACAGACTCAAAGAAGGACTCGGGGAAGGCGCAGGGAGCGCCCCTTCCCTGGTCTCTGCCCCAGGAGCCGGACGCTCCTTTTCCTTTCACATCAGGCATTTTTCCTTCAGCTCGAATCGGGAAGGGAGACCTCGACGGAGGTCCCTTCCCGCCTTTGCCCCCATAATTGTTGTTGGGCCACGCCCAGCCCCCCCACCCCTCGGACAGGGTGTGAGGAGGCCGAGGCAGGCCCCCACCAAGAACGTAGGCACCCGGAGGGGCCCGTCCACAGTAGAGAGGTTGCAGACCGCCCCTCTCCCCCAAAAACATTCCGTGGCCCCCGTTTTGCGCACCGGAGCGCCAGTGGCCCCCTACACTCACCTTTAGGCACTGGAAGTGCCTCTTCAGCCAGAAAACAGGTACATTCTAGGGAATCTAGGCTCTAGGAGCCTAGTACAGACTTTTGGTTGTTTAGATTTCCTACCTGTTTACTGGTGATGCATATTTGTGCTCATGTTCCTTTTCTATGCATGTCTAGCTGATATGTATGTATATGACTTGTGGTATATTCTCTAATGTTCCTTTTATGGTTATTTAGGAATTGTTCATGACAAGTGCATATACCTTTTTCTATAATTCCTGACTACTGCTTATGTTGCAGAATCCGGAGTACTTACGTGTTCTAAGGTGACAACTGCATATTCCTGCAGAGTATTAGTAACTTGTGTAACATTCTGACAACTGCTAAGGTAGCAGGGTATTATTCACGTGTAATGTTGGTCTAATTATGTTTTGTGCAATACAGATTATTTTTACATAAGCTCAGTGTTGTGTTTACTTTGTGGTGTACATTGTGCGTCATGTGTTTTGTGTTGTGCAAACGCTTT
Source organism: Pleurodeles waltl (assembly GCF_031143425.1). Taxonomy (NCBI): domain Eukaryota; kingdom Metazoa; phylum Chordata; class Amphibia; order Caudata; family Salamandridae; genus Pleurodeles; species Pleurodeles waltl. The sequence continues at coordinate 465,929,157 of NC_090450.1, forward strand.
ACACATTGCCTCCAGGTTAAGCCTGACTGCTCGTGCCAAGCTACCAAGGGGGTGAGCAGGGGTTATCTTGGACGTGTAACTCCCAAGCCCTGACTAGAGTGGGTAGGTTCTGTCTGGCTGAGGTGCATACCCTAGCCAACCAGAAACCCCATTTCTAACACCGTCCATCTTCAATCAGATATTGAAAAAGGACTTGGAATCCTTAGTACTGCCTTTCAGTTAGACTCTACTGCAGTACATTGACGACTTGCTGATTGCGTCCAGGACAAAAGAGGACTGCAGGTATGATGCAATTGCCTTTCTGAATCATTTGGGAAAGAACAGACATAAATTGTCCCCAAAGAAGTTGCAGTACTGTCAAAAAGAGGTGAAGTACTGAGGACACTTGATTGAGAGAGGGTCCAGGAGAATATCGAAGGAAAGGGTGACAGCAATTTTTCAAATGAACCCCCGACAACAAAGAGAGATGTCAGGAAGTTTTGGGGAATGGTGGGTTACTGTCGCCGGTGGATACTCAACTTCTCAATTATCTCTAAAGCATTGATAAAGCTGACAGGCAAAGAGGCTAAGGATGAACCGTATACCATAACTTTATCCAAGGAAGAGCTTGAGTTATTCATGGAATTGAGACAGTGCATGTGCAGGGCACCAGCTTTGGGTATGCCTGATTACATGAAGCCTTTTCTACTGTTTTGTCATGAACGTGATGCTTGTTCTTTGTCTGTCTTGACACAGGTCCATGGAGGTGCAAACCGTCCTGTAGCGTATTTTTCAGCTACCTTGGACCCAGTCGCAGCAGCCTTACCGGGCTGCTTGCGCGCAGTTGCAGCAGTTGGTCAGAGCCTCACGCAGTGTGAAGGCATAGTGATGGGACATCCCTTAACAGTAATGGTTCTGCATTCAGTTGAAATTCTGTTGACTCGAACTAAGACTCAGCACATGACAAATGCCCGACTTACCCGATATGAGACAATTATTCTGGGGTCGCCTAATGTCTCCTTGAAGCGATGTACTGTATTAAACCCGGCAACTCTACTTCCTGTTGAAAGTACCGAGATTAATAATGAGGAAGAGGTGGAGCATGATTGTCTTGAGGTAACAGAACTATGTACCAAGCCCCGACCTGACATACAAGATACGCAGTTAAAAGAAAATGACTGCATTATGTTTGTTGATGGATCCTGTTTGAGAGACTCAGTTGGAATGCTAAGAGCTGGTTATGCTGTATGTACAATTGCTGGTATCATTGAAGCTTTCTGGCTCGAGAGAGTGTATTCTGCACAAGTGGCAGAATTAATTGCCCTTACTAAGGCATGCCATGCAGCTGAAAATCTGAAAGTCACTATCTATGCAGACAGCCGATACGGATTCAGCATTGTACATGATTTTGGCCAATTGTGGTCACAGAAAGGTTTCATGACCTCTTCTGGTTCCCCAGTGAAAAATGGTGAACAGATTAAGGATTTGTTACATGCGATTCAGTTACCTCTTGAAATTGCCGTGGTGAAATGCAATGCTCATGTTAAGTCACAAGACTTTGGGGGTCATTACAACCCTGGCGGATGATGGAGAACCGGCGGTAAGACCGCCAACAGGCTGGCGGTCTTACCTTTGGGAATTATGACCATGGCGGGTACCGCCATGGTCATCCGCCGGTTCTCCGTTCCGCCCGCCGGGGAATCCATGGCGGTAAGCACTATCAGTTCCAGGGAATTCCTTCCCTGGCACTGATAGGGGTCTCACCCACACCCCACCCGGACTCCCTCCCCTACACCCCCCACAACCCCTGCCACCCCCCAAAGGTGGCAGGGCCCCCCTCCCCACCTCGACCCCCAACATAACATAACTCACACACACCCAACACGCATGCAGGCACCACCAACACACACACGCACACACCCCGACATACATGCCTACATCCACACACACAGTCAGACACGCACACCCACATTCAAACATACACGCACACATCCATACAGACATACCCACAGCCATACACGCACTCATTCCCATACACACAACACCCCCGCAAGCATACACGCACTCACACACCCCCTCTACATACACACACGCACACCCCCATGCACCCACACAACACACAACACCCCCCCACCCCCCTCCCCTAACGGACGATCGACTTACCTGGTCCGTCGATCCTCCGGGAGGGGACGGGAGCCATGGGGGCAGCTCTGCCGACACCACACCGCCAACAGAACACCGCTGCAGCGAATCACAGGATGTGATTCGCTGGGCGGTGTTCTGTTGGCGTGGCGGTGGATGTGGAGCAACCTTCACTTCCCCGCCGCCCGCAAGTATGGCTGCTGGCAGCTCTCTGTCGGAATAACGAAGGAGTGCAGCCAACAGTCACAATACGCCAAGCGGCAAACCGCCTGCACAGGCGGTCTTCCGCACGGCGGTCCCTCGGCGGTCTTGCAAAAAGACCGCTGAGGTCGTAATGACCCCCTTTGTGTCAATGGGAAACGGCTATGCAGATCAAGTCGCAAGGTTTTGCGCATTGAACTGTATATCGTTCAATGATCAGTGGGAGTTGTTACTGCAAACTGAAAATGAAACATGCTTGAACTTTGCATTATGGGTGGTTGATACACTAGATGAGCTAAAAACACTACAGGGTCGTGCTAGCAGAGAGGAGAAACGCTCCTGGTAGAGAATGCAATGTGTACAGAGAGCTGACGACTTATGGGTCTCAGAGGAGGGGAAACTGGTTTTACCCAACAGTCTTTTGTCACAATGTGCAAGGCTTTATCATGGACAGGCATATCTTGGGAGAGATGCAATGATCAGGTCATTCAAGATTGACTGGTTTAACCCGAAATTCAGGCAAGCCTCAGAGGTTACATGTCACAGGTGCATCATCTGTCCACAGATGAATGCCGGAAAGGGAACTGTGGTAAACTTGAGCCACATAGGGAGAGCTGGCCGACATTTTAGCAAGATGCAAATGGATTTCTTTGAGATGCCTGTTTGTGGAGGAATGAAGCACGTGTTGGTGATTATGTGTGTTTTCAGCCACTGGATTGAAGCTTACCCCACACATAGAAATGACAGTCTCACAGTTGCAAAGCTGCTGCTTAGAGAACTAATACCCAGGTTCGGTTTTTCGGTCTCTTTAGAATCAGATAGGAGCAGACACTTCGACAATGAGGTGATTAAGCTCTTGTGTGCTGCATTAGTCATTGAGCAGAAGCTGCATTGTAGCTACCGCCCTGAAGCATCAGGACTAGTAGAACAAATGAATGGTACCTTGAAGTCAAGAATGGCAAAGATGTGCGCAGTTCCCAATATGAAGTGGCCAGATGATTGCCCTTAGTGCTGATGTCGATGAGGAACACCCCTGATAAGAACGCAGGACTATCACCCCATGAGATCCTTATGGGTAGAGCTATGAGGCTGCCCGCAGTACCCGAAAATGCTCTTGTGAATATCACAGATGATATGGTGTTGGACTACTGCTAAGGTTTGGCTGATGTGGTTCGCTCTTTTTCCCACCAGGTGGAAACCAACACATTGCCACCGATTAGTGATCCAGGTCACACCCTGCAAACCGGTGACTGGGTGGTTGTCAAGAAGCACGTGAGAAAGTCATGTTTGGAGCCACGCTGGAAAGGGCCATATCAAGTAATACTGACAACATCCACTGCTGTGAAATGTGCAGGCGTTACAAACTGGATACATGCCAGTCACACAAACAAGGTAACATGTCCGACTGATGAGGAACTTGAAGTCTCCGACTCAGCAGTTCCAGAGAAGGAAGTCTCAGGTCCAGAGAATAGCCAAGGGGACACTGAGACTGCAGGAGAGCCCACTGAGAACAGCCTAGTCCCTCAACCAGTAAACGAGTTCGAAAGAGGTGACAGTGAGCCTATTTCAGTAGAGGCAGAAGGAGAACTAAATCAAGGAGAGGTTCTCCCAGAAGTAGACAGATACGGGTTAGAGCATGAACCTGTTACAGACCCAGAAAAAGAAGGGGAAATAGTAGAGAGAGGCCAAAGCACACCGGCATCCCCAGAACCGACTGCAGGTCCGTCAAGAGAAAACACCATAGCACAAGAGGAGGGTGCTGTTCAGCGTCCTGAAAGGCCAAGCAGGAAGAAGACGCATAAAGGTGATAACTGGCCAGAGAAACAGGCTGCGAAAGAAAAGGTCGTGCCAGATGAAACAATAACAGAAGAAAATGATACATCCCAGGTTGAGGATCTAAGTGAAGGAGTATTGCAAGGTGAACACAGGTTGAAAAGAAAAAGAACTGCAAATAGAAGGTACGCAGGTCCTGAATGGGCATATGCAACAACATCTGAATGGCAACAAGAATTTCTAGCGTTCTGTTTTGATCAAGAAGTACCAGGCCAATACCACAGTACCTGAAATCAATCAGAGAAAGAGACTGTGTTAAAACTGAGATTGAAAATTTAAATTAAAAGCTGAAAAGCTGAGAAAGAGACTTATAAACTCCCGGATGTGATACTGATAACCTGAATTGACTTTGAAACCCAATTATGACAAGCTGCTAATCTGACTGACAAAAGGATCCTGGAGTGAGTAAAACGCTGTAAATACACGCAGAGAGAAAGAGAGACTTTGCATCAAGAAAAAAAAGAGCTTTTATATTGTCCTCAAGTTGATTGTTTTCTTGGAGTTATTTTGCTATCTTATTCTTTACAGACCATGGCTTATAATAGAGGTAGTGGCAAAAAGGGTAAAGTGTGTGGTTGGTTAAGCTTTATATTAGGTATTGTGTGTGCAATAAAAATTGTAGGTGTGATTGTGGGAGTGCTGTGGTTGGATAAGAAAGCGACTAACAATGCTTCAAAACCTGAGACTACAACACTAACACCGTGGGAAAGGTTTGAGCAAGATGCAAAACACTTGCATGAGGGAACTAACTTAAAAGGGGAACTTTCCACTAACGTCTTCTATCGCTTGCTGAATGAGTATGTTGAAACTAGAGATGCGAAAAACTGTTATGTGTGCACAAAGATTCCTTCATCGGTACAAGAAGGGGACACTTACCATAGCCTTCCACTAACCTACGGGATAAGTTGTAGTTTGCTACTAACAAGATTCTATAATCAAGAGCATGTGCAATACTTCTATTCAAATTTGGATGTGGTGTTTTCTTTTGTGCCAGTGATTGAGTTTCTGAACAAATTAGCTAAGGAGCATAGTATAAAAATAGTTAGAGGTTTCTTTGAACCAACACTTACATTCGGGACAGCTTATGCACACCGCAACAATCTGACTTGCTTATTAACACCTGTAGAGAAAAGCTTCTTAGATCACACTGATGACAGACGCAAAGCTTTGAAAGAGCGACTAGAAAAGGGGCTAGAGAAACGCACATATGCAAATGATTATGCTTACACTGCAAAAAAAACACAAGGCAAAATTAGGGATAGATGCATTACATGTAGGAAGGCTTTGTATATATAGGCCGAAATCTGAACATGACACTTTATTTGTGGGAACGAGTGAATGCAGGCATGTGTTTTTGTTTCAGAGTAAATGGACATTCATGTTAAATGGACAGGATCCAGCGATCCCTGGGATCTATTATATCTGTGGACTTAATGCTTATTACCGTCTCCCTAAGGGATGGTATGGGACATGTTGTTTGGGGATAGTTTTCCCAAAGATTTACCAGATTGATGACTTAAAGCAAATACCTAAAATGTCTGAATTACAACATGCTACACAAAAACGAGAGACCGCGGCTGCTGTCGTTGGTGACGTATTTGGAGCCATAATTACTTCAGTAGGGGTTATTCTAAACTCCATAAAGATTCGAAAGTTGTCTACTATTGTGGATAACATGCTGACAAATTTTACAGGGGCTATACTCCTGATGGATACTGAACTTGCTGCGGAAAGAGCTATGACTCTTCAAAATCAGCTTGCTTTAGACATTCTTTTAGCAAAGAGCAGCGGAGTCTGCAAGATGCTCAACGAGCGTCATTGTTGCTCATATATACCAGATAATAGTAAAAAGATTAGAGGTATGCTTACTAACCTAACTAAAGCTAGTGCAGATTTGAAGGAATTGAAGGAAACTGGAGTGTGAGAGAAAGTGGGAAAAGGAATTGCCATAGTAGGCAGCTGGTTTAGCAACATTTGGAATGGGGTTCTTGCAAAAATATTAGGGGGTCTATTAATTGTTCTAACCTGTTTATTAGGTTTATGGGGAGCATGAAAAATTAATGACAAAATTAGAAGAAATTGGACAAAGAGAAATAAGAAGAATGAGGAAAGTGAAAGGGAGAAAATGTTTAACGAAATTTGGGAAAGTTCACACAAAGGACAAGATGTTGAAATGCGCATTATGCACAAGGTGAAAAATTAAAATGAAAGGTCGAAAAGGGAAAGGTTTGTGTGATGACGAACGTCATCAGAGGAGGGACTTAGAGAGCGTAGCTTATATAATCTATATTAAAAATGAATTGTTTATGAATTAATGTGTGATAATGCCGCATATAAACTGTAATAGTAAATTTTGCTCAAACGTGCACTTGAAATGTGACCACGGGGAGTGGCCACCAATGTATACGTAGACTAATAATGATAATTAAAATGTTTATAAAATGTTATATTGAATAAGTTCTATACTAATCATTAATCATTGTGTTATTGAATTTTTGCTGAAATCCTTATAGGCTTTAAGTTAGCATGAGCCGAAGCTTAGCTGCTTGGCTCTCATATTAAATGTACTTTTCCTATCTTGCAGTGTGCAGACTCGCAAAAGGACATGACCTCTTGTTTTCTTCAAATTAGAAGCTGAAATGTAACCATACTAGATCCATTCTCATGCATTCTTCATTGCCTGTAGGGTGATATTAAACAAAATGAAACAGTGTAGATTAATGTATTAATGTACAAGGTCATTCAAACCGGTGAAGACAATGGAGCTACTGACCAAAAGATGTGCAAAGAATTACAGAAAGATGAAATCATACCGGACGTGCCACCTCTGAAGACATCGAACAGGAGAACGAATGAGAGACTTGTAAAATAATATGGGGTGAAAGATTAATGACCTAATATATTTTCTGATAGGTTAAAGATAGTGGGGTATAAACACGGACCAATCAAATATTAGGGGGATGTACAACGAAAAAGGGATAAAAACCCATGACACGGGGAGCCATTTAGAATTAGGTAGGGAATGCTATTGATTTTATCCAGAAACTTTGTCACTCTGTTTGGTGACTTATTGGTTTGCTTAAAACCATCCTTGTCCTTAGATTTGCCCATTTTACACTTTACCTCCTTATGAGGGAGGTGCCCCTTTTGCCCTGGAGCTGAGTTCTGACTGATGGCGATTTGACTGATGTCCTGAAGACAAAGACTTAACCTGTGTGCTGACCTAAACTTTGGAGGGTAACTATGACAATGAATTTGTGGTTTGTCTGTTTGCTTTTCCTTTCTAGGTACCAACTGCTTACTTTTGACAGAGACCATAGTTAGATGTTTTCCAAATTGGTGTTCTAAATTGTTTTGCATGAAGCTCAACATGCCAATGCTAATTAGTGGTTAGGACAGATGTTCACTAAATTGACGCAAATAGACAAACGGCCAAATCTATTTTGTTGAACTGACGCGTTATTGACACTCTGCTAATTGATCTATGTTCACGCTGTGTTATGTTCTGATGTTTGTGATTCTCGCCTTAATGAAATCTTATCAAAGTTGCCATATCGTGACTATGCTATTATGTTTCTTGGTTTTGACATTAACGCATCTGCTTTTAGAATTGTAATCAATAAGGAATAAAACTTCATAAAAATTCTACTAAACTGGTGTGGTTATTCATGACTGCAAGGTCATGGTAGTGTCTTGAATTAATTGATGACTTTGACTAAAGTGAAATGTATTGTTATGATAAATGTTGATGACATTATTGATGTATTGATTGACATATTGATTAGCTGTCTTGTCCTTAGGTGTCTCTCAACTGGGTCAAAAGATTCATTGGCCTAAAACGAGTCCTGATGTGTAATAAATTATCATAAAGGGACGCGTTAACAGGGGTATAAGGTGTAACTTAATTGTACATTTAGAAATGAGTAAGTTTTAGGGGATCCAATATTTCCATATGTAATTTCTCTGTTAATTCCTCATTTTCAATGGGATTCTGGTTGAGGGTAGCAAAGCCCTACTCAAGCCCTCAATTCCTGTCAGGTTGAATTCAATAGCAAAGCAAACCCCAAATTAACCTGTGTTTTACTTTCTTGTAGTTTGCACAAAAGTAGTCAGGCTTACCTTAAAGACACTGTGTAAAGTATTAAAGCAGCATTTTAAACAGTAATAAAGTGAAAACACAAAATAAGTAAAATCCCACACCAATTAAAAAAAATAGAATAAAATCTAATAAATTATTTGAGATCAAAATGGAAACATTCATTCTAATCAGTAGAACTGCAGATATGCAGTTATAAAGATTTAAGTGAAAATAATGCATTTAAGTACAAAGTACCAACTGCAGTTATCTGGCCATGCCAGACTGGGACAAAGTCACATGTTCAGGCTGACCATGACGGAGCGAGGACCAAGATAGGCCAGCTGAACAAAGAACCTTAAATCCTGATTGTTGACTATTGCAAGATCCTGCATCGAAAATGTGTTGCATATCAATAGTTCTTAGGAGCTGAGGGGCTGCTTTGTGAAGTTCTGCATCGCTGTGAAGGGTGCCATTGACTAGGGCCTTGTGATATGAAGTTCTGTGCCAAGGACATGCCATCTAGGCCACAAGTGAGTCTTTGCTATGCAGTTTCCAGCCATACGTATGACATTAAAACCAAACAGTTTAATGACAAAAAGATGTAAATGTTCCATCACTAGGAATGTTTAACACTCAAATCTCTGGTAAATGAACAGACACACGGCATGAGATACCAGGATTTAAACCCTGTAACCTACTGAGTGACAGAGAAATAGCTGTACCAGTAGGCCAGAAGTGACTGTTTTTTTTTATTGTGTAAAATGTAACTATAACAATCTCTCTCTCTTCCATCCCATAATGGGATGGAAGAGAACGAGAGAGAGTGAGAGAGAGGACCGCAGGGTGTGCCTGAAGGCCCCCACAATCCTAGCCGGCTCCCTGCATGCTGCAGGAGCCGGCATCACTCCCACAAGCAAGGACGTGCTTAAAATGGAAGCTCCCTGCTCATGGGAACAATGTTTTCATCTGTTTCCCTGCATGCATATTTCTATTTTTTTATAATGTCTCTGTAACCTTTGTTTTTTTCTGTGAATTTGTTTTTTTAACGTAAAGTTGTTGCGTAAGCTCTCATTATTCTAATGAGACTACTGGATTTTGAGCAGCAAGATCGTCCACGGTGTGGGAGACTGAGTCTGACCCACAGTGGGTGATACCTGTCACTCCAAATCCGGGTTTTGCTCCTGACAACTAGCAGTACCTCGTCTCTCCCGAAAGGTAGAGATGATTGGGCAGCCGAGCGCATGACATATCATACTTCTCAGGGAAGTCGTGGTCACTCAGGTTGCATCCATTTCTCTCATTCGCAATTCAGTCTCATATATAAATGACAATGAAAGCAGTATGAGTTTTAAAGACTGGTTTAATAAAATGACTGTTTTTTAGATAGCAAAGCGTGAGCTGCAATAACCAGAACGACACAACATGACAATATTAAAATGGTGACGATGAGAGTGAAGCATAAGAATAACGCTATCATATTGCCGCTAGAATCGATGGACTATTTTCTATCTGAGTCATAATTTGAGCACAGCATGTTAAGCTCTAATTCTGCCTTTCAGGTTCCCCCGGAAGGACATCGACCCTCATACCTGAGCAAAGGCCTGTAGTCTGCGTTAGCATCTGCAGCGAAGCATTCAGCAGTTGGCATACAGTCGTGGTTCACTGGCTGGAATCTCCCTCTTAACGTGTGATGGGACTAGGAAGTGTTTTTATAATAACACAGCTAATGTTCTAAGAAAATGTCTCTACGTAAGGATGTGTATTTTCTATCGATCAATCAATCAATCATTAAATTTATAAAGCGCGCTATGTACCCGTTAGGGTTTCAAGGCGCTTGGGGGGGGGGGGTCGCTGCTATTGTTCAAAGAGCCATGTCTTGAGGAGTCTCCTGAAGGTGAGGATGTCCTGGGTCTGGCGTAGTGAGGTCAGGAGTGAGTTCCAGGTCTTGGCGGCGAGGTGGGAGAAGGATCTGCCGCCAGAGGTCTTTCGCTGGATTCGGGGGACGATGGTGAGGGCAAGGTTGGCAGAGCGTAGTTGGCGTGAGGGAACGTAGAAGTTGAGTCTGGTGTTCAGGTAGGTGGGTCCGGTGTCGTGTAGTGCCTTGTGTGCGTGGGTGAGGAGCTTAAAGGTGATCCTTTTGTCCACGGGGAGCCAGTGGAGGTCCTTCAGGTGGTGGGAGATGTGACATCGGCGGGGTATGTCGAGGATCAGGCGGGCGGATGCGTTCTGGATGCGTTGGAGTCGCTTGATGTCTTTTGTTGGGATGCCTGTGTAGAGTGCGTTGCCGTAGTCGAGTCTGCTACTGACGAGGGCCTGGGTCACCATCTTTCTGGTTCCTGTTAGAATCCACTTGAAGATCCTGCGGAGCATGCGGAGGGTGTTAAAACAGGAAGAGGAGACAGCGTTGACCTGTTTGGACATGGTGAGAGCAGAGTCGAGGATGAAGCCGAGGTTTCGTGCATGGCTGGCTGGGGTGGGTGGGGGGCCCAGGGCGGTGGGCCACCAAGAGTCGTTCCAGGCCGAGGGGGTGCGACCAAGGATGAGGACTTCCGTCTTGTCGGAGTTAAGTTTCAGGCGGCTGTTGCTCATCCATTCGGTGATGGATTTCAGTCCCTCGTGGAGGTTGGCTTTGGCGGTGAGAGGATCTTTGGTCAGGGAGAGGATGAGCTGGGTGTCGTCGGCGTAGGAGAGGATGCTGAGGTTGTGCTGGCGGGCCAGTTGTACGAGGGGGCCATGTAGACGTTGAACAGCGTTGGGCTTAGTGAGGAGCCTTGGGGGACGCCGCAGATGAGGTTGGTGGCTTCGGAGCGGAAGGGTGAGAGTCGGACTCTCTGGGTTCTGCCGGAGAGAAAAGAGGAGATCCAGTTGAGGGCTTTGTCTTGGATACCGGCTTCGTGGAGGCGATTTAGTAGGGTGCGGTGGCAGACCGTGTCGAAAGCAGCAGAGAGGTCTAGGAGGATGAGGGCTGAGGTTTCGCCGTTGTCCATTTGTTGTCTGATGTCATCTGTGGCGGCGAGGAGTGCAGTCTCTGTGCTGTGGTTGCGTCTGAAACCGGATTGGTAAGGGTCTAGGATGGAGTTGTCTTCGAGGTATTGGGAGAGCTGTGCGTTGACGATCTTCTCGATGACTTTCGCTGGGAAAGGGAGGAGGGAGATCGGTCGGAAGTTTTTGAGGTCTTTGAGGTCAGCCTTAGGTTTCTTGAGGAGGGGTTGGATTTCTGCGTGCTTCCAGCTGTCCGGGAAGGTAGCGGTGTTGAAGGAAAGGTTGATGATCTTGCGGAGTTTGGGGGCGATGGTGACGTCGGCTTTGTTGAAAACGTGATGTGGGCAGGGGTCAGAGGGAGATCCTGAGTGGATGGAGTTCATGTTCTTTAGGGTTACGGCATCGTCTACTTGGGTCCAGGTGGTGATGCGGTCGGCGTGGGAGGAGTTGTTGGGGGTGGGGTCTGGCAGAGGTGTGGTGGTGAAGCTGTCGTGGATGGCTGCGATTTTCTGGTAGAAGAAGGTGGAGAGGTCGTCGCAGAGTTTCTGGGATGGAGGGACGTCGTTGGCGTTGGGGTTGGAGAGTTCCTTAACGATGCAGAAGAGTTCCTTGCAGTCGTGAGCGTTGTTGTTAAGGCGTTCTGTGAAGTGGGAGCGTTTGGCGAGTCGGATCAGTTGGTGGTGTTCGCGGTTGGCTTCCTTGAGGGTAGCAAGGTTGTCGGGTGTGCGCTCGAGGATCCATTTCTTCTTGAGTTTCTGGCAGGTGCGTTTGGAGGTGGTCAGTTCATCTGTGAACCAGGCTGTTTTTTTCTTTTCTTGGTTGACGGTGGGTCTCTTGAGTGGTGCTAGGATGTTGGCGCAGTTGAGGATCCATTGTTGGAGGTTGATAGCGGCGGAGTCTGGGTCGGTGGGGTCGGGTGGTGGGTTTTTGGCGAGGGTGCTGGCTAGTTGATCTTCGGTGACTTTTCCCCAGCGGCGGTGAGGCGGTAGAGGGGTGCGGTGGTGTTCGGTGTTTTTCTTGAACGTGAAGTGGACGCAGTGGTGGTCGGTCCAGTGGAGTTCGGAGGTGTGGCTGAATGAGATGTGGTTGCTTGCAGTGAAGAGTGGGTCAAGGGTGTGGCCGGCGATGTGGGTGGGTGTGTTGACCAGTTGACGGAGTCCGAGGTTGGAGAGGTTGGTGGTCAGTGATGCGGTGTTGGCGTCATTGTTGTTCTCCAGGTGGAAGTTAAGGTCTCCCAGGAGGATGTAGTCTGAAGAGGCGAGGGCGTGGGTGCTTGCGAGGTCGGAGATGGTGTCGCTGAAGGGGGCTCTTGGTCCTGGAGGACGGTATATGAGGGTTCCTCTGAGGGTAGTGTTGGGGTCCGTGTGAATCTGGAAGGGGAGGTATTCGGCTGACTTGAGGGTGTCGTCCGTGTGGGTGTGGATCTTGAGGGTAGATTTGTGGGCGATGGCTATTCCTCCGCCAATTCTGTTGGTGCGATCTCTTCTGGTGATCTTGTAGCCGTCAGGGATGGCGATGGCGATGTCTGGGGCCGAGGAGTCGTTCCACCAGGTTTCGGTTAGGAAGGCTACGTCTGGGGCGGCGGTGTCGAGCAGGTCCCAGAGCTCAATGGCGTGCTTTCGTGCGGAGCGTGTGTTGAGGAGGATGCAGTGCAGGTGGTTTGTGTTGGTTGTTGCTGGCTTCGTTGTTCTGTTGCAGGTGAAGTTGCAGGTGCGGCAGGAAAAAGGTCCTTTAGTGTGCTTCGGGGTGGCCTGGAAGCATTCTGTGGAGGAGCCAGGGTTGAGGGCGAGGAGTTCGCTGGCCGAGTAGCGAAGGCTGGGGGCGCGGGGGGCGTGCGGACCGGGGGGGTGGCGCTGGGCGCGGTCCAGGCGCGGACAGGCGCAGACGGGCTTGCCTCTGGCGCGCCTCCGGCACGCCCGCTGCGCGCATCCGCTGCATGGACGCGCAGCGCCAGCAATTAAGAAGGAAGGAGGGAGGGGGTAGGGGGGAGGGAGGAGCAACTGGGAGGCGGGAGGCGGGAGGTGGGAGGGAGCGGCGAATGGGGGCGCGAGGGGGGTGGGGCCGCAGGGAGGCAGCGGCAAGGGGAGATCGGCAAGGGGGAGCGCCCAAGGGGCAAAAACCAGGGAAAAAAGCAAGGCACAAAACAGTAAAAACAGGCACAAAATACAATTATGGCACAAGTTACAATCGGGGTACAGCAATCAGAAGGGCACAATGGGGGCAGAAGCACAAGGAGGCAAGGCGCTTGAAAAAAATTGAAATGCACTTACAGGACGGCGAAAAGCGGCACAATCAGAAGGGGCACAACGGGGGCAGAAGCGCAAGGAGGCAAGGCGCTGAAAATTTGAAAAACACTTACAGGACGGCGAAAAGCGGCACACGGGTCAAGTGAAGCTTACTAGAGCCCACTAGACACCAGGGATGAGGCGCAGGAGGATGCCTGCGGGTGGAGGAGGGCCTCGAACACGCTAGCAGCAGCGTGGGCGGGGGTCAGGGGCAGGAGACAGCAGGTTGGTGCTGCGGACATGGGGGGCGAGCTCCAGACCTAAGGCAGGTCAGAGGTCGCTCACTCGCGACGCGCAGCGCCAGCCATTAAGAAGGGAGGGGGGAGGGAGGAGCAGCTGGGAGGCGGGAGGGAACGGCGAATGGGGGCGCGAGGGGGCGGGCCACAGGGAGGCAGCGGCAAGGGGAGATCGGCAAGGGGGAGCGCCCAAGGGGCGAAAACCAGGGAAAAAGGCAAGGCACAAAACATTAAAAACAGGCACAAAATACAATTATGGCACAAGTTACAATCGGGGTACAGCAATCAGAAGGGCACAACGGGGGCAGAAGCGCAAGGAGGCAAGGCGCTTGAAAAAAATAGAAATGCACTTACAGGACGGCGAAAAGCGGCACAATCAGAAGGGGCACAACAAGGGCAGAAGCGCAAGGAGGCAAGGCGCTGAAAATTTGAAAAACACTTACAGGACGGCGAAAAGCGGCACAAGGGTCAAGTGAAGCTTACTAGAGCCCACTAGACACCAGGGATGAGGCGCAGGAGGATGCCTGCGGGTGGAGGAGGGCCTCGAACACGCTAGCAGCAGCGTGGGCGGGGGTCAGGGGCAGGAGACAGCAGGTTGGTGCTGCGGACGTGGGGGGCGAGCTCTAGACCTAAGGCAGGTCAGAGGTCGCTCACTCACGACGCGCAGCGCCAGCCATTAAAAAGGGAGGGGGGAGGGAGGAGCAGCTGGGAGGCGGGAGGCGGGAGGGAGCGGCGAATGGGGGCACGAGGGGGGCGGGCCGCAGGGAGGCAGCGGCAAGGGGAGATCGGCAAGTGGGAGCGCCCAAGGGGCGAAAACCAGGGAAAAAAGCAAGACACAAAACAGTAAAAACAGGCACAAAATACAATTATGGCACAAGTTACAATCGGGGTACAGCAATCAGAGGGGCACAACGGGGGCAGAAGCGCAAGGAGGCAAGGCGCTTGAAAAAAATAGAAATGCATTTACAGGACGGCGAAAAGCGGCACAATCAGAAGGGGCACAACGGGGGCAGAAGCGCAAGGAGGCAAGGCGCTGAAAATTTTAAAAACACTTACAGGACGGCGAAAAGCGGCACACGGGTCAAGTGAAGCTTACTAGAGCCCACTAGACACCAGGGATGAGGCGCAGGAGGATGCCTGCGGGTGGAGGAGGGCCTCGAACACGCTAGCAGCAGCGTGGGCGGGGGTCAGGGGCAGGAGACAGCAGGTTGGTGCTGGGGACGTGGGGGGCGAGCTCTAGACCTAAGGCAGGTCAGAGGTCGCTCACTCGCGACGCGCAGCTCCAGCCATTAAGAAGGGAGGGGGGAGGGAGGAGCAGCTGGGAGGCGGGAGGGAACGGCGAATGGTGGCGCGAGGGGGCGGGGCCGCAGGGAGGCAGCGGCAAGGGGAGATCAGCAAGGGGGAGCGCCCAAGGGGCGAAAACCAGGGAAAAAAGCAAGACACAAAACAGTAAAAACAGGCACAAAATACAATTATGGCACAAGTTACAATCGGGGTACAGCAATCAGAGGGGCACAGCGGGGGCAGAAGCGCAAGGAGGCAAGGCGCTTGAAAAAAATAGAAATGCACTTACAGGACGGCGAAAAGCGGCACAATCAGAAGGGGCACAACGGGGGCAGAAGCGCAAGGAGACAAGGCGCTGAAAATTTGAAAAACACTTACAGGACGGCGAAAAGCGGCACACGGGTCAAGTGAAGCTTACTAGAGCCCACTAGACACCAGGGATGAGGCGCAGGAGGATGCCTGCGGGTGGAGGAGGGCCTCGAACACGCTAGCAGCAGCGTGGGCGGGGGTCAGGGGCAGGAGACAGCAGGTTGGTGCTGCGGACGTGGGGGGCGAGCTCTAGACCTAAGGCAGGTCAGAGGTTGGAGACTAAACTTCTACCACGTTCACCGGCAATGTAGCCTTGACTGAAGCACAAAGTGATCAAGAATATCTTGTTTGGGAACACAGTGCTGGGCAAAGCAAAACAGTTAGATAGAAAAAATCTAAACAAGACCGTAAAACTGGTTATTGTAAAAATAACAATGCAAAACCGAATAAAATATATCTAGGTCAAAGTGCACAGTGGCCTAGTGTATTAAACTAACGTGCATGGAGCTATAGCTAAAATGGCTACACAACAAAGTAATTTTAGCCATTATACGCTAATTCAACCACGGCAGCGGACAGCCTTCGGCCAACTCCCTATAACCACTCAACCCTGTACCATACAAGGCCTTTGGTGGGCAGGCTCTGTGGCCAACCCACTGCATGACTCTCTGAGAGGGTCTGTGACTGGATACATGAGTGGCTGAGTGGGTCTGAGAGTGGGTGCGTGAGTCACTGAGTGGGTCTGTGAGTGGGTGTGTGAGTGGGTCTGTGAGTGGGTTCGTGGTGTCTGAGTGGGTCTGTGAGTGAGTGCATGAGTCACTGAGTGAGTCTGTTAAAGGGTGTGTGAGTGTCTGTGTGGGTCTGTGACCATGTAAGTGAGAGTCTGAGTGGGTCTGTGAGTGGGTGCAGAAGTGTCTGAGTGGGCCCATGAGTGGGTGCCTGAGTCACTGAGTGTGTGTCTGAGTGGGTCTGTGAATGTGGGCATGAGTCACTGAGTGGGTCTGCGAGTGGGTGCATGAGTGTCTGTGTGGGTCTGTGAGTGGGTGTGTGACTCCAGGAGTGCATGCATTACTCTGTAAGGGAGTGTTTGAATGTATTTTTTTTTTTTAATTATGGGGTTCATAACTCCACTGCAATGTTACACGGGGGATCGCACTGAACATTGTGACTGGTCTGCGACTCCAACAATGTGGAAAATAAAACATTTTGGGACATTTTGAAACTCATAAGGGGTCCCTTAGATACCCTTATAGTGCACTCATGGGGAAAGGGTACTCCTTTCCTGAACTCTTCTATATTTTCTGACCCTTATTTTTGTCCCCCGGGACCGTGTCCAGCTTCATAAAATGGTGACCACAACTTTCTAGACAGGTTGCGACCACTCAATCACAGCACTGTTCCTGGTGGGTGGAGCCGTGACGTTCCACGCAGGAGTCATGAAGGAGCCACGTCACTATAAAGACAAATTTATTTTTAATTTACTAACTAAAAAACTACGGAACAGATTTACAGCAAATCACAAAAAGGATGCTTTCTGGACAAAGAGCTAGCTTTTTGCCAAATTTGGTGTAAATCCGTCAAGCGATTCTGGCTCAAGTTCTGGCTCCCCTATGGAAATTAACATAACTGCTTTTATACAGCCCTCACTTGATGGATCACCCCAAAACTTTCCAGACAGAAGCTGAAGTGAAAGTTGAATTTTTGTGGAAGGGTTTGTGCAGATGCATCCACTGGTGTCAAAAAAAGCTTTTCACTGGACACTAGGCCTTAATTATGACTACCTAATGGCCACTAGGTACTGCACACACATACACATATATATGTATGTATATATTTGTTTATACATTTATATATATGTGATGTCTGTGTGTGTATGTGTGTGCATAGTGTAAATGAGTACATTTTAAATATGTTAATACATACCATTGAAATAATAAATCTCAATAATGTTTAATACTATTTAAAATATACTTATATAAACATACATATATGTTGGTTTATGTTTATATATACACATATATATATTTTAGCACAATTATTGAAATTATATAGATTACATTATATTTCTTATTTATTCAAATTTAGAACTATAAAAAGCATATATATATATATATATATATATATTTATATGTGTGTGTATATATATTTATATGTATTTACATAAAAAATCAAAGGTTACAGGGACGTTACAGTTAGGCTCACATTAAACGTACATAAACTTAGAAATAAATCTGCTACAGTTACAGTTATCTCAAGTAACGATAACTCGTGCCCTAAGGTAACTATAACTTGTGCCACTGCCAGGGTCTGAGGGTCATGAGGGCCTGAGAGGGCCTGTGAATGGGGGTGTGAGTGTCAGAGTGGGTCTGTGACTGGGTGAGTGAGCATCTGAGTGGGTCTGTGAGTGGGTGCGTCAGTGTCTGAGTGGGTCAGTGAGTGGGTGTGTCAATGTCTGAGTGCGTCTGTGAAGGGGTGCATGAGGGTCTGAGTGGGCTTGTGAGTGGATGTGTCAGTCTCTGAGTTGGTTTGTGAGTGGTTGCGTCAGTGTCTGAGTGGGTCTGTGAGCGGGTGCATGAGGGTCTGAGTGGGTTTGAGAGTGGATGCACAAGTGTCTAAGTGGGTGTGTGAGGGCCTGAGTGGGTCTGTGAGTGGGTGCGTGGACATCTGAGTGGGTCTGTGAGTGAGAGCATGAGGGTCTCAGTGGGCTTATGAGTGAGTGCATGAGTGCCTGAGTGGGTCTGAAAGTGGGAGCCTGTGAGTGGATCTGAGTGGGTGCATGAGTGTCTGAGTGGGTCAGTGGATGCATGAGCCTATGAGTGCATGAGTGAGTTAATGAATTAGTGTATGAATGAGTCTGAGCATTTTTTTGCTTATTCATGATTAATCTAATTTAATCTTGATTATTCACGAATATCTTGCAGAGTGAAGAAAAATCTTCGCAAACCTATATTTTGACCCTCAAAACCCCTATATCACACTCCTAGGATCAAGGTACCTCCAACCTGACCCGCTACTTTCTCTTCGGGTGACAGCGCTTCTATTCACATGCGCATTCGCAAAAAAAAACATGAATATATGTGAATTATTCGCAACCTCAGATTGACTAATTTGGATTTTCTTTCATTTCTCATAAACTACTGACGGGATTTACACCACATATGCAATAGTATCAACTGCATACTGAAACTTACCTTTCTGCCAAATTTTGTGTCACTCCGCCCAGCGGTTCGGGCTGCAGTTATGTCTAAGTTCCTATGCGAATTAACATAGGAAACACAACCTTTTTGACCGTCCCCTTTTTCTCAGCCCCGAAACTGTCCATGAGCAACAAGAATCTCAGGCACACTTTCTTTGGAAAAATTTGTGAGGATTTGTCAAACGGTGCCAAAGATATAGGCAAGTCAAAAACAATTTTTCTATGGAAACATGGCCCTAACTATAACTACCTACTGGCCACTGCCAATAGGTAATTAATATATATATTTATATTACTTACTGGTGGTAGCCAGTAGCTAGTTATAGTTAGGTCCTAATTTCCATAGGAAAAGTGTTTTTTGTTTTCCTATAACTTTGGCACAGCTTGTCGAATCTTCACACAATTTTCAAAACTAGTACAACACTTGTTTCAGCTGCTGACTTGAAAGTTCAGGGTGATCCATCAAGTGGGGGCGAGAAATTTAATAAATGAATTCTGGGGGCCTGCGCGGCCCGCGGCAGCCCCGGGGGCCACCACCTCCCCAGGACACCTAATATACGTATGTGGTGAGGCCCGCTGGGCCAGCAAGTGCCCTGAGGACCACCTCACTCCAGGGCAAATCTCAATAAATAAATGTGGGGGGTCCTCACATTCCCCTGCAGCCCCCGGGACTGCCTCCTCCCTGGGGCACTTAGGGCCTGATTTAAGAAAAGTGACGCTGCACCTTCCTAACACCATAATGTGAGCACCATATCTAAGATACGGCGCACCAAGGAGGTAGTTAGGGAACTAGCCTCAGAATTTTTGACACTAGTTCAGAGCGTTGCAGAATTAGCGTAAAAAATGTTGACGCTAATCCTGCATAGTCCATTGAGACCCATTGTAAAGAGTGGTGTGCTTCCTTTTAATGCCTGCTCTGAGCAGGTGTCAGAAGTGTCAAAATGGGGAACGCCCTCTTTGCATACATCATGCCTGGTGCAAGCATAATGTAGAGCAAAGGGTCACAAAGTGGTGTTATGCATGCATTGCACCACTTAGTAAATTTGGCGCGGCAATTTTGGCATCGTCGGGCCACATAAGCCTAAAAAAATGATGCTAATGTGGCACAAGGAGGCATTAGGGGCTCTTAAACCTGCCCCTTAATATACATATGCAGGCAAGCCCTTAGGACAACCACATTCACAGGACAAATTATAGTAAATTGATGCAGGTAGCCCGCATGCCCCCAACACCCCCACAGCCCCAGCAATTGCCACCTCCCCGGGGAAGGAATCAAATAAGATAGAGGGTCCATCACAGCCCTGCAGCACGGGGGACCACCACCTTCCAGGGGCTAAAGAGAAATGATGGATCGGGCTACGCAGCCCCCTTTGTGGAGTCATACATGGCCCTGGGGACCGCCACTCCCCAGAGTCAGCTCCTGCTGTGTCCTGGGTTGCCCAGCCCCAGGACATAGCTGTTTTCTCCGACTTGGCAGCAGCATTGACAGCTCTTGCCAAGTCAGATCAAACACTCTTGTTCCAGTGGGTGAGAGCTGCCAAAGTTCTCTTGCCTGCAGGAAGTTGAGGTTTCATCTCTTTCCCTGCCCGCAGAGATACAGGCAGGAAAAGTTATGAAATGATTGGTCTTGCACACAGGGAGCTCCATGTTTAGCAGCTCCCTGTGTGCAGTAGCAATGCTGGCTTCTACAGGAGACAGGGAGCAGGATGAGACTACAGAGGTCTTGAGGCTCCTCCTGTCGTCCCATTGCACACTGGGTGCCCTGGGGGGCAACAAGGAGACATGGCTGAGCCCCGGGAGATGGGGTCCCTGGGGCTGAAATCTGCCCGAGAAAGGGGTCCACATGGCCCTTCTCCCTTAATTAATGTGATGTTTAGCTCTAGTAACTATAACTTGTGCCCTTAGGTAATTATAACTTGTGCCTTTGCCATGCACTGCTAATTACCCCACATATTACATCACTCATGATATCTTTGATAACCTCATTGATAATAACAATGTAACATTTGCAGAAAAACTTATTGAGAAAAAAACCTGTGCATGGCGAGGGCATGAGCTATAATTAACTTAGGGCATGAGTTATAGTTACTTGAGCTAACCATAACTGTAACTAGTGAATTGCTTTGTTTTGTGTGAGAAAATTATAACGTCCTTGTATCCTTTGGTTTTTTAAGTGAACGTGTGAATATATATAACAAAAGGCATAACAAATATTTGCAGTTAAATTCCAAGACACATTACATAAATTACCAAACATTAAAATAAAAAAATTAAAAGAATTATAAAAATGTATTTTGAAACAGAAATATAAATTGATACTATCGAATTAAAATTACAATTAGATATTAATAAATATATTTAAACAATATTAGGAAATGTATTTCAATCTGGGAAGAACACATACACTATTTGCACTGCAGTTTAAACAACAGTCACAAAAGCGTTGGATTTCGATAGGGTTACATTTACTATTCCCACTCCAGTCTGTGCAGCAGTAGGAAAAGCGTTGGACTTCAGAGGTGGCTAAATTTACTATTCTCATTCCATTCTGTGCACCAACAGGGAAGACATTGGACTTCAGAAGGGTTACATTTACTATTCCCACTCCAGTTTGTGCAATAGTAGCAAAAACGTTAGATTTCGGAGGGGTTAATATTTTTACTCCTCTCTGTGCAGCAGATGAGAAAGCGCTGGGCTTCCGAGGGGTTAAAGTTACTATTACCACTCCAGTCTGTGAAACAGTATGGAAAGGGCTGGACTTTGGAAGGGTTATAATTATTATTCCCACTCCAGTCTAAGCAACAGTAGGGAAAGCTTTTGACTTAAGAGGGATAAAATTGACTGTTCCCACTTCAGTCTGTGCAACAGTAGGGAAAGCACTGGACTTTGGATTGGTTAAAATGACCATTCCTTCTTCAGTCTGTGAAAGAGTAGGATGAGCGCTGGACTTCGGAAATGTTAAAATTATTATTGTCACTCCAATCTAAGCAACTACTTCACTTCGAACACATTACAGTTTTGCATAACCCAGCAACCAATGCCTAAAAAATAACTAATATATATCCTTTTTGCACAATTGACATAGTTAATAATAAATGTAATTTAAAATAATAAAATATATATATCATATAAAATATATAATAAGTATTTCATTATAATATATTTAAATATAATATCATTAAATTATTAAATAATAACATTATGACTTAATTAAATTGTCACCCAATATCCTTATAAACACAAGAGCCTGCAACTAAAATATAACTAAAGTAATTCAGCTCTACATAATGTACATAATGAATGAAAATGTATTAGACCCTGCCCCTGTGATGGGGTGTCCCATCAGACCTTGATCCATTTTACACTTTTTTGTGTCTTTTATGCACCATTTAGAACTCGATTTTTATTACCGCTCCTAAGGAACAAGGGTTTCGTGCAATACCGTCCTGCTTTTATGTGGCTGCAAATGGCCTCAGATGTATTGGTATGGAAGGGCCTGGGATCATTCCTGAAGGGAGCTACTATTTGGCGAAAAAATGTAGAATTTTTAGAGTGATTTCTTTTTATTCTGTTTTTATGAATGAGGTTTTTATGATGGGTGTTTTTTCTACATATGGTTTTTATTGGTATTTTAATAATTTATTGGTTGATTATTCTGCTGTAATGGATGAATTTTTTTCATACCGAATACAGTTTCTTCTCTCTCTACTTAATGAATAATCACTCCATAATCAATAATAAAGTAATCATTTTTTATCAATTAGTAATTACTTAACTTTTCACCCTATACCCCTGCAAACTCAGCAACCCGCACCTAAAATAAATGACTATTGCATAGTTTACAAATTAATAATCAATACAATAATATGCATAATTTACAATTCATTATTAATTAATTATTAGCTAGTTAACCTCCCACCCTATAACCCTACAACCCAACAACCTGCACCTAAAATGTAACTAAAATAAATGATTGTAACATAATTTGCAAAATGGATAATCTATTAAATAATTATCATAAATTGAAAATTAATTATCACTTAAGTATTGCCTAACTTCCCACCCTAAACCCCTATAAACATAGCAACCCACACCTAAAACTTAATTAATTAAATTAGTATCACATAATGTACATAATTAATATCAATCAGGTACTTTCTTAAAAATTATTAATCAATTAATAATTAATTATTATTTAATTCACTTTACACCATATCTCTCTTACAATCCCCACAACACCACTATAAATTACTATTTACAACTAAATGAAAACTTCTAAATCACTTATAATCAGAAACTATATGAAAAATAATAATTTTGCAGGCAATAATAACACATAAAATGAATACATGAACTAAAACACATTAAAACATCTTAATACTTCTGTAACTCACATATATTCATAGGTTTTAGGACGGTGGGGGTGCCCAGGAGGGTGGGGGCACTCTGCAATGGATGGTCTGCAGGTGTTTTTATAACACCATTGGTTCATTCCAGCAGCCCTTCTCTATATTATGTACCAACAGAAGCACCTCTGTCTGACGTGGGAGGTCTCTGTCCATTAACATGGTGATTCAGTGCTATTGCACCTCACTCTAACATACAGTGTTGGACTAGTCATTAGGACAATCATGCAGCGCCCAAATCAGCTGGTATGACACCTTAGTGTGAGGGTCAGTTTCTTGGCTGTTTGTGGGTTTGTGCTATGACCTGCTAAGCCAGTTTGTACTATTAATTTACCTGATATTACCACAAACATTGCCTACAGCAAGCACAAATGCATTTCTATACCTTGCAGAACAACTACATAGCATGTTGCTATAAGTAAAAAACTGCCCTAGTCGATTTAAAAAGTTAGTGGTTACTAGTGTTAATATATTTCATTACTACAAAAAGTAACTGGGGAGTGTACTTTTCCAGTGTTTACAAAATATACTCAGAAATAACGTGTTTGTTTTTAGGTGGACCTGAAATTAACAGATGAAAATAGCCATAAAACCCATTTTGGATATAAATAATTGCAACTCTTGCACATTCTAATTCGTTTTCTAGCTGATTTCTTCTGTCATTGGGAGAACACGGTATCCAACAAGTTTTTGTGGTGCTGAAATGTCAAAAGCAACCTTGAGCCACTACATATATGTGCCAGATTTACAAGGAACAGGTGAGACGCTGCACCAAAATTGGAAGCGCTGTGTCAGTTCTGAAATGCAGGGATGACCGTATTTACGAAAATACTGTGCATCCCTGTGTGTACCCTACCATTGGTGCTACATTTAGTTGCCATCGCCAATGGTGACATCCTTGCACCATATTGCAAGGGTATCTGCATTGAAGGGAATGATTGTTTATGTGCAGGAAGGTTAAACAATCTACAATGGCGATTTGGCACATCTATGTGTGCTTCAAGATGCAGCACACACAGAAAAAGCAAAAATAAGGAGAAATAAAAGTATTTCTCCTCGGTGCACCATGCTAGTACCACCCCTGGGACTGCATTTGTTTTTGGCACTGCCTCAGATTTACAATTCCTTGTAAATCTGAGGAAGCGTCAAAAGCAGTGGAAAACCCACAGCATCACTCATTGCATGCCCCTCTGCCACAGAAAACTCCGTCAGAGGGGCCCATATTAACAAGGTGGCATTAAGCCACAAAAAATGGCTCAGTACTGCCGTGTAAATGTGGCACAGTGCACAGCGCCACCGGAGCATCACAATAAGTGATGCTCTTGTGGCGCTAGAGCCTTGTAAATATGCCCATTGTCTTCAATTCTTAGTGCATTGTTGGGCCCTCTCATTTCACTCTTGCCACATTCTAAACTGGTCCGCAGCCTTCTCAGTTGCAAAACTCAACTTTTAACTTCTCTGAGTACTCTTATTGACTCTCCCCAAGCCCACCACACTAAAACTGCACTTATTAAATGCCATAATCAAGGGTCATGGTGTGGTGCAGAATCAGACTGGTGTGTGTAATAATGCTGCAAACTGGAGATTACTCAGCCTAATTCCCTCAAATGTGGGTGAGCTCACATGTACTATCCCCTAACCGGGCACAAAATTAACTTGCCCCTCCACCATGCATAAGCCTACCAAGGATCACAAATCTGTTGACTAACAGCCATCAGCTTCTAAACGACGAGGAGGGGCGACAACAACTGCTCTATTTCACTTACTCTGGTGGGCCTAGTTGCAGTGAGCATGGCCATCTTGGAATGGTAAAAGACCTGGGGGCAAAGGTGTTTTTCTGCTTGTAGCCGGTTATCTGATAACGCGGCTCCGGGCCCCGCAGAAACGGAAACGATGTTCCACTCCTGCGGCAGGGACGATGATGCGCCCGGTTGCTGGGGCAACGTGGACGCCGGAAGCCAACCAGGGAACTCGGATATCCGGGTTCCTGAGAAGACTACAAGAGAAGACGGACTCTGCACGCGCGCAAGAGGTGCAGGACGCCGACACAGAGGAGCCGGAGAAAGGAGAAGTGGAAAACAAGAGCGAGGACGGGAACAGCGGGGTTCCCCTACAGACGGAAGACCAACCTTGGGAGAAGAACAACGCTGCAAAACACGACATCCGCCACGCCCCAGGAGGGATGTGGCTAACAAAGGTACGGTCCTTCATAAAGGACAGTTTCTTACCAAAGGTGGAGAGTGACAACAGAAGGAGAGAGGGAGGGGGTAGTGGGGAGAGGGAGAGAAAGACTTTGGAGAGGTCAGAAAGGAGAGGAGTAGAATCAAGGAGGAAAGGGACTGAAACATAAGGCTCACCTACCTTAATCACACTGGAGAGCCTTTGGGGTTAGAATCCTAAGTTTGATAAAAGCACCAAGAGGTGATTATTCACACAATTGCCCATTGCACAACTCTACGCACTTCCCTGGGATCTCTCTCTCTCTCTCTCTCTCTCTCTCTCTCTCTCTCCCTCTTCTCCACTCTTAATACGAATGGTACATCTATACAACCCCGACTTACCTTCATTTCCATTCCTCTTTTCCGGTGCGTCTGGGAGCCTGTGAGGAGTATCTTCGCCGGTCAAGAGGGAACCTGGGAAAGAGTGAGAAGAGATATTCCCTGAGAAGGAGCACACCACCACTATAACTGGGAACAAAGCTTATAATTTGAAAACGTTCAATAAATTCACTGTTTCTCACCCCAACCAAGCAACCGAGTCCTTATTGTCACCTGACCCACTGCTACAATGGTGTCAGAAGTGGGATTTTGAAAGGTGACAACAGGACAAACAAACAGGAGAAAATGGGGGAAAAACCCACTCTGGAGGACATGATACAGCAACTAGCTGAAGGACAAAGACACCTACAACTAGTATGGGAGGCCCATCAGAGGGAGGCGAAGGAGGACCGAGAGGCACTACAGAGTGCGCTAAAGAGCCAAGCCACCATCATGGCCAATAATCAATTAGTGCACAAACTCACGGATACCATAGCAGCTAGTAAGGTCCACCCCAATGTACCTAGCTCAGTGCTTCAGAAGTACCAGGACGGTGAGGATCCCAACGCTTTCTTCACTAACTTTGAAAGAGTGGCCTCCTCGGCCCAATGGCCAGAAGATCGCTGGGGAGAATATATCGCGCCCTTACTGACAGGTATCCTCCAAATGGCCTATCAGGCCGCTCACCCAGATGGTATCACACCCTACAAAGACATTAAAAGAAGCATATTAGAGAGAGTAGGCCATGATTCTGAATATTACCGTTTACGATTCCGGAAGATCAAATGGGGGCAGGCAGAGGATCCTCGGACATTTTATTTTAAAGTCAAAGGCCTGGGGTTGAAATGGCTGGGATCTATAGGGACAGAGACGGAGGATATTATAAAGGCAGTAATATTAGAACAGTATTTGGAATCTCTACCCTCTTCCACTCAGAGTTGGATAAGGCAGCACCCGAACGTTAATACCGAAATGGCTGTGGACTTAGCTTGTGCCTACCATGGGTCGGTAGACTTCAAGAACCTAAGTTCTAAGATATCGCCGAAACCGACCGTTATACCTTTTAGGAACTTTTCACAGAAACCCCTAGAATAAGGAGGACATTCCAGAATCGGAGAAACCCCACCCCTGCAGCAACCACAGTGTTATAGCTGTGGCGAGTGGGGCCATATAGCGCGAGTATGCCCTCGGAAAGGGGATAAACCTGAACCCATGGAGATAGGGGTTACTAGAGGAAGAGTCTTATGTACCGGTGGGGGGAATCCCAAATACAAACAAGCAATTAAAGTAAACGGAAAGGTACTCCTGGCGCTTATAGATTCGGGATGTAGTCAATCTGTGCTAAGAGCAGATGTGCTGAACCCTTCGGAACAGAATACCAACCAATGGGTATCGATCTGTTGTATACATGGGGACAAAAACAACTACCCCCTGTCCCTCGTCAACATAGAGTGGGAAGAGAACCAGGATTTACTACCTCTGGAAAGGAAAGGAATATAGAGAAAGTAGTGGCCAACCTCTCAGTCCCTCCTCCGTCATTCAGAGTCAGTCAACGAGAAGACCCAACATTATGGGGGACATTCTGACCCTGGCGGCCGGTGGCCGCCAGGGCCACCGACCACGGGAGCACCGCCAACAGGCTGGCGGTGCTCCCACGAGCATTCTGACCGCGGCGGTTCAGCCGCGGTCAGAAGCGGAAAGTCGGCGGTCTCCCGCCGACTTTCCGCTGCTCGGGGGAATCCTCCATGCCGGCGGAGCGCGCTCCGCCGCCATGGGGATTCAGACACCCCCTACCGCCATCCTGTTCATGGCGGGAAACCCGCCATGAAAAGGATGGCGGTAGGGGGTGCCGCGGGGCCCCTGGGGGCCCCTGCAGTGCCCATGCCAATGGCATGGGCACTGCAGGGGCCCCCGTAAGAGGGCCCCGCAAAGTATTTCAGTGTCTGCCTTGCAGACACTGAAATACGCGACGGGTGCAACTGCACCCGTCGCACCCCTGCAACTACGCCGGCTCAATTCTGAGCCGGCGTCCTCGTTGCAGGGGCATTTCCTCTGGGCCGGCGGGCGCTCTTTTGGAGAGCGCCCGCCAGCCCAGAGGAAATGTCTGAATGGCCGCCGCGGTCTTCTGACCGCGGTGCGGTCATTTGGCGGCGGTACCTTGGCGGACGGCCTCCGCCGTCCGCCAAGGTCAGAATCAGGGCCTATGTCATGCTTGGAGAACAGCGAAATCTGAATTTACTAATGAGGTGGGTCCCTACTTCATTGTCCCAAAAAATCTCCTTTATGGGGTCGTAAAGTCTAATAACATAGAAAAACGACAGCTAGTAGTGCCAGACCCTATCGCTTACAGGTACTCCTTTTGGCACACAACCAACCAGAAGGGGGACATTATGGTAGGGAAAAGACCGAAGAATATCTATTGAGGAGATTTTATTGGCCCGGTGTTTATGCCCAACTCAGACAACACTGTCCCCAGTGTCCACGATGCCAACTGATAGATCCGGGACCCCAAAGAAAAGCGCCTACCTATCATTGAGGTTCCCTTCTCCAGGATCGGTATGGACTTGGTAGGTCCTCTTTTACCCTCCACAAAGGGACACACATATATTTTAGTGTTAGTAGATTATGCTACAAGGAATCAGGAGGCTATACCCCTTTCTAGTATGACGTCTAAAACAGTAGCACAAGCCATGATCACTTTCTTTTCTAGGGTCAGGTTTCCCCAGGAAATCCTGACTGATCAACGGACACCCTTTATGTCTTCACTGATGAATAATATCTGTAAGATCCTTGGGATCAAGCAAATAAAGACCTCGGTTTATCACCCCCAGACGGATGGGTTGGTTGAGCGGTATAACCGCACTATAAAAACACTACTACGGAAAACAGTCTCTGAATCTGGACGCGAGTGGGATCAAAAGTTCCCTTTAGTCCTATATGCCTACGAACACATGAACAGGCTTCAACCGGACACAGCCCTTTTGAGCTGGTCTTCTGGAGACAACCCCGTAGTCTGTTAGACATGGCAGCGGAATTATGGGAAGAAGAGGGAGAGGAGGAAAATCATCTCCCAGGAGGGATGTGGCTAACAAAGATACGCTCCTTCATAAAGGACAGTTTCTTACCAAAGGTGGAGAGTGACAACAGAAGGGGAGAGGGAGGGGGTAGTGGGGAGAGGGGGAGGAAAGACTTTGGAGAGGTCAGAAAGGAGAGGAGTAGAATCAAGGAGGAAAGGGACTGAAACAGAAGGCTCACCTACCTTAATCACACTGGAGAGCCTTTGGGGTTAGAATCCTAAGTTTGATAAAAGCACTAAGAGGTGATTATTCACACAATTGCCCATTGCACAACTCTACGCATGTCCCTGGGATCTCGCTCTCTGTCTCTCTCTCTCTCTATGCCAGCGGTGGCTCCCCCGCTATGACGGAGGAGCGTCGCACCCCCCCACCAGCAGCAGCAGCTGAAAAACTTGAAAAATACAATTATAAGAAACCATGTTTATTATTGTTTTATTTTTTAAGGGATGGGCCATGGGGGGATGACAGGCAGGGAGAGGGAGTGATGTGTTCTCTCCTCAGTGTGCATGTGTGTTTGGCTGGCCGACCCAGGATGGCCAAACCCACAGGCGCACTGAGCTCTCTCCAACTCGAGCTGTGTTGCTGGGTTGGAGACAGCAGGCACAGGCTCCCAGTCTACCTAGGAGTGCAAAGCCAGGGCACTCAGGCCAATCCTAACACTGCTTTCATGCTGCCAGCAGCTTGAGAGCAGCGTTAGTATTGGCCACAGGGTAGGCTGGGAGCCGGTGCCTTCAGAGGAGCCTGAAGTCCGGCTTTTTGGCAATACGGCAGGTAAGTTTCTTTCTTTTCTTTTTTTGTTTTTGTGTTGATTCCCCATTTCCCCCATTCCC
Source organism: Pleurodeles waltl (assembly GCF_031143425.1). Lineage (NCBI taxonomy): Eukaryota > Metazoa > Chordata > Amphibia > Caudata > Salamandridae > Pleurodeles > Pleurodeles waltl. The sequence goes on from NC_090450.1 coordinate 465,958,532, forward strand.
ATGGTTCACAGTCCCCTCCACCCCACCGCGTTTCCCCTATACCAGCTGCAACTGGCTGGTGCTCCACTTTCTTGTAAATGTACCCCTAAGTGTGGGCACAGTCGCCTACTGTGTTGGCTTCTCGGCCTGAGTAGTGACTGCAGGCAGGTGTAGGGGGCAGGTCCAACTCCCAGTCTCTTTTGAGCCTTGCAATAAATCCTGTAGAGAGAGTCTGACTGGGTGCCAACTCCATAGTCATCTTATATCCGTCATTGTGTGAGAGAAGCATGATCGGGGCAGGAACCTTATACACGCATTTCAGCAGACGCATGCTGCACTTAGCCAGCCAGACAACCCCTTAGACATCTTCTCCTGCCTTCTAGAGCCCTTCCGATGGCCACTGTGAGTCTCTGTGCCTGCACCCAGTCAGCCTCCGGTGGCTGTTAAGATGGATCTCAATTTGCAATCACAAAATATCTGCTGGCCCACAGCCACTCTAGTCTGGATCTCATATTGGCCCAGCCAACCATTACCGACCCTCTTCTGGCCTTTAAAGATCCTCAGTCAGCTCATAGAAATCTTCAGCTATGCTTAATAAATCACAGACTGACTCTTGCCTTGCCCTACACTAGTCCTCATACCATCAAATACATTTTGCCAGCTCTGGTTTGTTCAGGTCTGAAGATTCCCATTGGAGCTGGGAGTCATTATATATTTGTGCAGCCTGGTTTTCTGCCATCAGGAATCGTACTCGATAACGTCATACTCTAAATGAAGACTCATTCTCACAGCTAAATAGGAACTGCACTCTATTGTTTAGTTTCGGAGTAGATGACAGAAGGTCCCTAATAAATATCAGGTTTAAGGCATTTCACTACCTACAGGCACACTGATCCAAGCCATGTATAATGCATGTAGCAGCTCATCATTAAAGCCTACTTGAGAAGAAGGCAAAGATAACTTGTGAAGCAAATATATATCTCAGACCTCTCGCTTTCTAGCTTTTTTGGCTCTCACACACTAATGTCCCTTATTGTTGTGCTTATTCCTCACATTAAGCTGTGGGCACCCTTTATCCCCCTAGCAGAACCCCAAGAGTGCCTCCGACATTCACTGTAAAAAAAATATCAGGAGCATTTGTTTCTCCTCTGCTCCTGTGTGCTGAAATCTGTGAGCACTTACAAGTCCTAGCAGGTAAACCTGTGAATCATAACTAAGATGAGGTTTAAATCTGCAGCAGAACACATTCCTGGACGATTCGAGTCTGATCCCACTGGGGCCCCATCTCACACACCAGGGATGGCTGCCATAGCAAGTTCTAACTCACAAACTTTCATGCTTTAATGCTACAAGAGGTCATTGGGTCAAAGCTTCCTCTGTCTCTTCTTCATCTTCCACATATCTGTGACTAGTAGAAATGGGCTAAGAATCAGGGATTCAGCCAATTACTGCTAGACACTAGCCTTGTGTTGGGACATTTAGGCCTTCGGACATCCAGTATTCTTTCCATCCTCCAGGATAGGCCAACTTTTTCCCGAACCTTCCTAAAGGAGAGCTTCCTAATCCAGGTAAGAACTAGAACCACACAGGACTCCCCTTCTAGACATGCATCTGCAGGCGTGATCTCTCACAGAAGACTACTCCATCCTTTAATACCTGTTTCCTCAGAGCCTGTTCATTGGCTCACACAACCCATGGGACTGCCAGCCAAACTACTGTCAGCTTTCCAGAATACTCAGGCCCATATTTATACTCTGTTTGCACCGGATGTGTAATTTGTTTTACGCAATTCCGGTGCAAACTTAACTCCATATTTATATTTTGGTGCACGGGAGAAGGAGGGTCATTGAGGTGGTGGGCATGGCTCCTATCTTTACTAAGACAGGAGCCATGTCCATGGGGCTTGTGCGCCAGAAATGGTGCTACAATGCTTAGAGGCAATTTTTTGTGCCTCTAAACAGTGTAGCGCCATAATTTGGCACACAATCCCCAGTTCCCCCTACGCCTCCCAGGCCCTGTTTGGGTCCTTTCAAAGGACGCTAACAGGGCCTTAGCATAGGATAGCGCCATTCCTTAAATATGGTGCCCAGCTGGCATCTAGGAATGGAGCTAGGCGGCACTATACTTTTTGCCGCACACCTGCGCTAACGCAGGTTTGCGGCAAAAAGTATAAATCTGCCCCTCAGTCACCAGGCACCTGCTTTCAGTGTATAGGATAGTATTCCACTGTTCTCCTGATTTTACAGTAGCAGCAATGTTTCAAGTACTATCCAGACTTTGTAAATGTGATGCACTCCTTTGGAGTAACCATTATCATAAACAATTAAACACACGCATGTACTTGGTGTTACTTACTGCTTGTTATCATAATTTTGCATTTTCATGTCAATGTTAAAGCACCTTCAGAATAGCCCTGTGTGTAGCCAGCTTTTCAAAGATTAAAATACTAGTAGCTTCCTCAGTGAGTTCACTCATTTGTTACAGAGAACTTTTTGTGGCCTGGGGTGAAAAATTGCAATCTTGGTACATAGCTCAGTGGGTTATATGCCCTCTGAAATCTGCTTGGCATACGTTCAAATCCTTGACAAACTATGTTAAACTTTCTTTCTTCAGATGTTGATGAAATGTGCACCATATGGATAGTAGTTAAGGTTTATAATTGTGTCAAAAACAATACAGTTTGTATTGTGTACTGCTGCGATTACCCCACTTGCATACTGCCAATCCTCATGACAAATAATCCAGGCAGCAGACAATCGATCTGAAAGATCTCCAGCGACATGCATCAAACACAACAACTCAATGACATGGCAACGTGTTTAAGGAACACTTACTGAAACAGAAAAAGAGCCACAAATACACCAGTGAGGGGACAGATTCCCTAAATAAACCAACCTGTGGATTGGCAAGGGAGCATTGAAACTAAGATTGGAAAGTAACAGGATTTTTAGTGGTCCAAGCACATGCTAAAAACATAATGAATGTTGTAGCATCTACTGTACTGTAGTTGCATTTAATTATCCCGCATACCAGTGCCAAGGAGCTGAAGTGCATTTGTGGATGATAGCAAGCTACTTCATGCGAGTGCTTGGAGGCTGAAGAGTGAGTTCGACTTGCGGATTATGGGTAGTGTTTTCAGATTGTTAGGATCAGATTTGTGCTCTTAATGTGTGTTTTTTCACTGTGCCTTTGTGAACTTTTGCTTATAAATTGCTCATTGCGGATGGAAAGATAGATGAATGAACTGAGACCAATATGGGTAGAGATTTGGGGGCATATTTAAGAGAAATGGCGCTAAACACAGTGCTGCACTACTTTTCTAAAGCCCCCTAGCGCCCTACTAACGGCACCATGTGTACACTGTATTTAAAATGCGGCGCACCATGGCGGTAGTTAGGGGACTAGCGTCAGAATTTCTGATGCTATTCTGGAGCTTTGCAGGGTTAGTGTCAATCCTACAAAGCTCATTGAGGCTCATTGTAATCAATGGTGTGTCTCCTTTTAAGGCCTGCTCTCCGCAGACGTTAAAAGTGTTTAAAAAAATTACGCAATAAATCTCTTCGATGTCTTTGTGCCATTTTTTCGGCCCCCCTAACAGGGGAACGCCCCCTTTGAATACATTATGCCTCGCACAGGCATAATGTAGCGCAATGGGTTACAAAGTGGCGCAATGCATGCATTGCGCTACTTTGTAAATATGGCGGAGGGATTTTGGCCTCGTTGGGCCACAACAGCATTTTTACTAAAAATGCCGCTAATGTGGCGCAAGGAGAATCTAGAGGCTCTGAAATGTGCCCCTTGGTGACTTGTGTGAGTGGCATCATCTTCATTCTCCGCGGGTGTGAATGTATAGGACAGAATCTGCATGAAATAGATTGAAGAATAGTGAAAGGTAGTTACAACTGTACTTGTGCCTGACATCTAGGGCCAGATGTAGGAAAGGTTTAGAGACTCGCAAACGGCGAAAAACGCCGTTTGCGAGTCGCTAAACCCCATCTGGTATGTAGAAATGCATTTTGCGAGTCGGAACCGACTCGCAAAATGCATTTCCGAGTCGCAAATAGGAAGGGGTGTTCCCTTCCTATTTGCGAGTCGCAGTGGTATGCAATTCCATTTGCGACCGCAAAAGCGGTCGCAAATGGACTCGCAGTTACCATCCACTTCAAGTGGATGGTAACCCACTCGCAAATGGGAAGGGGTCCCCATGGGACCCCTTCCCCTTTGTGACTGGACCTAATAATCATTTTTCAGAGCAGGCAGTGGTCCAATGGACCACTACCTGCCCTGAAAAATACCGAAACAAAAGGTTTCGGTTTATTTTTCAAAGTGCAGCTCGTTTTCCTTTAAGGAAAACGGGTTGCACTTTGAAAAAAAAAAACTGCTTTATTTAAAAGCAGTCACAGACATGGAGGTCTGCTGTTCCCAGCAGGCCTCCATCCCCGTGAGTGCCCTGAGTCGCTATGGGGTCGCAAATTGCGACCCACCTCATTAATATTAATGAGGTGGGTCTTTGCGACCCCATAGCGACTCGCAGAAGGTGTCTGAGACACCTTTCTGCATCCCAAATTGCGACTTGCAATTTGCGAGTCGCAGGGACTCACAAATTGCAAGTCGCAATTTGGAAGTTTCCTATATCTGGCCCCTAGTGCTTACTGGTTCCAGTTTTGGGATGGTATCTTCTCAACAGTCTGTAGCCGAGAGTTCCCTACTTTCAATATCTCTATGGCTTTTTTTAATGAAGGCAGAGCATTTGCAAAAATGGACCTGTGATTGATGCACACAGTCTTGAATGCAAAGCATCTGGCAATGGGAAGGCCGTGAAATGTTTGAAGTGCTGGTGGGTTGTGTTACCTAGATGGATATATAGAAATTGTTTGCATTCTGGATTTTTCACAGTGGTCTCGCAGAAAGAGAAGGACATCTAGGTAGGTCATTTACCTAATTAAATATGGCAGAATAAGGGTGGTAATAGTCTGGAGCTTCCTCAGGAATTCTACATCCCAGAAAATTTCCCATAGAACATGTATGGTCTGGAAGGTGGTGGCCATTGGTAGCTGTATCCATACTCACTACAAGGTTTCTCATTTTTGTCCACATCACTGGTAGTCTATCATGTTCTTATGCCAGCTTAGAACAAAAGAGAAGATTTATCAGAGTAGAACAAGACCAAAATGGCAAAAATCCAATCAGTAGAAGTTGGCATATTATTTTCTAAAGATTTAACTAAAAATAGTGCTTAGAAGTCAATAGCTGTCAAAAAGTTACTTGCTGTTGGGAGGCACTAATGCAAATCCATAGTTCAGACTGACCACAATAGAAGGTAGGCCAGCTACAGAATCCACGCAGGTCCACTGAAGCAGTACCTTCGATAGAGCAACCAATTACATCGAGGAGCAAATGTTGCGTCATTAGTTTCCATGCAGCTGGGTCACTGTGGTGTCGTGGAGCCTCACAGTTGGGTCCCACATCGGCGGCAAACCCTGTTGAAATGAATGTGATGCATCGTCATCAAGGAGCACAGAGCATTGTCATTGAGCCACTCAGGCTGTGGATCCGCTGTCGTTGAGAAGCCTCTGCACCAGAGGATTGATGTGCCGATTTTTCATGCACAGTCTTTGGAGAAAGCACTTCTGAGTCACAAGTCTCGAGAGGGCACCTCAGGCAAGGGTAGGAGTCACAGATGACAGAGTCCATCAGCACCAGGAGAGTTGCAGGCTGTTTTTGATGTCCCTTAGACCTCAGGAGAACAGGGGACAAGCCAACAAGCCCTTGTTGAATCCTGTGTTCAAAGATGTAGAGAAAAAGATCCAGTCCTTCTCACTCCATGTAAGATGCAGCAGACAGCAAGCCAACACAGCAAACCAAGTAGCAAAGTGGCAGTCCCTCCTAGAGCATAGTACACAGCAAGCAGTAGGTCAACACAGCAATGCAGATAGCAGAGTTGCAGTCCCTCCTGGCAGCACAGCAGTCTTTCTTCCTGGCAGAATGCCCTTTGTTCCCATAGAGTTCTGATTTAGTGGGGTTTGTGGTGTAGTACTTATACCCAGTTGAGCCTTTGAAGTAGGGGAGACTTCATAAAAAACGCCTCTGGAGTGCACAAGGTCCCTGCCCTTCCTTACCTGGCTCCAGACACTCTACTGCAGTTATGCAGCCATTGTTGTAGGAATCGGCACAGCTCTATTCAGGTGTAAGTGTCAGCTCCTCCCTCCCACCTAGCTCAAAAAGACCCATCAGCCTGGTAATGGGCCATCAGGATACAAACGTCACATCCAAGCTCTCTTTGTGTGTGGCAGTCTAGAGGGAATTCTCAAAGCCCAAATGTCATCCATCCTAGATGTTTATTCAAAGACAGGCAAAGTCACAAATTGCCTTTTAAAAATGGCATTTTCAGACTTATAATTTAAAATCAGACTTCACCACAAGTTGTGATTTTAAATTGTGATTCCAGAGACACCCAACCCCAAATGTCTACCTTCTCCCAATTGCAATTTACGCTTAAAGGATTCTCTAAGGTAACCCCAATGTTAACCTATGGGAGTGATAGGCCTTGCAGTAGTGAAAAAACAAATTTAGCAGTTTTATTTACTACAAGGATATGTTCATCTTAAAAGTGCATGTTCAACTTTTTCAATACACTACACTCTGGCCTTGGAGCTAACTAAGGTATCCCGTAGGGGTGACTTATAAGTAACAAAAATGAAGGTTTGGGCCTGGCACATGGGTGCACTTGCCAGGTCAATGTTTAAGTTAATTTTAAACTGCACACATGGTCTCTGCAGTGGCAGGCCTGAGATATGCTTGAAAGGCTGCTGTAGTGAGAGGCACATAAAGTGCTGCAGGCAGTTAATTTACCGTACCTGGGCACATACAGTGTACTTTACTAAGGTATTAAAAGTAAATTAAAAATGCCAATTGTGGATGAACCAATGTTACCATGTTTAGAGTACAGAGCCCCTGCCTTTGAGCACTGGTCAGCAGTGGTAAAGTGCCCAGAATCCTATAGCCATTAAACATGAAGTCAGAAAAATGGGAGGTCAGATGGCAAAAAAGTTAAGGGAAACCACACTGAGGATGCCAGACCTAACACGTGTCACCCACCAGCTGAAAGTGTGGACAGCTACCCAAACCCTTAGGATTTCTCTCCACTAAGGCAGATGAACCTTGAGAGACTATCAGCATTGGTGTGGTCTGTTCCAGGATGGTGTTCCACCATAAAGTCCATTCCTTGTAGGGAGATTGACCACCTCAACAGTTTGGGATTCTCACCTTCCATCTGTAGTAACCATCTGAAGGGCCTATGGTCTATCTGAACCTAGAAGTGAGTGCCAAACAGGTATTGTCTCTGCTTTTTCAGTGCCAAGACCACAGCAAAGGCTTATCTTTCAATCACGCTCCAAGTCTGCTCCCTGGGAAGTAGCCTCCTACTGATGAAAGCTACAGGATGATTCAGGCCCTCTTCATTTAGCTGTGAGAGCACATCCCCTATGCCATGCTCTGAGGCATCCATAAGCACAACAAATCATTTGGCAAAATCAGGGGCCTTTAGAATGGGTGCCATGCACATGGCTTTCTTCAGGGTTTCAAAAGCTTTCCGGAACACCTTTGTCCAGATCACCTATCTTGGCTGCTTTTTTAAGCCACCTTTGTCAAGGGAGCAGCATTGATGCCATATCCCTTGATGTATCTCCTGAAGTATCTAGAGAGGGCTAGGAAGGCTCTCACTTCTGTCTGGGTGTTGGGTGGTTCCCATGCCAAAATGGTGTCAATTTTGGGGTGCAAGGGTACCATCTTCCTACTTTCTACTTAGTGTCCCAAGTAGACCACAGAACCCTGTTCTATCTGGCACTTACTGGCCTTGATAGTCAGGTCTTTGTTCTGCAGTGCATGAAGAACGTCCTGTAGGTGGTTCAAATGGTTTGGAGTTAAGCTAAAGGCTGCAATGCTGTCTAAATAGCTTGCACTGAAGTTCTTCAACACAATCAGGACCTGATTGACCAGCCTCTACAAGGTGGCAGAGGCATTCTTCAACCCAAAAGGCATGACCTAGAATTGAAAGTGCTCTTCTGGTGTTGAGAACGTGGACCTGTCTTTAGCCCCCTCCTTCAGGGCAGTCTGCCAATACCCAGATGTTAGGTAAAGCATGCTGAGGAACTTGACATCTCCAAGCCGGTCTGTGGGGATGGGGTGTGTATCAGTCTTGGTGACTGCACTGCACTCACAGTAGTCTACAGAAAACCTAAGTTCAGGTGTGACACTAGTTGGGGCAGCCTTGGGAACCAGCACCACTGGGCTGGACCATGGTCTGTTTGAGGGCTCAATAACCCCTAATGCTAACATCTTGGGGACCTCCTCCTTGATGCTAGCCCTCTCCTTATCAGAGAGCCTGTAAAGTGTAATCTTTACAGGTGTGCTGTCCCCAGTATCAATATCATGGGTAAACCATTTAGTGAGTCTTGGGGTTTGGGAGGACAAAGAGGCAAACTGCCCAGCAACTGGCAGCAGTCTCTCTGTTGATCCAGGGTCAGTGTAGGGGAGAGGCTGACACCCTCCACTGACCCATCCTGCTCATTGGAAGACAGGAGGTTGGGAAGAGGGCCACTCTCCGTTTCCACCCCATCATTAGTAACCAAGAGCATGGTCAACTCAGATCTCTCAAAGTGGAGCTTAAGGCAGGTTACATGCAGGACTCTCAAAGAGTTCCTAGGAGTCTTGAGGCCACCAAGTAAGTGACATCACTCTTGTGCCCCTACCCCTCATAAGGTCTGGACCAATGGCCTTGCAGTGCTGGGTTCCACTGGCTCCACTATCTACACTTTTTGACGAGGTTGAAACTCAACCCGAGTGGCATTCTGGTTGTACCACTGTTTCAAGCCCTTGTGGCTGGCTTACAGGTTCTCAAACAGAGACATGATTTAGAGTAAAGAGCAAAAATACCAACCAGGGAGAGTTGAAAAATAAAAATGCCAATTTAAAGAGAGCAGGTGAAAAAATCTGAAACAATTGCTTAAAATTGTGTTAAAATACAATTTAATAATATAATTGTGTTAAAATTCATTAAAATAGATGTGGCAAGTAGTGCACATCAAATTATTGTAAGGTACTGCACAAACATACGTTCTATCTCACCACTGCCACCAATGTTAGAAATTGAGTTTCTAGTTGGCAGAGGTATGTACCCTGTCCAAGTAGGATTCACAATTCTTGTCAGGGTAAGTCAGACAGACACCCTAAATTAACCTGTGCTTGCCCTCTGGTAGCTTGGCACAGAGAACTCAGGCTTAGCTTAAGAGGCAACGTGTATAGTATTTGTGCAATGTTTAAATTACAGTACCTAAATGAAAGACACCACAAAAAGACTCCGTGCCAGTTTACAAAAATAGACAATACTTATCAGAGTAAAACAAAACTAAAATGACAAAAATCCAAACAGTTAAAGATTAAACTAAAAATAGTGCATAGAAGTCATTAGCAGTCAAAAGGTTACTTGAGGTCGAGTGGGACCAGTGCAATTCCAAAGTTCAGGCTGACCACATGGGAGGTAGGCCAGTTACAGAACCCATGCAGGGTCCGCTGAAACAGTACCTTGGATGGAGCAAGCGTCAACATTGAGGAGCAAATGTGTCAATAGTTTTCAAACAGTTGGGTCACTGCATCATCGTTGAGCCTCAAACCCTGTTGGGATGAGTGAGATGCATTCCCGTCAAGCTGCTTAGGTTGTGGATATGCTGTGATTGAGCAGACTTTCAGTCAGCGTTGGAGGAGTGATGAGCCAATTTTTCACTTGCAGTTTGGTTGATGCATTGGGTTTTTGCAGAAAGCAACTGCAGAACCCACTTCTGAGGCCCAGGACTGGAGAAGGCACCTCAGGCAAGAGTAAGACCCACAGGCAGCAGCACCAAGAGAGTTACAGGCTGTTTTGATGTTCCTGAGACTGCAGGAGAACAGGGGGCAAGGCAACAAGTCCTTGGGGAATTTTGGGATGTAGAGAACAGGTCTAGTCCATCTCACTCCAGACAAGAAGTAGCAAACAGTTAACCAACACAGCAGAGCAAGTAGCAAAGTAGCATACCCTCCTACAGTACAGCACACTGAAAGCAGTAGGCCAACACAACAATGCAGTTATCAGGGTGGTATTCCCTCCTGGCAGCAGGGCAGTCCTTCGTCCTAGCAGAATGTCCTTGGTTCCTGTAGAGTTCCGATTTGGAGGGGTTTGGGCCCAATACTTATACCCAGGTGAGCCTTTGAAGTGGGGAGTTTTCAAAGAGAGACCTTTGAAGTACACAAGGGATCTGCCCTTCCTTCCCTGGCTCCTGACACTCTCCCTGGGGTTATGCAGCCCTTTGTTTGGAGAGAGGCACAGTTCTATTCAGTGGTAAGTGTCAGCTCCCCCCTTCCTTCTAGTCTAGGAAAACTCATCAGCCTGGTGATGGCGCACCAGGATGCAAATGTCACATCCTAGTTCTCTTTGTGTCTGACTGTATGGAGGGAATGCACAAACACAGCTGTCATCCACCCCAGACATTTATGCAGAGAGAGGCAGAGGCACATCATGATTAAAGTAATGCCAACTTTCTAAAAGTATCATTTTCAGACTTACAATTAGAAATCCGACTGACCATGAGTTATGATTTTAAATTGTGAGTCCAGAGACACCAAACCTCAAATTTCTATTGTTTCCCAATTGGAAGTTACACTTAAAAGATGCTTCAATGCGAAGCCCAATGTTAATTTATGGGAGAGGTATGCCTTGCAGTTGTGAAAAACAAAGTTAGCAGTTTATTTTAGTGTACATGGCCACCTTTTTAAATACACTGCACTCTGTCTTTGGAGCTAACCTGGGCCTACCTTAGGGTTGAATTATATGTAATGAAAAGGAAGGTTAAGCTTTGTAAATGGGAGCAATTGTCAGGTCAAATTAGCAGTTTAGCACTGCACCCACAGGCCATGCAGTGACAGGCCTGAGACATGTTTGAAAGACTACTGTAGTGGGTGGCATAATCAGTGCTGCAGGTCCTCTAGAAGCATTTAATTTACAGTCCCTGTGCACATACACTGCACTTTACTTGGGCCTTACAAGTATTAAATATGCCATTTCTGGATGACTCAATGTTACCATGTTAAGAGTACAGAGCACCTGCACTTTAGCACTGGTCAGCAGTGATAAAGTGCCCAGAATCCTAAGGCCAGCAAAAATGAAGTCAGAAAAACAGGCAGTCAGAGGGCTAAAGTTAGGGGAAGCTATGCCAAGGGTGCCAAGTCTAACAGTATTTTCTCACCATCAGTTATATATTCCCAAATATACAAACAAATCTAACACACCGAGAGTAGCTTTAAATATATGCCAATACTAACAACTAGTGTTCACAGAGCTTTGAGAGAGCAAAAGTGTGGTTATTAAATGCTACATAAAATAAATTATGATTATTTTTATTATCAACATCATCATCATTCATAATATTATTGTTGTTAGGTTGTTATTGCTTATTATTGCATGATAAAACTTAATACAACTTGACATAATACAGTAGTTATACTTGAACAGAGATCTCTCTTTTTTTATATGGAACATTTGTTCCACACTTGTTATTTGTAAATCATTTATCGTTTTATCGAACTACACTAAGTAGAACACTTTAATTTCTAGGTTGATTTTCTTTCTAACTTTAAAGTGAAAAGGCAGAATACAACATTATTTTCCCTGTTGGCCTGCTAAATCTGGCAACCATTCATTTTCTTTCTCTGTCTGTCTTTCCCTTCCCACCCCATATTAAATTCAACCCAAAACTGAATTTGGGTTTTCAACACATAAGTCACTAAAATCTCTACATCCTCTAGGCTTTTTATCCAGTGTGGTTCATCAAGACAAATCACTAGGCTTTCTCATAAACCAGCATCTCAAACTAATAGACTGCATCTCCAAATTGACAAATTCCTCCTCTTTTCAGCTCCACCTCAGCAATCTAAAATCCTACTTCATCACTCAGACTTCAGCAATCAATGCCTCGTTCTGAGCTCTTTCTATGAAAGAAATTAAGTCTCGGTAAGCCATCTTAAATCATGTCTGGTGCCACTATAAAACAATATTTTATGTAGCAGCTTTTTTAGTCACCGTAACCATAAAATCAGACCACAGCAGACCCATTTTAAGACGCCTTCATTAGCTCACCCTGCAAGCGAGAATCAACTTAAACATTGATTTCTTACCCCATAAAGCATTATATTTGACCTATCTCCATATCTGGATGACAAACTTCCAGTGGCAGTTTCTTCTTTAGGGCGGGGCGGTGCCCCCCTTCCCCTGCGAGGAGAGCTAAACATGAAAAATAAAATGGCAATTACATTTTTTTATTGCAATTTTTTTTTTCACCATGGAGTGCCACAGCCGCCATCTTGCTCTTGAGCCCAGAGACATGTTGGGTGTGTTCTGTGCTGCTGATTAGCAGTACAGGACTGGAGCACGGCTTGATCGGATGCCTCAAAGTGCGCATGTCACTTTGGCCGACTGTGTGGCACTGGACAAAGTGACATGCGCACTTTGAACCTCTCCACTCTGCTGTCTCAAGACAGCTGGGTGGAAACAAAGTACAGGCTTCTAGGGCCTGAAGGAGCATCCAGCCAGGCCTCTATATCCAATCCAGGCATCTGGATTGGTTAGGGGATCATACTTGATGCATCAGATGGCAAAGGAACACTGAGGAGGACATGGAGCTCGTTGGTAAGTACAATTTTATTTTGTTTAATTTATTAGTAATGTGTTTTGCATGTACTGCAGTGATAAGTAGGTAGTTCTTTTTTTAGGGGATTTGGTTGGAGGGATTGTTTTTATTTAGGCTTTTGGAGGGAAAAGCTGGTTTCTTTTGACTTTTGGAGGGAGGGATTATTTAAATTAGGTTTTTGGAAAGCAGTGGGGTACTTCTCTCACCCTACCACTTTCTAAGTCTACCAGCTGCCCCTGCAAACTTCAACTCATGAAGGCGGGGAGGGTACAGCAACACTAGGGGCAAAAGCTGTGTTTTTCCAGACATTCCAGTATTCAAAAGAAGAAAAGCATCCAAACAGGCATTTTCGTGCCTGGGCCCCCAGACTTTGGAGCTCAACCCCTGGTCATATTAAACTGAATTTAAACCTCTTAGACTTCTGTATGGAACTAAAAACCCACTTTTTTTCAAATCTATCTCCCTAACTAACATTATTCTCTTTTACTCTTTACCATCGCCTGTTATCAGTGTTAGCTATGGGTAGCCTGCTAGTTAAATATAAAATGCTGTGGTGCGCTAGTGGCTAGCTTTGCTCGATATTAATACAGTTAACAAGCAAAAAAGTAATAAATAGGGTGAACAGCACATCCACCACTTTAAGACCGATGTTCTGCCTGTCAGCTACGATTGCCAGTTGATGAAGTGATGCCTTCGTTGGTAACTCTCCTGGGACAAGCAACTTAAATCACATCAGGCATTGTTAGAAATGGGGTATTTGGTTGACAGTCAGGTTACCCCCTGTTCGAGCAAGGACCCTCACTCTAGTCAGGGTAAAGGAGAATCACCCTCAGCTAACACCTGCTTACCCCTTTGGTAGTTTGGCAGAGCAGTAGGCTTAACTTCAGAGTGCTAGGTGTAAAGTATTTGTACCAACACACACAGTAACTTAATGAAATCTCTACAAAATAACACAACACCAGTTGTTAATAATAGGAAATATTTATCTAAACAAAACAAGACCAAAATGACAAAGATCCGACATACACAAGTCAAGTTATGAATTTTTAAAGATTAAACTCAAAAATAGCGTTAGAAACACAAAATGCTTCGATGAGGTGTTAACACGGCGTCGTGACGGAGTCGTTCCCAACAAACCGACACCAGCGGCACCTGACACAGAGTCGCGTAGACCCTCAAGTACAGTACCTTTGGTGAAGAGTGAAAACAAGTTGATGCGCAAAGTCGGGAATCGCAGCGTCTGTGCGAAACGTTGAATCTGCGCACTTCGAGTGGCGTCGGTCACGACGTGGTGCGGCGAATTCCACGGAGTCACCGACTTTAGCGGGGCTGCAGCAGCATCGGGCCTGCAAAGGTCGTCGCGTTACAGCGAAGATCACAGAGTCGGTTGCAGGCAGCATCACCGGCTTCAGCAGTGACATCGGTCCGAAGTCGTCCGAAGTCGATTTCCTTGAATTTCCACCAGCTTTCCTTCCAAGGGCCCAGGGACTTGATAGGGCACCACTTGTCAGAGCAGGGGTCTCTCCAGAGACTCCAGGTGCTGGTAGAGAGAAGTCTTTGCTGTCCCTGAGACTTCAAACAACAGGAGGCAAGCTCTAAATCAAGCCCTTGGAGATTTCTTCACAAGATGGAAGGCACACAAAGTCCAGTCCTTGCCCTCTTACTCTGGCAGAAGCAGCAACTGCAGGATAGCTCCACAAAGCACAGTCACAGGCAGGGCAGCACTTCTCCTCAGCTGTTCAGCTCTTCTCCAGGCAGAGGTTCCTCTTGATGTCCAGAAGTGATCTAAAGTCTGTGGTTTTAGGTGCTCTTCTTATAGCCATTTTCTCCTTTGAAGTAGGCCTACTTCAAAGTAAAGTCTCTTTTGAATGTGAAATTCTCCCTTGCCCAGGCCAGGCCCCAGACTCTCACCAGGGAGTTGGAGACGGCATTGTGTGAGGATAGGCACAGCCCTTTCCGGTGTAAGTGACCACTCCTCCCCTCCCTCCTAGCACAGATGGCTCATCAGGAAATGCAGACTACACCCCAGTTCCCTTTGTGCCACTGTCTGGTGTGAGGTGCAACCAGCCCAACTGTCAAACTGACCCAGACTGGGAATCCACAAACAGGCAGAGTCACAAAAATGGTATAAGCAAGAAAATGCTCACTTTCTAAAAGCGGCATTTTCAAACACACAATCTTAAAATCAACTTTACTAAAAGATGTATTTCTAAATTGTGAGCTCAGAGACCCCAAACTGCACATGTCCATCTGCTCCCCAAGGGAATCTACACTTTAATCAGATTTAAAGGTAGCCCCCATGTTAACCTATGAGAGGGACAGGCCTTGCAACAGTGAAAAACGAATTTAACAATATTTCACTTTCAGGACATATAAAACACATTACTATATTTCCTACCTTAACCATACACTGCACCCTCCCCCTGGGGCTACCTAGGGCCTACCTTAGGGGTGCCTTACATGTAAGAAAAGGGAAGGTTTAGGCCTGGCAAGTGGGTACACTTGCCAAGTAGAATTCACAGTTAAAACTGCATACACAGACACTACAGTGGCAGGTCTGAGACATGATGACAGAGCTATTCATGTGGGTGGCACAACCAGTGCTGCAGGCCCACTAGTAGCACTTTACTAGGGACTTACTAGTAAATCAAATATGCCAATCATAGATAAACCAATTACATACAATTTACACAGAGAGCATATGCACTTTAGCACTGGTTAGCAGTGGTAAAGTGCTCAGAGTTCAAAAGCCAACAGCAACAGGTCAGGAAAATAGGATGCAGGAGGCAAAAAGATGGGGATGACCCTGCATAAGCAAAAAAGTCAAACAGGCATCAACAAGTACTACCAATTGTAGGTATCCCCCACCGCAATCAGGAGTACCAGGTCAAACCAACAAGTGTTGACATGTTGGTTAACACTCCAAAAAGATCTAGATAGAGGGCCATACACGAAACACAGTCTTTGTACACGCTGCCACTGATGCCCGTGCCGTGTCATGTCTGTAAAAATATTGTATTATTAATAACTGGTAAACTTCATTAGAACCATCTGGAGCAGTCATTCCCGGATAATGTCTAATATGTCACAATAAACACTCTGCAATTACTGCTCACATTGCAGTTGTACTAATGGGCCCTGTGGGAATCCTGATAGGAACAGCTGATGGAGCAGATATCATCTGTTTTTCTCCGGAGACTCTCCGTTTCCCTTTTCCCGTGTGACTGTTAAATAATACTTTCATATGCAAAACAAAACAAACAAAATCTCGAGCAAGCACCATCCCAAGCCCAGGTCTGTCTCACGATTCAACTGCAAGTGAAAACAAGAGGATTCAAAGACTAATCTAAGATGAACAGAGAACAACTCACATATGGAGAGATTTCCGCAGACACGAGTGAAGAAAACGGACCAAGACCTCTGCTTAATTTGTAAATAAATTCATGTAAATAAAGACATTTATGATGCAAGTGATTATCTGGTGAGTTCACTATTGAATACTTGGATTGTCTAATACAAAGGCTATGTAAACTCGATGTTGACACTTAGGCCCAGATTAGGAAGCTCTTGTATTACCTTTGCCTCACGGTGTAAGGCAACACAAGGGCTTCAGTGACATTATTTAAGCCACACGAAACCACTTTATGTGGCCTAGCAAATCTGAAGTAACACAAGACAGCACAAGTTGCTGTCTTGCATTACTTTGCCCGGGGAAGGCGTTCCATGGGTGCAGCGGGTGTGTTCCTACACATCTACCCATGGTTTCTGGTGCAATCCCAGATTTACTAGAACTTGTAAGCCTGGGAATGCATAAAACTGCTACACCTTACCAAGTGAGGCGTAACAAGGAGAAATATCTTTATTTCTCCTTGTTATTTCCTCTTTCTACATTTGCTGCATTCTGCAGGACACAGAGAAAGAGAAAAAAGCCTCAGGGTTTTTTTTTATGCAGGAAGGTCTCTCTTACACCATACCGCAGGGGTGCCTGCATTAGTGCTAGGCTCCACTCAGTATGCCAGCACAGGGAGAGGGCAGAAATGCACCATATCTTAATAGATATGGCACATTCCTACTCTCTCTCTGTTACACAAAGCTGGCAGTAATTTGTCTTGCTGAGCTGTGTGACTTGTTAGTAAATCTGTCCCCCACTTCTGTTATCTACCACACTAACCTGCTTGTCTGTTTTCCACCCCAGGTTACCCCAATTGCTACTGTCTTCCCGTTTTTCTCTTTTTTCCTCCCTTTCTCTCTTGCTCCGAATCAAAGTTTAATTACACAAAATAAGTCCCCATGCCCAAAAGGGAGTGCTTGTGTCCTCCACCTGCACCCGTCTGCACTAAGCCCTGCCTCATTTGCTTCAGTCCCTGTGGTCATGGTGACAGTTAAAGCCCAAACATATATACACAGAAGTCAAGTGTATTACTTCAAATTACAACATGTGGGACCCAATAATTCCAAATTTACTTTTACTGACTAAATGATGTTCTACAAAGTTCAAAGGTCGACAGCGATCCCGTTATCTTTGAGACCAGAGGAGATTGCTGCACCCACATTCTAGTTGTATGATATAAATGTACTCCCATTAAATTTTTTGGAAACACTCTGGCTAGCCTGACTACAATTTGCATGCCAACATCATCCTGAATATTAACCACATATTTGGTTCAAGCAAAGGCTGCATTTGGTTTGCCACAATAGTATGTGTGTATATATATTGTATTTTGCATATGGTATTTTTATAGCACAACCTCAGTCAAAAGGCAGTGAAGCACTGTCCATGGTCAGAGGCAGGCTTCAATTAGGCAAGTCATAGGAAAGGAAGCTGAGTTGTGGTTGGTTAATGCATCCTGATGCAGTGTTCCACTTGCAGGGTGGTTTAACACTAATACACGTGGTTTACACTTACTTTAAATCATGATGCATAGCAGCCCTCGCTGCTGTGCAACATCTTTAAAAAACATTGACAGTGCTAATAGGTCTGGCATAGGAGAAACCTACCAGCTTTGCCAATGCTTGTTTTTAATTCTGTGTGCATGAGGGTAGGGTGTAGATAGAAGGGGCAACTTAAGAAAAGCTCAGCTGTTTTTAGGGTCAAGGGTAGATGAGCACCTTGAAATTAATCAAAGCCAGGCCTCTGTCTTGAGCCATCAGCAGGTCGCCATTTGTAGTACCTACAAGTAGATTAAAAACAGAGGGGCATATTTATGGAAAAGTGGCGCATCATTCATGATACACTACTTTTCTAGCGCTCCCTGGCATCCCCCTAACGACACCATGTGTGCGCAGTATTTACAATACTGCACACCATGGCAATCGTGTCCACAGTAGATTCATAATTTATAGTGCTAGTATTGCACTTTTCTGGATTAGCGCCATAAATGATGGCGCTACTGCAGCAGAGCACAGGGAGGCCTATTGTCTTCAATGGGAGCGTCATCTCAACGCCTGCCTTAGACAGGCTTTAATAATGATGCTAAAAATGGCATAGTGAAATCTAGTAAATTTCACTGCACCATTTTTCTGGGCCTCCCTACATGGGAACATCCACCTTGCATACATTATGCCTAATGCAGGCATAATGTGGCGCAAGGATTTACAAAGTGGTGCAATGCTTGCATTGCGACAATTTGTAAATGTGGTACATGTGAAATACCACCTTAACACCACATTTGCGTCAAAAAAATGATGCAAAGGTGGCACAAGGTGGCACTAGGGGCATCATACATATGCCCCAGAGTGCAGAGTTGTGTGCTGGTAAACTTTGCAACTTTGCACACCACCCAAAACATGAGTCATACTATCAGCCATAATGTGTTTAATCACACGGATTGACTTCGCAAAGCTCATGCCTCCTTCTGGGCTGGAGCTGCTGGAAGAGCGCCTGGTTGGATTTAGGATCAGTGTTATGTGGTGGTAAGTGGTAAAATTCCTCATAAGCCTGAGTTTTCTTCAGTGTGAAGGAATGGTTGACAGTTGGTGACGGAGCAAGCAGGGAGGAGAGCTAAGACAGCATCTTACAGCCTCACCTAGTAGTGGCACTGAATAACAGCTAAATGTCCACAGAACTACCTTTCTTTTATGCTTGTGGAGAGCTCCAGTGGCAAAATAGCATTCTGCTTGTGGCACTCTGGCACTCAGCATTCTGGTGCGTTCCTGGGAGAAGGATATAGGTTCATGATTTTGTCTAAGGGCATGGACAGAAGTGGCTTTATTCAAGGCGCCCAGTCCTCCAGGAGGCCACCATTAGGAGCTTTTTCATGGCAGTGTCTTGCCGGGCTCTTACTAATCTAATTACAAAACATGCCATGCGATTATAATTACTTTGTGAACCAAAAACATAAATGAAGGAAATTGAAGTAAAGGAGAGAAGGGTGAGAGGAGAGATGATAAAGAGGTCTGCTATAGAACAGGAGAATCTAGGGCCTAATGAGTGGGGTGTCATTGTTTTTTTGGCCTGCTGTAAGGTGATTTAAACACAGGAAAGTGGGGAAAAGCACTTATGAGGGTGCTGGAGGGCAAGTGATAGAAAGGGAGCATCGTCAAGGTGGAGGAATTTCGGTGATTTACAAACAACTGCCAGTTTTGCAACCATTAAGTGGGATCTATTGTGTGTGTGGCGGTGAGGGGCAAGACCCGGTTGGTCAACACCATTTGCTGAAAAAAACAAAATTATGTTCCAGTCAAAGGTTATTAACGGAGAAAGTAGGGTGGTGCGAAATGGACGAGTTGGTGACTAACGAACAGTGGGAGGAGTGGAAAATAAACAAGAGACAGAGGAGGGAGGGTGATTAAACAATGGGCTGATGTTCCCATACGGCACAGCTCCAAAAAACAAAATATGCAGTCAAAAAATACCTTGTTACAAATAAAGAAGTAGCTCCAGCAACACAAGATGCAGATGAAAAGTGAAAAGGACTTGGTTCAAGCCTCACAGAAAAGACAAACACACGAGGGCACACAAATAGAAACAGAAACCTACAGGAAATGACAATCAATGACCAATACAAAGAAAATCAGAGTGACAGACAAGCCTACAAATGGTAAGCAATGGGCAGGCTGTCAGCCCCCATTTTAGGATGAGCAGGCAAGCAATTTGATTGTGGGCTTTTAACATCGCCCACCTCACGTCCATCACTTTCACTCGTTCGTGGGCTTGCCTTTAAAAAATCCTTTGTCATCATTGGTAAATGCTTTACATTTGTCCCGCCTTGGGGAGGTTTTGTCATCCCCTTGCAGACTGACAGTGTTACAGTGTTAATTGCATGATTACCGATATGTTTGACTGTGAGCGAACTTCTTTTTCCTTTTGTGTCTCTCCTTTACACTCATGCTCATGGCAGCCATGGCCCTTTGAATCAACTCACTTATGTCAACTGTTTTACTTTCCATTTTCAGTTTATGTGGCAAGAAAAGTCCAGTTAGGAATTTACAGCTCTAACTTGAGCAAATGCGAGACCTATGGCATTGCAAATGCTTGTTTTTCATTACAAGAGATTATGCAAGCACAGACCAAGCACTGTGCAGGTGAAAACTAAAAATTACCACAGGAATTTGCTAGCGCCAGTGCTGTGATGCCAGAATCTATTCACAATATTTCTGTGATGCCCAAATACCACATCTCTGCCGTGGTTGTCTACAGTGCTCAAAATGGCAGACCTTTGCAGTAACAAGATCACCACACAGTTTCTTCCCATTTTTTTCAAGTCTAAATGAACCTGCAATGGTATTTTCGAAAAATAATGCAGTTAACGATAATAACACTTTCCTATCAAGCACATTATACAAACATGTTTGCCTCTTCCCAGTAATAAATATTGCTATACTGCCCAACATAATTTTATTCAGTTTACTGACATCACTTTGGGATTTATTTATTCAGAGTTTGACTGAGAGGGACAACCAAAAAAAGTCGACAGTTGTCCATTCCTGCCAATGTGAGGGTATAAATGGGTCTGTACTGCACCTACCACTTGTGTGTTGGTTCCCTCTCCTGCTCATTATGCAGTTTTATGTACCACAAACGTGGTCCAAGGGCATTAAAGTGCTTTACATGAGTATCCAATTTCTTACACAAGGCCAGATTCATTTTGTAGGCAGGGGAAGATGAAGTGATTTGCCCAGAATCACAGGTTGTTGAGCCAACGCGAAGGATCGAATCTGGTTCTCCAATTTCACCGTCAGCAGCTCTGACGTTAGGTCACATCTCCTTCCCTCTCTTGGACTACAGATCACAGCAAAGAGTGTTATTCGTCCGCCATCTTGTCTGCTAGGGTGCAATGGAGACACTTCTTACCTTGTGTGATGCATTTCCCTGTTCCTGGGAGGTCTTCGTCACTTCTTCTCCCTGCAACATACTATTTACTGCCATCATGTTCATGAGGTTTTAGATGGGACCGACATGTACTGAAGCTGTTGCGTGAAAAAACTAAACTTTTCACCCTATTATTTTTTTCCATTTATTTCCCTTATTTTACTTATATTTGTTCTTTTTATTTATGTTACACCTTTATTTACGGCACACCTAACCTAATGTGCGTCAGAGCGTTTTGCAGAACAATTATAAATACATAAGCAGTTTAGTTTCGTTACCTTACATTTTCCTGAGGATACATTATAAGTTAGGTGTTATAAATAGGGCATTTTGGAGGCAATTACAGTGAAAAATTGAGCCAAAGACTTTAGAACAATGACCTTGCATTGAGCTGGTTGATGAAAGTAAGAAGAATACGCATAGTACTTCACTGCCCTATGCTGTCAATCCAATGTCTTCCACTGTCCATAAATCCACAATTTAAAGGGGAAGCAGAGTGATTTCCACTTTGAGAAGGTGATTTGCAAGAGGCAGCGTATTTTTAAGCAGGGAGAGTTGGTTAACCTTCTTTACAAGATCATAGGCAGGGCTTTCTGTCCTCTGGGGCCTCCTTCATGCTGCCAGCAAGTTTGGAAGGAAATGTGAACTGAGAGAGGGAGCAGGCCTGATAAATTGAGTAATGTCTTCCTATGGATGTAATCAGATAAGATCCTTATGCGAAAAAAGCCTTATTCATTTCTGGAAAAAAAATGTATATGATATGTGATTGAACTTTAATCGTGAAGGTGTTTCTCCAGTGCTTTGAGACGATTCGATTTCACAAACGTGTGGCATTCAACGGCTAAATGCTGCTGGTTAAGCCTTTTTATTTAACCTTTATTAAAATTCAGGTGGCTGCTTGGCTCTCTAGAATGCACTCCAAAAAGAAAGATCAAATTGGGCCTTTATGGTTAAAAAATATATGGCATAACATCTTGTGAAAGGTTATGCTGAAAGGTGTGCTTTCACATAATATAGTCACATATCCCGTTACCTGTGTCGTCCTAATAATGACATAACTACCTTTTACTTAAAAAGTCGTGTTTACACTGATAAGTGGGGGACCAGTGGTGATAATTATGTTTTGCTTAACTTTGCAGCAGAGTTGATGCCCAATTTCTCCCAGCCCTCTTCGCATTAGTGACTGTTTTATTTTTTCTGTGTTCCTGGTTTTCATGCAAAGCGCCATCTTGGTAAAGGTAGAAAATCCACCCCAGAAAGAAATGTTTTTCAAGCTGGGCCTCGAAAATGTACAGAAACTCCTGACTTGGTGGAATGGATGCATTCCACCAGGTCTAATTTCTACAGAGGCATGCCTCAACTCACCACATATTGTACAACGGGAGATCAGCAAAGCTTTTTCCAAGACCTGAAGCATGCCTGTAAAGCCCTGGCTCATCTTTATTCACAAATTAGAAGGGCGCTATGACCATCCAATGGAAAGCAGTGATTGGGATGAAACAGAGGCTCTGGAAGGAACTAATGGCGAACATCAACGGTAAATCACACAGTGAAGGTTAACCTAGAGACGGCAGCTCAAGACTCACTCACGTGGGGCTGATTAGAAGCGGTACAGTAGCTTAATTGGCGTTGGAGTATTAATGCAGGGTACATTCAAATCGGAGGGCACCAAACTGGGAGCTACTCACCTGCTAGCAATCCCGTATCTTTACAGTGCTAAATACAGCGGAAGTCAAAGCTTGAGAGCCTAGTGTTTGAAATTGTTAAATAGAGCAGATGAATTGACACCCTCGGAGAGCGCAGAGAATGTCAAAGTGATAGCATGTCTGACCTTAATAAATAAACTTACAAGGGGACGCGAATAAGTCAATGAACCTTTTGACTCGCAACTAAGATGTTGTTACCATAGCTTCAGTACATGATCAATACACAATATCAATAATCAACATCCATCAATCACAAAAATAATCAATAGAGTCAGTAACTGTCACGCACCGTGACCTTTCAGTCTTGAATACCCACACCTTTTAGTAAAAGTTAGAATATTTATTTCCCTATATTAACAATTTATGTAGATCAAATGGAACACATACAGAAACAATACTGGCTGTCCATAGCGGCGGAAGAAACGTAATCTAATCAAAGCTTGAACTACAACACATTCTAGAGTTACAGTGCAAATGAATAACAGAGTCAAGTGCGTCAAAGTAATTATGTACGCTTAAGGTCAGCAGAGAAATGAATCTAGCATTATTCCCTATTAGCACAATTTCATTAGTGAGAATCCTTAACTAACATCCGACTAGCATCAGCATGTTGGGCTTCCTGCAAAAGAATTTAGTAACACAAATTTGGAAAAACATCTAACTATGGCTCTATCAAAACAATGCAGTTGGTATCAAGAAAGAAAAAGCAAATGTGCATAGTAATTAACAGTCTAATTCATAATACCTATACTCAGTGTGGATCAGCAAACAGAGTCAGTCTTCCTCCTCAGGACATCAGTCGATCAGCAAGGCATCAGGATTCATCATCAAAGTTCAGAAAACGCAACGTCTTTAAGCATTAAAGTTAAACACGTCTCTTGTCAAGAAGTAAAAGGAAATATTGACCTTTCAGCCAGCAAGAAAATGAGCAATGAATCTAATGGCAAAGTGCAGAATGCTGGGTTAAATGCAAGGACCGAATGCTGGGTTCTTCTCAGTGCAGTGTTGTTAAATCAAAAATCCTAATACTACTTCCCAAATCCCTATTGGTCAGTTAATCACATGTTCCCACTTTATCCAATAAAATAAAAAATCCAAATCTATGAATTCTACCATTACTCTGTTCACATGTTATTGATTGGTTAGTCCTGCAATGTCCTCATCATCCGGCTTGTCAGGTAACAATATTGTTGCAGCTTTCACTCCAGTCATTATCTCTATTGTTCTTCTTCTGAGAAAGTCAGTCTCACACACATTACACATAAAATCCTACATTAACAAGAACAGCATCTTCTAACAGACGGATCTCATGAGAAGAAGTCCGTTGTGAGCACATTTAAACAAGGCAAAATGAAATCACAGTTTAACTCTCTAGGACAGCCATTTATTAAACATTAAGAAATACAGTTTTGACATGAGGCCTGGCAAACTAGTCCAAGACCTTCTCTAAGTTAAGGCCTACAATTAATAAAGCTAGAGCATAATGCATAACCCTTAATATGACATACTACTACATTAGTCAAACATATATTTAACATATCACAATATTAATTCACTAGTAAGTACACTTTGTGAATATTGACGGACACTCTTCATAATCACATTTCCAAATGCATGCATTATTTTGTACGTTATTATATTTTCTACACAAATCACTTATTTAGAATACATGAACACTCATTAAAAAAATGTATTAAAACACCTGCGCTAGCAAAACCAGCGAGGTAGTACAGCATGTTAAAGCTTGAGAGGGTGCCGAAATGTAATAGTCTAAAAGAGTGCAAAGGATAAGACAGTCTGAAGGAGTGCAGAATATATAACTATTTAAGAATGTGACAGTCTAATAGAGTGAAAAGGATGAGACCAAGGTCAGACTGGCATGTAGGTGTGAAATGCCTCCACAGACCAAAGAATAGGATGACTTGAATAACCCATCTGACCCTGACAGAATATGCATGATGATGCTGTGAGCATCCTTTTGACATTACAGTGTCAAATCCTGCTTGAATGTCAATATCTGCTTTGCAGGTGAGAGAGAGAAAGCTTTATTAATACATTAGTAACATAGAAGTGGCATATGGCAGCTAATAAATCTATAGTTATAAAGGCCTAAACAGAGAAAAATAACATAGAAGTGGAAATGTGCATGTTTGAATTATAGTGAGCCATGTGGCCACCATTCGTATTTTGACACCACGTTTAACATGAAAATATTTAGCATTAATGAATGTGGGAATTAATAAATATTAACATGAAAGTATTATTCTTATGTAGAAAGAGTAGAACTGAAATATAAGTACAAAATACATATGAATTAAATGCACTCATATTGAATTAAATGGAAAAATACATTCTTGTTTAAAATTGCTTTGACCCTCCCACCCACGTTGCCCCGGATTGTACCACACCGCTCAGTCAGGAGGGCTTTATGTACCTGGGGGCGAAGGTTACCAGGAATCAGGAAAGCTGTCTCCAGAGGAACCTGCAGCCTCAGCTGAATAGATTCCATAGAGACGTGGGGCACTGGAGGGCCCTAACGCTCTCCTTGATGGGGAGGGCTGCCCTCTATAAAATTATGATGTCACTGCAGCTCCTGTATGTCTTTCAAACCACTCCCTATAGGATACCACCAGCAGTGTTTCAACAACTGGACCAGGAAGATAGCCTGCTGCAATGGGACGGAGGCTGCTCCTGCATAGCATTGCAAAAGTTGAGGCAAGGGGTTTACGAGGGAGGTCTGGCCATCCCGGACGCCCTACACCATTACTGGGTGACGCAATTGGTGACAATTAAATGCTGGGCCCTCGCGGATCAGGGAGAACCAGTGTTCCGAGTAGAAAGAGATGCGATGGGAAAGGAGGGCTATGAGTCTGCCTTGTACATGCGTTCAAGTGTGAGAGCGTTGCCAGTGCACACAGGAACGGTAGTGAGGGCATGGCAAGACGCCACAAGCTATTTGGGGTGGGGTTCTACTCTGGTTGCCCAAACCCCACTGTGATGCAGTGACCCACTGGGGTAGCTCAGGACCCTGGGTGGGTTTTGGAGATGGTCATTGTTAGACCTGACAGCCTTAGGGTGGTCACCCCTAACTTTTTGCCTGCCTCCCTCCCTCCACTTTTTGGACACTGTTTTTGCTGGTTTTAGGACTCTGCACACTTTACCATTGCCAAACAGTGCTAAAGTGCATATGCTCTCTCCCTTAAAACATGCTGACATTGGTTAATACCCAATTGGCTTATTCAATCTACCTGTAAGACCCCAGTAAAGTGCACTATGTGTGCCCAGGGCCTGTAGATTAAATCTACTAGTGGGCCTGCAGCACTGATTGTGCCACTCATATAAGTAGCCTCTTAACCATGCCTCAGGCCTGCCATTGCAAGGCCTGTGTGTGCAGTTTCACTGTCACTTTGAATTGGCATTTAAAAGTACTTGTCAAGCCTCAAACTCCACTTTTTTTTTACATATAAGTCACCCCTAAGATAGGCTCCAGGTAACCCATAGGGCAGGGGGTTATGTAGCTAAAAGGCAGGACATGTACCTGTGCAGTTTATCTGTCCTAGTAGTGTAAAACTCCTAAATTAGTTTTTACACTGCTGTGAGGCCTGCTCCTTTCATACGCTAACATTAGGGCTACCCTAATATACTGTGTGAGTGGTAGATTCTGATCTGTAAGGAGTGACAAGGTCATATTTAGTATGGCCAGAATGGTTATACAAAATCCTGCTGACTGGTGAAGTTAGATTTAATATTACTATTTTAGAAACCCCACTTTTAGAAAGTGAGCAATTCTCTGCACTTAAATCCTTCTGTGCCTTACAATCCACGTCTGGCTTGGTTAGTTGACAGCTCTCTTGTGCATTCACTCAGACAAACCCCAAACACAGGATGCGCAGTCACACCTGCATATTGAATGAGTCTTCCTGTGCTTGGAGGGTGGAGGGCCTGACACTTGCATATCAAAGGACAGTAGCTTGCCCTCACACAAAGGACTACCACACCCCCTACTGGGACCCTGGCAGACAGGATTGAACTGAAAGGGGACCTTGTGCACTTCTAAGCCACTCTTTGAATTCTTCCCCCACTTCAAAGGCACATTTGGTTGTATAAGCAGGGTCTCTGACCCTACCAACTCATACACTTCCTGGAGAAGAAACCCTGAACCAGAACCTGCAACCTGCCAAGAAGAACTTCCTTGGCTGCCAAAAGAACTCACCTAGACTGCTTTTCTGAGAAGGACTTCTGCCTTGCTGTTGCCCTGCTGCCTTGCTGCTCTCTGGCTGTGCTGAGAACTGCTCTCCAAGGGCTTGGATAGAGCTTGCCTCCTGTTCCCTGAAATCTCAGGACCAAAAAGACTTCATTCCTGCAAAAGAACTCCTTATGCTGCGAAAATCAATGCACAGCCTGCAAGGAACAACACACAGCCTGCATCGCGGTGAGAAAATCACTGGACACCGAACCGGAATGACGCAGCCCAACTGTGCAAGGAGGAGATCAATGCAGCGCCAGCGCTGCGACTGGAAATTTGACACATGGCCCACTGGATCAATGAAAAGCCAAGCCGGAATGACGCAGCCCGACTTCCTGAGAGGAATCGACGCAGCGCCTGCTGTGAAGTAGAAATTTCCACGCATCGCCAACCAGATCGATGCAGCCTCTGTGACTTTGTCCTGCACACCCAGGATTTTAACGCATCATCCCCAGGGCGTTCAAAAACCACGCAACCCGAAGAGGATCCCAGTCTCTGTGCCAGAAATCGATGCAAAGCCTGTGAAAACTCAACAACGCATCGTCTGTGTGCACCAGAAAAATCGGTGCACACCTCCCGTGTTCCGCGCATCTCCTCCTCTGCGGTCCCTTACAGAACGCAAACCAGGCACTTTGTGCTTGCAAGAGACATTTGTTGCTTTTTAAAGACTAAAGACACTTTGGCCCTCATTACAACCCTGGTGGTCGGTGTTAAAGTGGTGGTAATACCGCCAACAGGCCGGCGGTACCAAAAATGGAATCATGACCACGGTGGAAACCGCCAACAGATACAACCACTTTAACACTCCGACCTCTACGGCGGTAGCAACAAACACTGCGGCAGTAACCGCGAACAGGCAGGCGGAAGACAATGTACCACCCACCCCATTACAACCCACCCATCCGCCAGCTTTTCCGGGGTGGTACCAACGCCATCAAAAGCATGGCAGAAACAGTACTCTGAAGGGAAACCACTCACCTCTCGACACTCAAGAAAGAACCAGGGCGCCATGGAGCCCGAGCTGCAGGTCATTCCCATGCTGGTGTTTCTGCTCTTTTGCCAGGAGTACCAACGACGGCGGCAACGACCACGGTGAGTACTGCACCTAGCACATAGGGGAGGGGGGAGGAAAAAGAGAGTGGCGCACACACGCAACATGCAACACCCCCACCCCCACCCTCACCACCAACACCATACACACAAACACATACAACAACAATACATATACACCCCGTAACCCTCTGGAATAACGCAAGGACTAAAGGATTGGAGTCAAATGAGTGTTATATTAGAAATAGTTAGAAAAACGCTAATAATTCAAAAACAGTATTTACAAAATATACAATATGTACAAAAGGCGGGACAATGTCCACTTAAAATGTCCGTGGCACAGAGGCCCAGCCCACACTTGACTCCTGCCTTAATATGGAGAGAACACTGCAGGAGTATCAGGTCAAAAACACACAGGCACCTCAGGGGAACGGGGAGGGGGGAGCACCTCAGCCAGAAGATGGGACAACGCCACTGCTCCTGGAGGGGGCTTCATGACCATAGCAATGTCCTGGGGAGTGCAAAGCCAAAGTCTCTCAAGTGGGTGCCGGTTTTCCACTGCTTCTGGAGGGGGCTTGGTGCCCAGTGTGCTTCATCCTGCCAAGGATAGGGTGAGTGGATGCCTTCTTCCACTGGTCCTGGAGGGGGCTTGGTGCCCAGTGTGCTTCATCCTGCCAAGGATAGGGTGAGTGGATGCCTTCTTCCACTGGCAGGATGCTTAACACACTATGGATGCATCACTACAGTCAATCCTCCAATGGGGAAGCTGTACAGTGGTTGCAGTGCCGGTGCAGGTGGCAGTGCTGCCAGTGGTGAGGGGAGACTCCAGCCCTTCCCCTATAGTCACGGATGGCTGCCCACTGGGGCTGCTGCTGCTTGTAGCGGTGCTGCTTGTGGCGGTGCTTGCGATGGTGCAGGTGGCGGTGCTGTCAGTGGAGGCTCCAGCCCTTCCCCTGCAGCCTCGGACGGCTGCCTACCGGGGCTACTGCTGCTGGTGGGGGTCCTGCTGTCTGTGGTGCAGGTGGCGGTGCTGGCTGCGGGGCAGCTGGCGGTGGTGGCTGCGGTGCAGGTGGCGGTGGTGGCTGCGGCACAGGTGGCGGTGCTGCCAGTGGAGGGGGAGAGGCTCCAGCCCTTCCCCTGCAGCCTCGGATGGCTGCCCACTGGGACTGCTGCTGCTGCTGGTGGCGGTGCTGCTGTCCGCGGTGCAGGTGGCGGTGCTGTCCTCGGGGCAGCTAGCGGTGGTGGCTGCGGTGCAGGTAGCTGTGCAGGTGGCGGTGCTGCCAGTGGAGGGGGGGCCCAGCCCTTCCCCTGCAGCCTCGAATGGCTGAAGTGCCCTGGCTGGTGTTCTGTGACCCTTACTGCCCTCCTTGCTTCTGCCAGCTGGAGTCTTTGCCTTGGCCTTGCTGGCTGGTTGTGTCTCCTTCTCCTTTCTGGATGCTCTCCCCTTTTTGCCCTTTCCTGTTGGCGGAACCTTCTTGTCCTTGGCAGTGTTGGTGGCACACTGGCTGGGCTGACGGGTGCCTCCTTAGAGCCTCTATGAGCTCCAGAAAACACAGCAGACGTGGACTTGGTGGCTGAGGTGCTGGGCTGGGTTCTGGCCACCCTAGCACGAGGTGAAGGACGTGGGGGTGGTAGGGAATAGGTCAATGCTGGCGAGGAAAAGCTTCTTAGGGACACTGGGTCGGGAAGAGGGTGAAGGTTTGGGAGTGGAGGAAGAGGGAGTGGTTGTAGGAGGTGTCAGTTTGCTGTGTTTGGGTGCAGGTGCATGAGCTGGACGCTGTTGTGAGGTGGATGGCTGTTGGGTGGGTGTATGTTTGGGTTTGTGTACTTTGGGAGGAGGGGTCACAGACACAATTGGAGAGGACACAGGGGACATGTGCATGGAAGGGGGGGTGGTGACTGCCAGTAAGGGGCGTGCAGTGATAGGCGTGCTGGTGATGGAGGTAGTGGATGAGGATGTAGTGCATGCAGGTGTGAGTGGAGACGCTACTGGGAGGGAGGTGGACAATGAGGAGAAGGGAGGCACTATGGAGGCAGTGGATGTTGGAGTGTCTGCTTCTGGATGGTGCTTGTGAGAGTGCCTGTGAGATGATGTGTGGTGCTTGTGTTTGCCTGAGCCACTTCTGTGTGTAGATTTGGGTGAACTCTGGTCTGAAGGTGTGCTTGGGATAAGTTGGGGTTGAGGGGATTGGGACTGGCTAGAGGAAGTTGGAGTGGGGAGGCTGGAGACAGGGACAGTGGCTGCCATCAGTGCGGAGGCCAGAGCCTGAAATGCTCTCTGTTGGGCCACCACACCAGAGTGAATGACCTCCAGGTATGCATTTGTTTGTTGAAAATGCCTCTCGACACCCTGGATGGCTTTCAGAATGGTTGACTGCCCAACAGTGAGGGATCTCAGGAGGTCAATAGCATCCTCACTCAGGGCAGCAGGAATGACAGGGGCAGGGCCTGAGGTGCCTGGGGTGAAGGAGATGCCCACCCTCTTGGGTGGGCGGGCACGGGAAACATACTGAAAGGCTGCTGGGAGGGCAGTGCTGGTGGGGGGGGGTGGCAGCTGTACCTGTTGTTGGGTTGGGCACAGAGGTGTCCGCCACTGCCAGGGAGCTTCCATCGGAGGAGGAGTCGCTGTTTGTAGTGTCCCCTCCTGTCTCCGTTGTGGTGCTCCCCTCGCCCTCCGTCCCACTGGTGCCCTCACCGTCGGTGGATTCGGCCTCCAGGCCCATGTGGGATGCAGTTCCCTCCATCACCGGTGCCTCTGCTCCTCCGCAAGATGATGCTAATGCACACAAGGACAGGGTGACAAAACAAAAAGGGGGGGAGAGACAGAGGATACACTTGGTCAATGCCAGCAACACCACTACCGTTGGCATACACAACACACAGGGAGCTGCCCTATGCACTAGGCCATGCACTACCAGTTAAACAGCTATTCACCAGCCCATGGGGTACAATGCGTAACACCATGAGCTGCACACCTGAAACCCACAGGACCCTGCCCAGTAGTAGATGCCCACTAACACTATTGGGGTTGGAGTGCTTCAGAGCCTGCCCAACAAGGGACCTACCCTGCCAGTTTGCCCTGGCCTAGGGGCACCCACAGCCCACATCCCCCACCCAGGTAAAATCTTAAGGCGCGCAAAGTCATGATTCAGAATCTGTACTCATCCCCTTGTGGCTGCTGTGATGCCTTCAAACGCCCATCCAACTCTGAATAGGCCACCGCCAGGATGCGGAACATCAGGGGGGTCAGGGTATGACGGGCACCCCTTCCTCCTTGGGAGGGCAGCCCCAGCTGGGCCTCTGCCGTCTTCCTTGCCCAGTGGGGCAGGTCCTCCCACCGTTTGTGGCAGTGGCTGCTCCGCCTGTCCAAGACCACCAGGGTCCACACCTCCTTGGCGATGGCAGGCAAAATACCCTTTTTCTGATGGGCACAGACCTGCAGGGAAATATGCATAGAAAAAAGGGATTAGTAATACCGTCCGGACTGTTACACTCAAGTCCCACAATATCCCTCCCATTCCTTTACTCACAGACATTGACCACCAGACATGCAGCACTCTACCCAGGACCCTCAGCTCCCCCTGCACAAGGCATTCACACACAGCACGCCATACATTCATGGCCCACGCATAATGCTCACAGTGTACTCACCTGTTTGTCTGGAGGACCATAGAGTGAAGTATACTGGGGTAGGACCCCATCCACCAGTCTTTCCAACTCCTCCAAAGTGAAGGCGGGGACCCTTTCCCCAGACACTCGATCTATTGTCCCTTCCAGACACAGGTCACAGCAGCACTTGCAGTATAGGTCCTCTCCTGTTGAAGGTCAGGTAGCAAGTGATTCAACAGTTAGAAAATGGCGGTCATGTCCGCGCCGGTGTGTACTGTCACAGCTGGCATACATCGCCATTGTCTCCTGGAACCCATAGGGCAAAATAAAAACCAATGCGAAGTTGAGCGGCGGTCGTCGACCACCGAC
Organism: Pleurodeles waltl; assembly: GCF_031143425.1. Lineage (NCBI taxonomy): Eukaryota > Metazoa > Chordata > Amphibia > Caudata > Salamandridae > Pleurodeles > Pleurodeles waltl. Next base: position 465,990,518 of record NC_090450.1, read on the forward strand.
CGCAAAGGAGCATAACGCCAGAGGAATTACCTCATTTCCACTTGTCTCTCCTCAGAGGTCAGGCAGCCGCCATTTCAGGGGGGCACATGCCATGGCACCTAACTGTGTCACAGCAGACATTGGCACATCAACTGATTTTCGAATTTACATACTGTTTCTGTAAAGGAAGAAATGCATTTTTATTGCAACATATGTGTGAATATGACCCTCTGCTCACCGTTTTCCACCCTAGAGTTCAATCGCTGAGGATGAATAGGAGATGGAGACATCCCCCTGTTTACAGACCCCTTGTGGACCTGGCGACTATAGAGGACAGACACATAATCCTTACCTACAGACTTGATTGGGCCACAATCCAAGAACTGTGTGCCCAATTGGAGCCAGACCTGATTTCAGCTATCCGCCACCCCACAGGTATACCCCCCTCTAGTGCAGGTCCTGTCAGTGCTCCATTTCCTGGCAAGTGGTTCCTTTCAAACAACAGTGGCCATGGCATCAGGGATGTCTCAGCCAATGTTCTCCAACGTGTTGCCCAGAGTGTTGTCTGCCCTGCTGAAACACATGCGCAACTACATCGTATTCCCCCAGGTGGTGGATGTGGCCAGAGTAAAAGGTGACTTTTATGCCCTGGTGCATATCCCCAACCTCATTGGTGCCATTTACGGTACCCATGTAGCATTTGTGCCTCCGCCGGAGAAATGAACAAGTGTTCAGGAATAGAAAAAGCTATCACTCTCTGAATGTGCAGATGGTGTGTTTGGCAGACCAGTACATCTCCCATGTGAATGCCAAGTATCCTTGCTCTGTGCATGACGCCTTTATCTTGAGGAATAGCAGCATCCCTTATGTGATGGCTCAACTCCAGAGGCACCGGGTGTGGCTAATAGGTGAGCACAAGGTCCCCACCCTGTATATGTTGGTGTATGGGTATGGGGTTGTCCCTAAGGGTGAGTCTGTGGCTAACAGGTGTCCCTAGATATTTGTAGGTGACTCTGGTTACCCCAACCTCTCATGGCTACTGACCCCAGTGAGGAGTGCCAGGAGAAGGGCAGAGGAACGTTACAATGAGGCACATGGACAAACAAGGAGGATAATTGCAGAACCTTGGGCCTCCTGAAGGCCAGGTTCAGGTGCCTCCATCTGAATGGTGGATCCCTGTACTACTCACCCAAGAAGGTGTGCCAGATCATCGTTGCATGTTGCACAACTTGGCCTTGAGAAACCAGGTGCCTTTTCTGCAGGAGGATGAGCCTGGAGATGGTCTTGTGGCAGCGTTGGAGCCTGTGGACAGTGAGGAAGAGGAGGCAGAGGATGAAGATGTGAACAACAGAAGTTCTCTCATACAGCAGTACTTCCAGTGACACACAGGTAAGACACTGTAACTTCACTTTACATTGCAGTTTTGTGTTGGACATTGGACATGGCAGCATGATTTCCCTATTTCTATGGCCACTTACTGTACCCTTTGGCATCTCTATTTTCAGATATCTGTGCCCCAATCTGGCTCCTGGCGTGTTTACTGCTGCCCACTACACGTCATACCAATGTATATATAACTGTACATATGAATTGCAATGTTTACAGACTGTTGAACTAATACATATTTCAATCAATTGACTGACTTCAGACTTGTATTTGTTCCAAGGGTGTTTATTTAAATGCTAAGAGGTTGAGGGGATGTGTAATGGGCTGGGGTGATGGTGGAGGAATGTCCAGTTAGAGTACAGTCTCTCTGGGCCAGATGTAGCAAGAAAAATAATTGCGAGTCGAAAATAGCGACTCCTTGCGAATCGCTATTTCCGACTCACAAAACGAGATGCATGAAAAAATCACAATACCAAATTGCGATTCGGTGCGAAGTCACACTGCAATTTGCGACCTCCCAATTTATGAAATTGCTATTTGCAAGTTCGCAATTTGCTAGGTCGCAAATTGCACAAGGGTGTGGCCCTGAGTCGCAAATTGCGACTGGGTCGCAAATTGCACGCAGGTGCAAAAAAAAATTGTTAAAAACACACTTCCTGGTTCTGAGTGATGACATCAGAACCAGGAAGTACCCCCATGGAACAGGGAGGAGCCTACCTACCACAAAGAGCAGAGTCACACCCAGCTGAGAGGAGCTACTACAACCATGGCATCTCAGGATAAGGAGGCACCCAGTGCTGGCAGGAAAAGGAAACTGAAGTTTTCTGAAAAGGAGCTGGAGGTCCTAACAGAGGAGTGCTGCCTGCACCATGATGTCTTGTTTGGAAAGGCAGCAATGAGTGTCCCTGATACCCAAAAGAAGAAAATCTGGCAAGACATCCTTACCAAGATAAATGCCATTGGAGTCAGCCATCGCACAATAGATGAGGTCCGCAAAAGGTGGTATGACCTCCGGTCCAGGACCAAGGAGAGGGTGGCGGAGCAAGAGGGAGATGCATGGCACTGGAGGAGGACCATCTACAGTACCACCCCCTACAGCCATAGAGACCATGGTGGAGACCACTCTGGAGCCGGAGGCAGTAATCGGAACTGGAGACCTTGACAGTTCTGCTCCGGGAACATCCAAAAGTAAGTACCAAAATTCACTTATTTACACCACTCAATGCACCATGCACACAACCACAGTACACATAAGCATGCATCCTCCACACGTGTTCCATGCCTATGTTGCAACCTATAGAACAGTGCATTATGGGCAATGTAGTACAGTAGTACAACGTTTGAGAAATATTTATTCTGAGTATGTGAGGCACTGATAGTGTATCCCCTGTGTACCACAGGTCTCCCACAAGGACCCACCAACAACCCTACTGTGCAGGGACATGAACCAGCCACACACACAGCAGACAAGACAGCCACTGAAACTGCTGGGGAGTGCATGACTACACCACCCGTCCAACATGCACCAGAGAACATCGATGAGACTGATCTGCGTCTTGAGGCAGGCAACCTGACACCGGGGCCACTGATGAGGGAGCGTCGGCCACATAGGCCAGCTGGGTCTGTGCAGAGATGGCAACGCCCAATGCAGTCAGCCAGTGAGGAGGATGTCACAGACGAACAATTTTTAGGACAGGAGGCATCCTTACTGCAAAGTCACCAGCTGCAAAACAGACACATGGGGGTGATGAATAGGAACCTGAACAGACTGCAGCAGACACTCTCCCAGGGTTTTGCCAATGTGGACAACCAATTTACTGCCATGGACTCAAACATGGCAAACCTTACAAGCTCCATAAACGACTTGGTCAGGGAAATGGTGGCAGATAGGGCACATGCAAGGCGCAGAGAGCGCAACACTGCTGCCTGTTTGGACTGACTAAGTGTATCAATTGGGCGCCTTGCAACCACAACAACCTGCCTGTTAAGGCGCACAGTAAAGCTGCAGGTGGAACTTGGCCATTTTGCTGGTGATGTGGCAAAATGACTACGGTGCATCAGCCATGCAGTGGACCTGATAGAGACCAGCCAGGCAGCAAGGGGCATTGGTGATACCCCTCAGGATAGCGAGGAGATCTCCAGTGTCAGCAGTGTATCTGCCTCTGATGCACGGATCCTGCGGAGTAGCAGTGCCCGGCAAGGATCAGGGGACCAACCTGGATTGGGCCATGGTGGCTGTAGTCGGAGGGGGCTGTGAGCTACCAATCTGTGTTTTGACTGAGGCACATGAACTTCATGTGTCAGACATTACTTTTAAATTTCTTCGTACAGTTGAGTTGACAATATTTTCTGCATTATATTCCTGAAATTAAAGGGATAATTTGTTGTACTACACAACTCGGCTATGTGTGTCTTACATTAGTGAGTGTTGTTACGGTTGCCACGTACCTGCCAAAGTAGTGGGTTGCAATTTGGTTCCGTCTCTGTCTTCCCTCCATTGCAATGCTTCCATCCCCAGGCTGTCGGTGTGGTAGCTCTTGCTCCTCATCCTCTGAATCTGTGTCGTCGAGGGTAAGATATAGCCTACGTCTGGTGGCAATGTTGTGGAGGATGGCACAAGTTGCAACGATCTTGCATGCAGTTTCTGGGGCATACTGGAGTGCCCCTCCCCTTTTGTGCAGGCATCGGAAACATGACTTCAACAAGCCGAACGTCCTCTCAATAACAGCTTTGGTCCGCCGATGTCCTATGTTGTATCGCCTCTCATTCTGATTGCCAGGTGTTAGGTATGGGGTGAGTATCCATTGTCTCAGGGCATATGCACTGTCACCTGTGTGACAAAAGAGGCAAAATTAGCAGGGCATCACAGGGTTACGCAGTGACATGTATGTAAGGCATCAGAGTGTACTTGACAGTACCTAATAAATATCCTTTGCCAATCTCCCCACGTTCTCGTCGTTGGTGTATCCCACTGTGCCTGAATATGTATGCATCATGTGTACTCCCTGGATATTTAGCCACAATGTCAGTAATTACATTATGGGCATCACATACCACCTGGATGTTTAGTGAGTGGGCATATTTCCTATTGCGGAACACATATTCCAGATTTGCTGGTGGGCAAATTGGTATATGTGTCCTGTAAACATACCCTATTAGATGGGGGAAGTTGGCAATTCTGTAGAAGTCAAACCTGGTGCTGTTAATGTCGGGCTCATTCCTGGGAAGGTATATATATCTGGACATATGTGCGAGTATGGCATCTAGGAAACATCATCCCCTGATAGCTACACGAGGCCAAGAGGTGCAGTGAGCAGAGCAATTTCACATGTGTGGGGATGGAGCAGCCGCGCATTGTCTGGCGTTCAAGCTGAGATTTCAGCAGTTCAATGATCTCTAGGATAACCGCATTGCTCAGTCTGTATTTAACATAAATCTCATCCTCAGTTTGTTGAAATAGTGTCTGCCTGGTTCGGTATATCCTCTCCTGTCTCTGCCTCCTCCTCCTCTGCTGGGCAGCCTGGACTCTCCTCATCCATGCAATCACGTATAGTGCAGCCATTTTGAGAAAGCCAGATGCCTTCTGGGTCTCCTTTTATACTTTGGTTCTGGTTACCACCTGTTTGGAATCAGTGCTAATCTGGATGTGCAAAACGGGCTTTTTGCGACTAGCCGCAATTTGTGACTGCCTTGTGCATTCGGTTTGCGGCTCGCAATTTGTGACTTCGTAATTGCGAGTCGCAAATTCAGGTTGCAATTTTTGCGAGTCGGTAATGGGTCGCATCGCTATTTGGAACTTCCAAATGTCATTGGTACATACCATTTCACTTTTTTCAAGGTCGCAAATAGCGCTGCGACCCATTTGAGACTTGCAAAAGTTTTGTACATCCGGCCTTTTGTGTCACAGGTGCATTGTCCATTGGGGCATAGGAAGGGGAGCAATGGCAGTTCAAGTTCGACAGGGTAACAAAGTGGGACACAAGGGTGACAATCAGGAGAGTCTTATTTCCTGGTGGGGGTCTTGACAATGTTCTCTGGCTTCTGCCTGGATCGCAGGGACCGTTTGCGGGGTGGTTCTCCTACTGCAGGGGATGGGGTGCTTGTGGCCTGTTGTTCCAGTGGCAGGGCTTCCTGCCCACTAGCGCCGGTGGAGGTGGATGGCTGTTCTTCGGTGTGGCTAGTGTCTGGGGCCCGTTGGTGTGCCACTTCCTCCCTCATGGTGTTGGCCATGTCAGCCAGCACCCCTGCAAAGGTGACCAGGATGGTGTGGATGTGTTTGAGGTCCTCCATGATCCCCAGGTACTGTCCCTCCTGCAGCCACTGGGTCTCCTGCAACCTGGCCAGTATCTGGCCCAAGGTCACCTTGGAATGTGGTATGCTCCCAGGATCCCTGCAAGTGCCTCGTGGAGAGTGGGTTCCTGGGGCCTGTCCTCCCCCTGTCGCACAGCAGTCCTCCCAGCTTCCCTGTTGTCCTGTGCCTCTGTCCCCTGAACCGTGTGCCCACTGCCACTGACCCCAGGACCCTGATGGTCTTGGGTTTGTGTGGTTGCCTGGGGTCCCTGTAGTGGTGGACACACTGCTGATTGACGTGTCCTGGGGACAGTGGTATGGGCCCGCTGGTTGGGTGCTGTGCTGGTGTTTCCTGAGGGGGGAGGGTCTGTGGTGGTGTGGGACTGTGGCAGGGTATCCAACTGTCCAGAAGTCCCTGATGGGCCAGGTTGGTCATCGTGATCCAGGCTTGCAGAGCTGCTGTCATCACTGTGGGCCTCTTCTGTGGGGGGGACTCGATGTTGGTGGCACCTCCTCTCCGGTGACATTGAGTGGGGGTCCTGTGGGGATGTAAATGCAGTGTTATTGTATCTGCGTGTGCCATCCTGTGCATGGGTGTGTTTCCCTGTATGGTTGTGACTGCCCTGTCAGCTTTGCCTTGTGTGCATGGTGATTTTTTGGGCTTGGTGATTCTCTCTAATGGGCATGCTTTAGTGATGGGCGTTCATGCATCTCTGTGATGGGTGTCCATGCATTGGTGTTGCATGCAGGGCTTGGTATTGGGATGGGTTGGTTGTGATAGTCGGGTATATGTGAGGTAGTGGAGTGATGGGGGGTGAGGCTAGGGGTAGGAGTTTGTGATGGCATGCAGGTAGGGTGGGGGATATAGTAGTAAAGAGTTGACTTACCAGAGTCCAGTCCTCCTGCTACTCCTGCCAGGCCCTCAGGATGCATGATCGCCAAGACTTGCTCCTCCCATGTTGTTAGTTGTAGGAGAGGAGGTGGGGGTCCACCGCCAGTCCTCTGTCCGGCTACCTGGTGTCTTGCAACCACGAAATGCACCGTCCCCCGTAGGTCGTTCCACCTCTTCCTGATGTTATCCCTTGTTCCGGGGTGCTGTCCCACGGCGTTGACCCTGTCCACGACTCTCCGCCATATCTCCATCTTCCTTGCAATGGACGTCTGCTGCACCTGTGATCCGAATAGCTGTGGCTCTACCCGAATGATTTCCTCCACCATGACCCTTTGCTCCTCCTCTTAAAACCTAGGGTGTCTTTGGGGTGCCATGGATGTGGTGTGAGTGGTATGTGTGAAGATGTGTGGGGTGATGTGTTGTGGTGTGTGTTGTGAGGTGCGTGGATGGTGTATGGGTGATGGTGTTCTGTGGCTCAGATTGAGTGGGTGCTCCTGGCTCATCTCTCTCTCTCTCTCTCTCTCTGTTAGCAATCTTTTTTTTCATTGAAAGGGTTGTGGGTAATGTGGGTGTGTGTTTTATAGTGCTGTGGGTATGTGGGTGTGGTGTGTGTATGTTTGTCAGGTGTGTGTAGTTTTAATTGTCCAATGTGGTGTAGTTTTGTAAGTGTGTGTATTTTGAGCGTGGCAGTGTGTACCGCCAACGGTTTACTGCGGTTGAAAGACTGCTGCGGTGATTCATGGGTCCTGATACTGTGGGCGTATTCTTGTTGGCGTAATGGTGTGGGTTTTGGTACCACCAGTTTATCACTGACCTTTGGGCTGGCGGACTTGTGTGGGTGTCTGTATAGTGGCGGCTTTCTCTGTGTGGGTCATAATACTCGTAGCGGTATACCGCACGGTCACAGTAGGTTGGCGGCCATCAGCACGGCGGTAGGTGGTATTTACCACCAATGTTGTAATGAGGGTCTTTATATCATTTTTACAGTGATATCTTAACATATACTTTATGAATCTTGATCGTTTTGACCTGCGTCTTACCAGATAAATATATAATTTTCTAGACACTGAGTGGTGTATTTTTGTGGTGTTGTACTGTGTTATTACATGATTTATTGCACAAATACTTTACACATTGTCTTCTAAGTTAAACCTAGCTGCTCAGTGCCAAGCTACCAGAGGGTGGGCACATGATAATGTGGATTGTGTGTGACTTACCCTGACTAGAGTGAGGGTCCTTGCTTGGTCAGTAACCTGACTGCCAACCAAAGACCCCATTTCTAACAGTCACTATTGGGGATAGACCTCTCAGGTGGTATCTGAGGGGACATTCAGGGCCGTATTTATACTTTTTGGCGCACAACTGCGCCAACGCAGTTGTGCGTCAAAAAATTTAACGCCGGTAACGCCATTCCAAAGCACCATGCGGGCGCCTTATTTATGGAATGACGTTAGCCGGCGGAGCTGCCTGGTGTGCATAAAAAAAAAACGACTTACACCAGGCAGCGCCGGCGTAGGGGAAAATGGAGCTTGGGCGCCAAAAAATGGGGCAAGTCAGGCTGAGGCAAAATTTTCGCCTCAACCCGATTAGCGCAATTTTTTTTGACTCCCAACCCCCATTGAAATGACTCCTGTCTTAGCAAAGACAGGAGTCATGCCCCCTTGCCCAATGGCCATGCCCAGGGGACTTATGTCCCCTGGGCATGGTCATTGGGCATAGTGGCATGTAGGGGGGCACTAATCAGGCCCCCCTATGCCACAACAACAAAAAAAAATAATACTTACCTGAACTTACCTTAAGTTCCCTGGGATGGGTCCCTCCATCCTTGGGCGTCCTCCTGGGGTGGGCAAGGGTGGCAGGGGGTGTCACTGGGGGCATGGGAGGGCACCTCTGGGCTCCTTCCGAGCCCACAGGTCCCTTAACGCCTGCCCTGACCATGCGTTAAAAAATGACGCTAAAGCGGCTGGACGTCATTTTTTTTTACCCGCCCACTCCCGGGCGTCATTTTTGCCCGGGAGTGTAAATACGGCGCACATGCCTCGCAGTCATTTTTTACACGGGAACGCCTACCTTGCATATCATTAAGTCAAGGAAGGTGTCCACGCTAAAAAATTATGCAAACTCCAAGATCTTTGGCGCTAGATGGGTCTAACGCCAAAGTATAAATATTGAGTTAGTTTTGCGTCGGATTTGTGTAAAAAAACGACGCAAATCCGGCGCAAACAGAGTATACATATGCCCCTCAATGTCCTCCGGCAGGAATGTGATATGGCAGAAGCTGAATGATTCAGATACCTGCAATTGAAGCATGCTCTGAGCCGGCATGTGCTAGAGGGCGAGCAGTTGCTGGAATCAGCTCCCCTCGAGGGCCACATGCTTGCTGATCCGTTGGCCTTGAAGGCCATTTCAGTGACCAATAGGAAACTGATAAATAATTAACCTGACCCAGTGACACCCCTCCGCACTGCATGGGAGGCGGATCTAGGAGCATTGGATGGTTAAGAGTGGGCGGATGTGAAGCAGAGCCCTCAGGTGGTAGTGATTCGGGCCCGGTTCAGACTGGTCCAGCTGCAGATTCTGCACAGGGCACACTATTCCATGGTGGTGCTGTGCAAGATGGGTAGGACCCAGACCGCACAGTGTCTGGGATGGTGTGGACAGGAAGGCACCTTCTACCATATTTTATGGGCCTGCCCCATGGTGCAGGGTTTCTGGTGGAAGGTTTCAGAGGTGGTAACCCGGAGCTTCAAAAGGAGGTCCCCTTAGACCCCAGCTGCTTCTCCTTAACATAGTGGGGGAGGAAACCTTGCAGAGGTATCAGGGGCTATCATTAGCCCTGGCAGCTATAGTGGCCAAATGCAACATAGCGCGTGCTTGGGGAGCAGGGACTCCACTCAGTATCCAGGAAAGGCAGTCAGATCTGGACTGGTACCGGGGGTAGGAAAGAGTAATCTATCAGAGTAGGGGATGCCCTAAAAAGTGAGAGAAAATTTGGGGAGGGTGGGTCACATACAGGGAAGATGAGTGATTCACCAGCAGGGACCACACAAGAGGACGGGGGAGCTCAAGACTTGATTGACCACATCACTTCTCCAGGGTGTTTTTTAATTGCGATGCTGTACCTTTGCCCAATTGGTACCTATTGCAACCTGGTTTTCAGATTGAAATGTATGCAGTATTACTTACTGTTGATTGCTATATAGTGCACTAGCTGTTATTTGTTGCATGAGAAAACAAAATTGTTTTGACATAACATGAATAATGTTTTAAATATTTAGTTTGCATGTTTGATTTGAATTTTAAGATACACAATAGGTTTATTAAAGTATTATTTGTATTAACATGTGCTTAGGCTTTCTTAATATGACTGGGTCTGAAAATTCTTTTTGCAAGCAGCAATGGAAAATTATTTATTTATTCTATCCCCTCTGACCTGAATTATTTCATTAGGTTGCTATCTTAATGTTTAATGTCCTATTGTATTGCTGGAGAAGAGCATGTTTCAAGTTTAGCTAATGTAACAATATTTGTGCTAGCTATTGAACAGGACCGGAAACTCACAGTGCTCATGTGAAAGAATATTAGCTTAGTTTCTTGTGTGTCATGAGAAAGGAATTGTAAGTTGCAAATTATTAGAAAATATGATATTTTGGCAGAACCCTGTGACGGAAGAAGATGACAATGGACTTCTGCTGAGAAGATTCCTAAAAGTATCAGAATTTGGTGGCCCCATCTATGGTGATTAGATGCTAAAATTGATTCACAGAGTGTGCCCACCTGAAGAAAAAATGAATTAATTTTGCGTATTTTAATTAGTGAAGAACTTGGGAACTTACAGTCAGTCACTCTTGTCTTGAAGCTGTTTAGTACTCTGTACATGTTTGTTTAAGTTTGCTGTCACACTCTTTTCTTTAAGTCCCCTGATGAGTTTTTTCATCATAGATGTAATTGCCTTATGCGGTTTCAGTACTAATATGCCCATATATGCCCAACTAATTTTGAACTGCTGATTAACTTTATGTGCAGCCTGTGTTCTACACTATCCTGATGCTGCTATCAACTGATGCCGGAAGAAGGTGACCGTTCCTGTGGAATCATCATGTATACTGTCCCATGAGGAACGGTATAACTACATGTGGCTTCTTGTTTTTCTTTTAGTTTAGTCACTTACACCAGCATGTTTTTATTGCTAGTTGCCCTAGTTAGATTATTTTTCCAAATTATTTTGTCCTTCTTTTATTTTTGCTTTCCTGCTAGTCCCAATCTTTTTTAGTGTTAAGAATGACCCAGCTCTGACATTAATTGCTAAAATTGTATTTTGATGATTTATTGATGTCACCATCATCTGCTTTGAAGCCTGGTAATAATGTGCATATTGTATTGTTGCTAATATATATAATTTATTTGGAGTGTTTAATAGTATTGATGCTTTCCAGGTTGAATATTTTCAGACATTTTGGTCAGCCTATGATTTTCATGTATGTGTATAGTTTAGTTTTGCACTCTTTTATGTGACATTGAATTTGGGTTTGTAATAAAGCTTTGAAACTTTATTCAGTTTGGAGTTTTGATTTAGTGTTGAAGTACTCATGGTGCTTGATATTGTTTATGGGTTTCATGTCAATGATTTGTGATTGTATGATTCCAACTACTGACTCTGTCACCAAGCCCAAAGGTTTGGTCGACCTGTGAGGGTGGGAATTTATGATGGTGCCTCACCCGAGTGCTTGTAGTTTCTGAACTCGAGGTGGGAAGAAGACGTCCACGAGCACTCCAACAGTTTTTGGTAGCAGAGTTATGGTTATGTCTTGTGAGGAGTAGAGTTAAATTGTTCCCACATTGGGAGTTGTTGGTGTAGTGCAAGGGTTGATGACGCATGCAATTCTTTGGCTAAATTGCGGTGAAGTGTGATGTATGAAGTGAAGTAAGGAGTTTGCATACCCCAAGGTAAATGATTAGGGAGTTTGCGAACTCTAATGCATGAGAATGGGGTGTTGGCGTACTCCAAGTGAATGTGGCGATCTGTGCTGAAACATTGCCCATGTGTTTGTTGCTGGTAACGGGTCCTGCGAGGCCTAAGACCTGGAGTAAGATTGTACAAGTGTATGGAGACACTTGGTTCAGTTTTTGTCTGCAAGTAAGGTGTTGGCTGATTGAGCACTGTCAACAATACAATTAGTATTTCCTTTGAGTGTGTGTGTTGTTGGTTGGTATTAAGTGAATCCTACATTCACAGGGAGATTCTGTATCCACCAGAGTGAAGTTTGAGGGTCAAATCTAACTTACATATGAGAGAAAGACGCAGTCGGAAGAGTAGCTGTTTGTGCGAAAGGCTGCAGTCGAAGGTTCCATGCAGCTTTCAAAGCATTTGCGTCCTACCTTTAGGGAGCAGACAGGTTTTGGTTTTTGGTGCTCACAATATTCGCATTTAGGTTTTATGTGAGAGGTGTATGAGATGGCTATAAAGTGAGTTGCAGCTTCTGCACGGAGTAAGTGTGATGTCATTTGGTCTGCACTGAGATTGGACGGTTGGTGAGAAGAGCCACACATGGATTGTGAAAGGAATTGTGGGATTGAAATTTATTTTCTGGTTTCATAGAATTTGTGTTTGTGAATTATTTTTGTGTAAAAGGAAGATTTTCAAAGTCTTAACGTGTGTGTTGAAAGATGTTTTTATTCCGGATAGAGAGGGCACCTGAGGGCACATCACCATTTAAGGTAATGGAGGAGAGAGGAGTTTCAGCATGTCTGTGGGTAAATCAATGGTGCAAAATAACTGAGAAGGAATGTGCCTTAGCTTTTCCTACTTATGGAACTTTTATTTGAGAATTTTAGAGAATCAGAGCAGGGTGCTCTATGAGTCAGAAATCCTTCCTAGACCTGCACAATTTGAAACACTTGCTATTTGTGAATTAGTTGTGAGACAAAATCAAGCTCAGAAATTCAAAAAGAGAACGAGGAAAGCAGAGAAGACACGAGCAGAAGATAGTAGGTGGGATGCAGAGCAGGAAATGTGGAGGGTAGGTACATTACATGGAGTAGAGTTGTTACCAGCAATTACTCGGGAAGATGATGGAAGTGTTAAGCCTAAAGCCAAAAAGAAATCCGACGAACATACAGAACAGAAATTGGGTGAAAATGAAAGCGTAGCGAATGTCAAGAGCGAATCAGATAATGAATTTATAACTCAGTTTTTACTAAATTGTCTGCCACTGTACAATGCAGTTGCTCCAGTAAATCAGAATGTATCCCTGAGTGTGGCCACAGCTCCAGTTGTACAGAGTCAAATAGCTCCAAACGTGCCTACTGTTAATGTTGCACAGGTGCCAGTGATTCACCTGACAGTTCGAAATGTCAGAATGTCCCAGTTCAAGCTATGCCACAGCCAATTCAGAATGCAGAAATGACTCAGTTTGAGTCCAAACCTAATGTACAGACACCTGTACAAATCAAATTGTGAATCAGAGACAAACCATGCCTATGTATTCCCCAGTAACAACACAGCAGAATGTTGCCCTGAATCAGTCAATCAGTCTTTTGGGTCAGTATTGACTGGCCAGAGTAAAGGATTAATGTTCCCACAAAGTCAGTCAAATTTATCAGGACCAGAAGCATTAACAGTTCCTGTAACTATAGGTCCAGTTGTCCCATTGCATGCCCAGGGTAATAATGAGAGTGATCAGCAGGGTTCAAATCCAGTATTTGCAATGAATTCACCTTCTGGAATTAATGCAGAAATGGAGAGACTGTGCACTACGGTGCCAGCCATGACCCCTATGAATTCTTTTGGTTCGAACCAGGCGCATAATGGAGTTGGTTCACTCATCGATGTGACATGTCCCCCATGCTCAATAGGATCAACTGTGGTGACTCACGAGCAAGTTCTGAGAGCCCTGTGTAATGTACCATGGTTTATTCCCCAAATTAATAGTAATCCCATTAGTTTACAGGGATTGACAGCCCAACAATTGACTGACTGGTTAGACAATTTGAATGGAACATCAGCTTCATGAAACCCACAAGCGAGAGGAAAGACATTGAACATGGCTAGATTAAAATTGGAATTAAGGGTGCGTCGTCTGGCCATGGACATTGATGGCCGCTTGATCCCGGAGCTCCGTGTACCGGCAGGCCCTGGACGGGGGTAGGGGTGCCCGGGGAGCAGCAGGGACCTTCGGGAATGACCTGGGAGATCCCACTGATGGCACAATATCACCGGATGGCCAGGGGTGGGTCCTCCACCATGAATGCATGTCTCCCTGGCGGCAGCGTAAGTGAGGCCTAGCCAAAAGAGCGTGGCAGCGGCCTCACATCCAGGATAGGTGAGGCTAGCTGCAGGAATGGGGGACCCCTGCTCCCACCGCACTAGAGGCCTCAGTGGACTGGAGCCCTGGGCACCCCCTCTGGGGAACAATTGAATAAGGTGGGGGCCCAGCACCTGCAATATCGAAGGGCAGTAGGCTGGGGGCAGCCGAGCAAAGGGGGAGATGACCTGACTGCCTCCCGGGGCTAGTCTCACAATAATGCCAGGACCATCCAACACCTCCCAGATTACATCCCCCCTCTCTGGGGAGCAGCATTGCCCTCACCTGGTGATCCAGGCATGCAGGAAAGGCAGTAGATGAACCATCAACTGCCCCAACCACTGAAGGACAAAGGCCAACTGCGGGGCACACTAGGAGGCAACGTTTTGCCAGCCCCTGCACTGACTCCTCTGCATGTCTCCCAGACAATGCAGCCTGTCAAGACACGTAGAGAGGTGGTGGCTCTCTGCCTGGGTGAGTGAACCTAGGCCAGATTATAGTTGTGACACATGGAGGGGGCCCACCTGAAGCCTGAGGCCCAGGGGGTAACGTGGTGGCACTCCTAACCTATTCTGTACATTGGGCGATGAACAGCAGTTGACCTTTGTGCATTGGGGCAGGAGGGCTGATACACATCTGAAGGAAGATCCTGACCTGCCTGGGTTATGGTGCAGAAAAGGACGGAACCTGGTCGTGAACATCGATCACGCTTCCACTAAGCAGGCTCTTGCGGTTGCTGAGAACTTGGGGTCCTGCCTCCCCCTTCCCTGCTGCACTGTAGTCTGCATACCCGCCATGAACATAGCTCCAAGAAAACAACATCACAGAGCTGACCCCGGAGACCAGGTCTGGAGATACCTAATGGCAAATAATCTGCCGCTAAATCCACTAGTAAGTCAATCCGGCAACTTCTCTTCTTTGAAGCCCTCCAACAGTCACGCTTAATAATGTCCTCTGCCAAGGGATCACAGCAGGCGGACCTGCCTACCACCTCAGCTTGTCCAGGGCAGGACACAACTATGGAATGCATACTTCAGGAAATCATGGCTGTGGGTCGCAGGCTGGAAGGTATGGACTCTACCATCTGTACGCTGGCAGCTGAGACCAAATCCGTACCTTTGGATATTGCTGACTTTCAGTCCTGTGTGACAGGGCTGGAACAACATGTGACAATAAAGGAGAACAACTTAATACCACACCAGAACAGGATCAAGACCTTCTTTACCTACGTAGTAAGCTCATCGATCTGAAGGAAAGGAGCGCAGAGACAATGTCTATTTTTTCAGGTTTTCTGGAATAATTGGAGGCGTTGGATAACCAAGACTTTCTTCGGAGTACCCTCCCTACAATTACAGGCCTAACCTTTGACCCTCCATTGGAATTCCAGAGAGCACATCGCCTGGTCCCGCAGCGGCGGGATGGTGCAACCCAACCTTGCCCGATTATAGCCTGCCTACTGCGTCATGGTCAGGCCCTTCATGTCTTGAATGTGGATCACCAAGAATGGCAAATTAACGGATTTGTATGACCCGGAAGACCTACGACACTTCCTGAAGGGTTTGGCAGTCCAGGCTATGGACAAAACACTCCCAGACCGGCCCTCGGGACAGACCACCGGCCCCCAGACGCATCACCCTAACTTACCTCCCGGAACAACAGAATCAACGTGATTGTGAATCTCATCATAGAGGAAGGGACCTGGAGAGACTCTTGAAGCTTCACAGAGATGGATACCTAGTGCTCTAAGCAGTGGTGCACTATACTCAGTAACATGATAGAGACAAGCCTTGTTCCCCTCTGAAACCTCTTCATGTCTCTAACTGACATTTCAGCAGGTATGTGGGTCGTGGTGCACCAAACTATTCATATTAAGGTAACTGCACCGTTGTTGTTGTGTAATACACCACTATTCGCATGATGCATGCCTATAATGCCCCATGACTTACGATTCTTGATGTTTTATGATGTTTTACTGTTCAAACTGTTCCCGGCGATGTGCTGTCAAAGTGTTCAAGTCTCTTTACAGTTAGTGCAACTGCCCACCACAATCCCACGGTTGCTATTGCTGTCCATGCAGATATCGGCATGTGCCCTCGCGCCTGCGTGGTTGGGTACTCAGAAGAGACAGATCCAAACTAGGTAGCGGTGGCCGAGCCGTCCCCCCTTCTCTGTGAACCTCTGAAAACATGCCTAATTCCACCAGGTGTCTAACATCTGATGCTGCATTGCATCACCCACTCCTATGAGCTCCCCTCCTGGCCGCTGTTTGGCTTGCCCTAGTTTGCCCCGTGTGCCCTGCCTCCTGCCGGGGCACCTCTGGAAGAACTGACTCTACAGGTTTAGACCCGCAGTCCACAGGTTCCACCTCGGGGCTTCCTCCCTACCCACAGTCGGACTCCTTCTCCTCCCTTCTGGTTTCATAATCTACCCCCTCTTTCCCTCTCATTTTTCTCCCCCCCTTCTTACCTGCATTATACATCCTCCCGCTTCACCCCACTCTTACTTACCACAGTTACTCCAGGCGGTCACCCAGCAACCCCCATCCCCTTCCCTTCCCATTCACTGAGCGAGACACAAAAAAGTCCAATCTCTCGCTCCGGCAACCAGTCCTACCCCTCCTCCCTTTCCTTCAAAGACACCCTCTTCCTGCCCCAACCAGTACCTCCTCCCTTCTGGCCTCCCTCTCTCACCTTCTGGCCTGTCCCACACTCTTGACACCGCCATAGCCGTCCAGACCCTTCTCTCCCCCCATCCACTCAAGGTCCTGTCCTAGGATGGGAACGGTTTGACCCATTACGTGAAACTAAAGAAAGTACTGTTGTATCATCAGTCAAGAAGGACTGATGTGGCTCTCCTTCAGGAGACGCACCTTGATGATGCTGAATCTAGTAAACTACTTCAAGACTGGTTAGGGAAAACATTTTTTAGTTGCTGCCCAACGCCACGTGTGGAAGGAGGTTTGATGCCCAGGATATGCAGAGTGGCGATCCTGCTACGCAAGAATCTTACCTATCACAGTTCTCAAAGCATGGTCTGACCCAGAGAGTTGGTATGTGTTCGCCAAACTGAAGGTCGGGGACTTCTCGCTCTGTGTCGTTCCCATAGATGTCAGCAGCAACCAGGACAGGGCAATATTAGCGGACGTGTCCTCAGATCACAGGCTGGTGGATCACTGGAGGCTTACACAACCGGCAGATAGAGAATACACATTTCTATCACCAGTACATGGAACACAGTCGCGATTGGACTATTTTCTCATGACACAAAACACAGTGGCCCAGGTTCACGACTCTCGAATACTGGAGTTTGCCCTCTCGGACCATTCCCAGATCCTGCTGACTATTGACACAGTCCTGGTTACCCCAGACTGTAAACCATGTTGATTACCCGTACCCTGCTACTGCACATCCCTGGATAAAGCACAACTACATGCCCATGTCGCCATCTACATGCAAGATAATAAGGGTACAGTTTCATCCCAGAGGGTATTGTGGGCAGCCACAAAAGCAACCATCCGCGGGCAAATGATGCACGATGCTGCACAGGCCAATGAGCAAAGAATAGCTCACAGATAGAATTGGAGAGCAACATCGCGCATTTCACCCAACAGTACACAGCCCAACCCTCACTACCAGCATGACAGCACCTAGAATGAGCCCATGTGGCCCTTAACAAACTGTATATGTCCCAGGCCGAATATGAGCTGCACACTTTGAACAGTAGGAAAAAGCTGGCAGGCTCTTAGCAGCTCAGCTTCGCCAGATGGAAGCTGCACAGGCCATCCCCACTACCTTGTCCTCTAATGGCGAGCTTCTTACCCAACTGTAGGGTATTGTTAACGAGTTTGCGTCATTCTACCACCGTCTTTATATCCCGGAAACAGCAGCTAGCTCTGTTGAAGTGGAGCCCTTTCTGGAAAGGATCCGCCTCCACCACTTGCTAAACGAGGGTCAAGCCCTGTTAGATGGGGAAATTAGCAAGACTGAAATAGTACTGTTCATATCTAATCTCCCATATCATAAACTGCAGTGGGTGAACGGCTTCCCCGCTGAATACTACAAATGGGCCAGAAAGGAGGTAGTCGTTTCCCTTCGCATTCTCGCACTCTCCAAATGGGAGGCCAGGAATATGCCAGATGAAGGCTTGGCTCTGTCCCACTAGGCTGAAAAAGCGCTTGACCGTATCTAATGGGACTTCCTATTCGCGAGCTTGCGGAAATTCAACCTGAGCGATCAATTAATTGCAAAAATACGACTTCTGTACAATTGTCCCACGGTGCGGGTCAACTGTGGTTGTTTTATAGAAGACCCCTTTCCAATATGCAGAGGGACAAGACAAGACTGCCCACTCTCACCACTTCTATGTCTACTGGCCATGGAACCGATAGTGGCCATGATTTACCAATCTCCTCAACTTACTGGAATACATCTGCAGGGGGGTGCCAAACTCTACCTCTACGCAGATGACATTCTAATTACCCTGGCGGATCTAGACTGCTCCCTCCTGGCCTTACTGGAGATTATTGACAGCTTTGCGATTCTCTCTGGGTATCAGGTGAACTGGTACAAGAGCAAAACGTTGCCCCTCTCCAATATCACCGCGACTTCCCTTCTGATGGATGCCACTCCACCTCAAGTACCTGGGAATCCTTGTTAATTTCAGATTGGAACACATAGTAGCAGACAACCTAGACCCACTTATCGCCCATCTGACTATGGATTGCAAAAATGGTCCCATAGAGGACTTAACATGTTAGGTAGGGTACAGGCGGTGAGGATGGTTACACTGTCGTGCTTCACCTACGAGCTAGGTATGCTACCCATCCAAGTGCCTCTTTCATCCTTCAGACTGATTTATACAGCAATTAGAGCTCTCGTGTAGGGCTCCTCCCCCCGCTTATCATTAGCTAAACTAATGGTGCGCCACTCCCACAGAGGTATGGGGCTACTGTTGGTACAACACTATGCCCTAGCCCTACATCTTTGTCAGTTAGTGTATATGCTACCCGAAGCACCGGATCCACTGCAATGGGTCATTATGGAATGCATGTTATT
Organism: Pleurodeles waltl; assembly: GCF_031143425.1. NCBI lineage: Eukaryota > Metazoa > Chordata > Amphibia > Caudata > Salamandridae > Pleurodeles > Pleurodeles waltl. The sequence continues at coordinate 466,009,423 of NC_090450.1, forward strand.
ATACAGCCGGTGCAGACTTAGGCCCTCATTATGTCCCTGGCAGTCTTCTGACCGCCAGGGATAATGTGGCGCTACGACCGCCAACAGGCTGGCGGTACATACCACCACATTATGAGATTGGCGGCTTGGCATTATGAGCCGGCCTACCACCATGGTCTTCGTGGCGTTAGCAACGCCACAAAAACCATGGCGGTAGGCCCTACTTGTGACAGGGAATTCCTTCTCTGTCACTGATATGTGGCTCCCCCATCCCCCAACACTCACCTGACGCCCCCAGCCCCCTGACATCCAAACTCACCCCACCTTCCACCCCATACACATACTAACCCCCACCCCCCTCCAAGCCACTCACTCACCCCCATACACGCACACATCACACAACTGACCCCACCCCCACAGCCACACACACACACACATCACCCCCTCCCACCACCCCTGCTACAGTCACAGCGCCCCTCATCCTACACTCCCTTCCCCACATACACGAACACAGACACCCACACACACCAGGCATACAAGCATTCACTTACACTGACATACATTCATTCATTCATGCACTGACATACACACATTCATTTCCGCACACTTCCAGTCATGCTCACACACATTCTTACACACAATCACACTGACATGCAGACACTCACTCACTTCAGCATTCATACACGCATTCACTCACATGCATACACCCACGCAAACAACACACACAGATGCATTCACACACACACTCAGACATTCATGCACACACACTCAGACACACACACACAACACCCCCTGCCCTCCCATCTCCTCCCCTGTCAGAAGCCTGAATTACCTTGGGGGAGGAGGTCTTCCGTCACGGAACGGGAAGGGCCCCTGCTACCGCCAGCAGCTCACCGCCAGCAGAACATTGCCAGGACATATTACTGGTCATAATATGGTTGGCGGCATTCTACTCACGTGGCGGTGCTGGTAGTAGCAGCGCCAGCTTACCACCGTCCATCGTCATGAGCACTGCCGGATTCCCACCCCTATTGTGGTGGAAGTCAGGCAGTGCTCATAATATGGAGGACTGATGGAAGCCGCAGTGGCGGTACGTTGGTGGCCGTCACCGTGGTGGTAGTACACTTAGGTGGTCATTATTACATTGTCGGTGAATGATAAAGTGGTGGCAATACCGCCAACAGGCTGGTGGTAATTACCGCCAAATTATGACCATGGCGATGAGGACTCCCATAGACAGTCAATTTACCACACCATCCACCAGGGCGTTACAACCACTCACCATGGCGGTAGCCAACAACAGGCAGGCTGGAGACAAGGTACTGCCCACCATATCATGACCTTGCAATCTACCACAATTTATGGGGTGGAACCAACACCATCAAAAGCCTGGCAGAAACACTGCACAGAAGACCAAAGACTCACCATCAGTGACACAGAGAAGAACAACGCAGACATGGAACCGGAACTACAAATCTTCCCGATGCTTTTCTACGCCATGCTCCATCTGGAACATCAATGCCAACGAAGACGATGACAGGGAGTACATCCACCTAGCACACAAGGGAGGGAGGGAGGAAAACAACAGTGACACACACATGCACAACACACACCATACACACAACCAGCTGCAGACGTAAACCAATGGCACACAACACACAGCATAATAAAGCAACGACTAGAGTTCAGAAGTACTGAAAATGTATTAGCAAGGCAAAAGCCACCACATGAACCAGATATGTACAATTGTCCACAAAGGGCCAATGCCCAGTCCAAAGCACTAAGGGCTCACATGGCAACAGGGCACATTCTAAGGCCCAACTCGTTTCCTGACGACATCCTCACAGAACTGTGCAGGGGCATCATTATTGAAGTGGCAGGCACCTCAGGGGCAACGGGGGTGGGGGGCACCTCAGCCGAAGTCGGGAACTTGCCCACTGTTTCTGGATGGGGCTCCATGCCCATTTCCCTTTGCTGGGGAGTGCAAGGTCACAGTCTTTGTGGTGGGGAACTCATCCACTGGTTCTGGAGGGGGCTCCATGCCCATTTGCCTTTGCTGGGGAGTGCAAGGTCACAGTCCTTGTGGTGGGGAACTTGTCCACAAGTTCTGGAGGGGGCTCCATGCCCATTTCCCTTTGCTGGGGGGTGCAAGGTCACAATCTCTGCGGTGGGGAACTCACCCACTGGTTCTGGAGGGGGCTCAAGGCCCATTTCCCATTGCTTGGTAGTGCAAGGTCAGTCTTTGTGGTTGGGAACTCGCCCACTAATTCTGGAGGGGGTTCCATGCTCATTTCCCTTTGCTGGGGAGTGCAAGGTCACAGTCTTTGTGGTGGGGCACTCGCCCACTGGTTCTGGAGGGGGGTCCTTGCACAACAGTCCCTGGAGGGCGGTTTTCTTGTCCGTTGCTGGAAGTTAGGGCTGCACCATCTCAGCTTGAGGTGAGGGCTCCGTGACCACTGGTGGTGGTGGTGGTACCCTGCCAGCCTCTGCTGGAGGTGAGGGCTGCTTTATCTCAGCTGTGGAAGGTGCCTCGTGGGCAGCCTCCCTTGGAGGTGAGGGCTGCTGTGTCTCAGCTGTGGAAGGTGCCTTCTAGTCAGCCTCTGTGGGAGGCGAGGGCTGCTGTGTGGCAGCTGGAGGTGAGGGATTTCATGGCAAGAATGAGGGCTTCTTCCCTGTCCTGGCTGTTGGAGTGGGATCCTTCCCCTTCCTGGCTGTTGGAGTGGGATCCTTCCCCTTCCTGGCTGTTTGAGCAGGAACCTTCCCTTTCCTAGCTGTTGGAGTGGGATCCTTCCCCTTCCTGGGTTGTGGAATGGGATCCTTACCATTCCTGGCTGGTGGAGTGGGATCCTTCACTGTCTTGCTTCCACGACTAGGAGGTGCCTCCAGTGTCCCCGTGGACTCTTTGGCTGAGGTGCTGGGCTGGGTCGTTGGGACCCTGCTCTTATTGGCAGGACAGGGGGGCGGGAGGGGGAGGGGGAGGAAAGAGGTCAAGTTGGGCAAGGCAAAGGTTCTTAGGAACAGTGGGGCGGGTTGAGGGAGGAGGGATGGGAGTGGAGGTTGAGGGAGTGGTGTTGGAGGAGTATGTCTGCTGGACTTGGGTGCAGGTGCATTGGCAGTGTGCTGATGTGAGGTGGATGGCTGTTGGGTGTCTAAGTGCCTGTGTTTGTGTCCTCTAGGAGGGGGGACAGACAGGGTGGGAGTGGACACAGGAGACGCGTGGATGGATGCTGTGGAGGTATCTGCTAGTGAGGTGTGTGTGCTGCTTTGTGTGGTGATGCTGGTGGTGGATGTTGAAGCAGTGCATGCAGGTGTGAGTGTTGACGTGACTGTAAGGGAGGTGGAGGAGGAGGAGGAGGGTGAAGCAGTGGAGGCCGTGGATGTGCTTGTGTCTGCAACTGTCCAGTGTTTGTGTGAGTGCTTGTGGGCTGAAGTGTGGTGCCTGTGTTCGACTCTGCCACTCTTGTGTGATGGCTTGTGTGCATGCTCATCTGTATGTGTGCATGGGATGGGTTGGGGTTGAGGAGACTGGGAATGGGAAGGGGTTGTTGGAGGGGGACTGTAGGAACAGGAACAATGGCTGCCATCAGAGAGGAGCCCAGAGCCTGAATCGATCTCTGTTGGGCCGCCAAACCACTGTGGATGCCCTCCAGGAATGCATTACATTGCTGCATCTGGGATGTGAGCCCCTGGATGGCATGCACAATGGTTGACTGAACTACAGAGATGGATCTCAGGAGGTCTATAGCCTCCTCACTCAGGGCAGCAGGGCTCAATGGGGCAGGGCCTGAGGTGCCTTGGGCAAAGGAGATGCTCACCCTCCTGGGTGAACGGGCACGGGCAACTCGCTGTGGGGCTACTGGGAGGGCGGTGCTGGTATGGGGGTGGCGACTGTACCTGCAGCTGGGGTGATCGCAGAGGAGTCTGCCACCACCAGGGATCTTCCATCGGAGGAGGTATCTGAGTCAGTGTTGTCACCTCCTGTCTCCGCCACGGTGCTCCCCTCGCCCTCTGTCCCACTGGTTCCCTCGGCGTCGGTGGACTCTGCCTCCTGGGTCCTGTGGGATGCACCTCCCTCTATCGCCGGTGTCCCTGCTACTCCGCCAGATGATGCTAATGCACACATGGACAGGATGACTGAAGAAAAACGGGGCGAGAGAGAGAAAGGGAACACTGGGTCAATTACAGCACCAACACCACAGTTGGCATACACAGCACCGTCGCACACAGGGATCAGGATTGAGTACTATACATTGCACTGCCACTGATTTGGGTAGATGCCACTGCAAGATGAGGGTCAAACACCACCACTGCACACCTCCTGGGACCCACAAAGTCCTGACTGACATGGAATGCAAACAATCTGGGTTACTTGCATTTACCATACACCCATTAACCTTGAGCTGGATCATGCTGCAATGCCTGGCCTGGCATTAAAGAGGCACCCACTAACTCACACGCACCACCCAGATCCCATTCCACCTACCAATTATTGTAGTAATGCCCACTGTACTCAGCCCCTTGTGGCTGCCGTGATGTCCTCAAGTGCCCATCCAGCTCTGGGTAGGCCACCACCAAAATGCGGGCGCTGACCTGAAGAGGAAACACAGACAGGAGGACACCATTAATCATACAATGCAGCATGGCCCACCGATCCCGTTCCCATCACCATTGGCACACTCATTGTCCGGCACCCACCATGTACACTACCACCAGACATCCCCCCGATAACACTCTGCTTGCACACACATCCCCATGCATCTTTCCCTACATGCATCGTGCCCATGGTGTACTCACCTGTTGGTCTGGAGGCCCATACAGCAGTCCATACTGGGGTAGGATCCCATCCACCAGTCACTCCAACTCCTCCGAAGTGAAGGCAGGGGCCCCTTCCCCAGTCACACGGGCCTTGGTAGGTTCCAGACACAGGTTACAGCAGCACAAGCAGTGTAGGTGTCATCCTGTGGAAAGTCAGGTCACAAATGAGGATTTGGATATAAAATGGCAGTCACATCCACGGCGGTGTATACCCTCACCGCCGGCGCAGATCCCCATTTGCCACTGTACTTCATAGAGCTCCATATTAGCCAATGAGCAATTGCACGGCGGTGCAAGACCGTCTTCCGCTATGACGCCTAACGTCAGCAGAGTTACCTCACTTCCACCTGTCCCAAGATACAGGACAGGTAGTTGCCATTTCATGGTGGTGGACAACAATCAGATAAACCATAACTGCGTCATTTCCTAAAATAGGGCATGCATTGCCATTTCCACAGTCCCATCACATTGATGCTGTATGTACACTGAGGTGGTGGTTCTATTCTTCAAATTGTGGCAGCCTACTCACTCTTGTGTCCCTTAGATACCTACCGCTGCGGATGAATAGGAGGAGGAGACAAACCCCGTGTACAGACTCTTGTGAACTTGGCTGCGCTGGAGAACAGGCATATTATACTCACCTATAGACTAGACAGGGCCAAAATCACAGAGCTGTGTGCCCAATTGGAACCTGACCTGATATCAGCCATCCGTCATCCCACTAGGATCCCCCTTCTTGTGCAAGTGCTATCAGTGCTCCATTTCCTGGCAACTGGTTCTTACCAAGTGACAGTGGGCTTGGCAGCAGGAATGTCACAGCCAATGTTCTCAGTCGTGCTGGCAAGGGTTCCTTGCGCCCTGGTGAAGCACATATGCAGTTATATTGCTTTCCCCCAGGTGGAAGATTTGGCCACTGTTAAGGGAGGATTCTATGCAATGGGCCATATCGCCAAAATTATTGGGTTGATTGACTGTACATATATTGCGTTAGTCCCCCCACCAGAATAAACAGGTGTTCAGGAATCAGAAGAGTTTCCACTCACTGAAGGTGCAAATGGTGTGCCTGGCATGCCAATACATCTCCCACATCACTGTCAGGTATCCTAGGTCTTTGTATGACGCCTTTGTCCTGAGGAATAGCAGCATCTCAAATGTGATGGCCCAACTACAGAGGCACAGGGTGTAGCTAATAGGTGAGCCAGAGTCCCCACCCACTGAATGTCAGTGTATGCTTTAGGTGTTATCCCCATAGGATTATGTAAGGCTAAAGTTTGTCCCCTTACTATTTGACGGTGTCTCTGGCTACCCAAACCTTTCGTGGCTCCTGACCCCTGTGAGGAATGCCAGGACAGGGGCTGAGAACCGTTATAATGGGGCACATGGGTGAACTAGAAGAATAATTGAAAGGAGCTTTGGCCTCCTGAAGGCCAGGTTCAGGTACCTCCATCTGACAGGGGGATCCCTGTGCTACTCATCAGAGAAGGTTTGCCAGATAGTAGTAGCATGCTGCATGTTGCACAACCTGGCCCTCAGACGGCATGTGCCTTATCTGCAGGAAGAGGAGACTGGAGATGCCCCTGTGACAGCAGTAGACCCTGAAAACAGTGAGGATGAGGAGGCAGAGGATGAGGATGTGGACAACAGAACATTAGTTATACGTCAATACTTCCAATGACACACAGGTGAGACGGTGGAACTGATGATTGCTCTGAATATTGATTTCATCTGTGTGATGTGGCATGATAGCATTCTCTTCCTTTGCATCTAAACTTACTGTCACCTATGGCTTCTCATCTTACAGATGTTGGTGATATGACAACAGTGACCTGATGTGAATACTTCAGACACATACAGGTCATTAATTGTATGCTATCACAGTGTCCATATCATTTGCACCAAATGTGACTGTTCTCCTAAATGCACATTTTCAACACATAAAATACTATCAGTCAAGTTGTGTTCAAGGGTGTTTATTGTGGTCATATAAAATTGAGGGTAAAGTGCAATAGAATGGAGTGATGGTAGAGGAAAGTCCAGGGTATTGTTCCAGTCTGCTTCTGACGCAGGTGCAGTAGCCAAAGGGCCTTAGGAAGGGGAGCAAAGGCATTTCAAAGTGGACAAGGTGACAGGGTAGGACACAAGGGGAACAATCAAGAGAGTCTAATTTCCTGGTGGTGGTCTTGGTCATGGCAAGTGTCTCTGGCTTTTGTCTGGGTAGCAGGGAATGTTAGTGGGGTGGTTCACCTTCCGCAGGGGGAGAGGTGCTGGTGGCCTGTAGGTCCTGTGGCGGGGCCCCCTCCCCACTAGCTGCAGTGGAGGTGGTGGGCTGGTCAATAGACTGGATAGTGGTAGGGCCCGCTGGTGTGCTGTAGATTCCCTCATGATGTTGGCCATGTCTGCCAGCACCCCGCCTATGAAGATCATGGTCGTGTGGAGCGCCTGAAAGTCTTCCCTAATCTCCTAGTGGTTTTCCTCCTGCAGCCGCTTGTTCTCCTGCATGTTGTCAAGGATCTGGACCATCGTGTCCTGGGATTGTTGGTAGGCCCCCAGGTCTTGGTGAGTGCCTCCTAGAGAGTCAGTTCCCTGGGCCTGTCCTCCCCCGGCACACAGCGGTCCTCCCAGTGTCCCTGTTCCCCTGTCCCCTGAACGGTGTTCCCACTGCCGCTGAACCCAGGTCCCTGATTGTCTTGGGTATGAGGTGTGGACTGGGATCCCTGTACAGGTGGGCACACTGCTGATTGATGTGTCCCTGGGACAGAGGTGTGGGTATGCTGGGTGGGTGCCGTGGTGTTGGATACTGATGGGGGAGGCTCTGTGGTGGGCTGTGAGTGGGCTGGGTTGACCGACTGTCCAGTGGTACCTGATGGGCCAGGTTGTTGATCCAGTTCCTGAAGTCCAGAGTTACTGTCATCACTGGGGGCATCTTCTTTTGGGGGACTGGTTTGTCGTGGCACCTTCTCTCCGCTGACATTGGCTGGGGCACCTGTGGGGATGTAAGTGATGTATTATGCTTCATACCTGTGACATATTGTACATCTCTAGCTTCCCCTCTATCGTTGCTGTTTCCCAGCCACCTTGGTTTGTGTATATTGATGTATTGTGGGATTGTTAGTTCCCCTATGCTGTGCATGATTTTGTCACAGGTGTCCATGCAGGGCTGGGAGGGCTGTCCATGCATTGGTATTGCATGCAGGGCTGGACATTGTGGTTAGTCATTTGTGTAGGTGCAGTGTGTAGGATGGAGTGGAATGATGGGAGTGAGGGGGTGTGATGGCATGCAGGTATGGGGGTGATAAGTAGTAAATGTTGATTCACCAGTGTCCAGTCCTCCGGCAACTCCAGTGAGTCCCTCAGGATGCAGTAATGCCAAGACTTGCTCCTCCCATGCTGTGAGCTGTTGGGGAGGATGTGGGGGTCCACCGTCGGTCCTGTATATGGCGAGCTGGTGCTTTGCTCCTATGGAATGTACCTTCCCTCATAGGTCATTCCATTTCTTCCTGATGTTGCCCCTTGTTCTTGGATGCTGTCCCTCAGCGTTCACCCTGTCCACGATTCTCCGTGATAGCTCCATCTTCCTGGCAATGGATATCTGCTGTACCTGTGCTCCAAACAGCTGAGGCTCTACCCTGACTATTTCCCCCACCATGACCCTCAACTCATCATCTGTGAAACAGGGGTGCCTTTGTGGGGACGTGGGCGTTGGTGGAGTGTGTAAGTGTGTGGGTGTTAGGTACTGTGGTTGGTAGTGTGTAGTGGTGTGTGTGAGGGATATATGCGTGTTTGTGGTGTATGTCTAGTTTTCTTGGTGTCACTCTGGTGGCAATGATTTGTATTCATAAAGAATTGTGGGTAATGTGGGTGTGTGTTTAATAGTGCTGTGGGTGAGTGGGTGTGGTGTGTGTATGAGTGGCAGGTGTGTGTTTTTGGTATTGTCCAATGTTGTGCATTTTAGTATTTGGGTGTCCATTCTGATCGCGCCAGTGTGTACCGCCAATGGTTTGCCGCCTTTTAATGTCCACCATGGTGGTTCGTAGGTCATGATGTAGTGGGTGTTGTTTTGTTGGCGTAACGGTATGGGTATTGGTACCGCCACTTTAGCACTGACCTTTGGACTAGCAGGTTTCTGCACGTGGCAGTATTCTGTCAGATTGGTGTGTGTGTATCATAGTATGGAGAACAGATATTCGCCACCGCTACAGCATGTTGGCAGCCGTCACTGTGGCGGTAAGCAGGATTTACCGCCAATGTCATAATGAGGGCCTTAGGTGGTGATTCCTAGTTTGGCGGGCGGCGGTCGCCGCCCGCCAAGCGGGAACCGCTAGAAGACCGTACCGCGGTCAAAAGACCGTACCGCGGTCAAAAGACCGCGGCGGTCATTCTGGCTTTCCCGCTGGGCGGGCGGGCGACCGCCAAAAGGCCGCCCGCCCGCCCGCCCAGCGGGAAACCCACAGCAACGATGAAGCCGGCTCCGAATGGAGCCGGCGGAGTTGCTTTTGTGCGACGGGTGCAGTTGCACCCGTCGCGATTTCCAGTGTCTGCTATGCAGACACTGGAAATCAATGTGGGGCCCTGTTAGGGGGCCCCTGCAGTGCCCATGCCATTGGCATGGGCACTGCAGGGGACCCCAGGGGCCCCACGACACCCGTTTCCGCCAGCCTGGTTCTGGCGGTCGAAACCGCCAGAACCAGGCTGGCGGGAAGGGGGTCAGAATCCCCATGGCGGCGCTGCCTGCAGCGCCGCCATGGGGGATTCTGCAGGCCAGGGGAAAACCGGCCGGTTTCCCTTTTCTGACCGCGGCTTTACCGCCACGGTCAGAATGGGCCTGGATGCACCGCTAGCCTGTTGGCGGTGCATCCGCAGTCCCCTACCCTGGCGGTCTCGGACCGCCAGGGTAGGAATGACCCCCTTAGTGTCTTGTACAAACAGGTCCCCCCAAGTCTTCTCCCGACAATCCGATGCTGAGGGCGATGCATGCGGACTGGCGCACTGCACATCATCTCCTAGGCATCCATCATACTCTTCACTTGCCAGCCCCTATTTGGGGAAATATTTGCATATGTATAGGAGGCATCACCACCACCTTCCATTGGAAGCACTGGAGCTCAGCCGGCATTGAATGTTTGGACCAGATTATCGAGAATAATTAAATCAAACCATTTGCGAGCCTGAGAGAGGAATATGGCCTACACCCCATCAAGAAGGGTGATACCTCCAACTCAAACACTGTCTCCGATGCAGTATGGGGTCGGCCCCTGGACCCTACTGGTCTCCCCTATACTGTTTTATCTTAAGACGTGGGGCAGCATTAAGGGCGTGATGGCGGGCCTGTATGGAGTTCTCACACATCACTTTTATTGACAGCCCCCCTCAACAATCTACGCTCGAAATAGCAGATACGTGTCAGGCGATGGTCAAAACGGAGGACTGGATAGATATAATAGGGGAACTGGACAGAGGAATCTGAGAAGCAAGCCTGAAGTTTTGCCTTTTTAAAGTGATTCATGGTTGGTACCAGATCCCTGAGAAATCGCACATAATGGGTCTTTTACCCCACGCCGACTGCTGGCGATGTTCAGAGACACAATGGCCCTCATTATGACATTGGCGGTAAGTCCTGCTTACCACCATGCTGACTGCTGCCAACATACCGTGTATACTGCTACCCATATTATGACCCACACATAGAAATCCATCACTATACAGACACACACACACAAGTCTGCTAGCCCAAAGGTCAGTGATAAAATGGTGGTACCAAAACCTACACCGTTATGCCAACAGAACTACGCCTACAGAATTATGACCCATGAATCACCACTCCAGACATTCAACTACGGTAAACCTCTGGCAGGAACATACCGCCACGCTCAAAATACACATACATACAAAACAACACCACATTGGACAATTCAAACTACACACATCTGACACTCATACACCCACTACACCCACATACCCACACCACTATAAAACACACACCCACACCACCCACATACCTTTACGACTACAAAATAATTTACAACTGAGAGAGAGAGACACCAAGAGCACCCACAGAACCAGAGCCACATAACACCATCACCCTTACCCGATCCGCACACCTCACAGCACACACCCCAACACATCACCCCACACACCCTCACACACACCACTCACACTACACCCATGGCACCACAAAGCCACCCCAGGTTCTCTGAGGAGGAGCCAAGGGTCATGGTGGAGGAAATCATCCGGGTAGAGCCACAGCTATTCGGTTCACAGGTGCAGCAGACATCCATTGCTAGGAAGAAGGAGCTATGGCGGAGGATCGTGGACAGGGTCAACGCCGTGGGACAGCACCCAAGAACAAGGGATGACATCAGGAAGAGGTGGAACGACCTACAGGGGAAGGTGCGTTCCATGGTTGCAAGACACCAGATAGCTTTACAGAGAACTGGCAGTGGACCCCCACCTCCTCCCCAACAACTAACAACATGGGATGAGCAAGTCTTGACAATACTGCATCCTGAGGGAGCAGGAGTAGCAGGAGGACTGGACTCTGGTAAGTCAACTCTTCACTACTTTCACCCTCCCCTAACTGCATGCCATCACAAACCCCCACTCCTACCCACACCCCAGCACTCCACCACCTCACAGACACCCCACCATCACAACCCAGTCATCCCAATACCAAGCCCTACATTCCCCAGCAATGCATGGACACCCATCACAGACCTGCATGGACAACCATCACCCCTGCATGAACACTAGAGACAATCACCTAGCCCACCAAATAACAACTCTCACTAAGGCCAATCTGCCATGGCAATATCAACCATAGATGGCAACATACCTATGCACAAGATGACACACGCAGAAACTATAACACTCCATTGACATCCCCGCACCTCCCCCACACAATGTAAACGGAGAGGAGGTGCCAGCAACATCCAGCCCCCCCACAGAAGAGGCCCACAGTGATGACAGCAGCTCTGGATGCCTGGATCAGGATGACCAACCTGGCCCATCAGGGACCTCCGGACAGTTGGTTACCCTGGCACAGTCCCATACCACCACAGAGTCTCCCCTCTCAGGAAACACCAGCACAGCACCCACCCAGCGGGCCCACACCTCTGTCCCCAGGACACGTCAATCAACAGTGTGTCCACCACTACAAGGACCCCAGGCAAACCCACAAACACAGGACGATCAGGGACCTGGGGTCAGTGGCAGTGGGCACACGGTTTAGGGGACAGAGGCACAGGACAACAGGGAAGCTGGGAGGACTGCTGTGCGACAGGGGAGTACAGGCTCAGGGAACCGACTCTCCACGAGGCACTCACCAACATCCGGGGTCATACCACCATTCCCAGGAGTCCATGGGCCAGATACTGGCCAAGTTGCAGGAGACCCAGCGGCTGCAGGAGGGACAGTACCTGGGATCAGGGAGTACCTGAGGGGCATCCACATGACCCTGGTCACCATTGCAGGGGTGCTGGCAGACATGGCCAACACCATGAGGGAGGCAGTGGCATACCAACGGGCCCCTGACACTAGCCAAACTGATGACCAGCCTTCCACCTTCGCTGACGCTAGTGGACAGGAGGCCCCGCCATAGGAACATCAGGCCATCACCACCCCTCCCCCTGCAGGAGAACCACCACGCAAATGGTCCCTGCGATCCAGACAGAAGCCAGATAACATTGCCAAGACCCCCACCAGGAAATAAGACTCTCTTGATTGTCACCCCTTGTGTCCCACTCTGTCACCTTGTCCACTTTGAACTGCCATTGCTCCCCTTCCTATGCCCCCTTGGACAATGTACCTGTGATACAAATAGACTGAACTCTATCCTGGACTTTCCTCCATCATCACGCCAGCCCATTGCACATCCCCATTTACTTCTCAGCACTGAAATAAACACCCTCTTAAAAAATACAAGTATAGTGTTTGTCAAATAATTTAAGGATGCATTTGTTTAACAATCTGTAGACATTGCAATTAAACTGTACAGTTATGTATACATAGGTATGACCTGTAATGTGCTGCAGTCAATACACCAGGAGCCAGAGTAGGGCAAAAAGATCTGTGAATAGAAATGTCAAAGGGTACAGTAAGTGGCCATAGTAGTGAGAACAGCAGCCTGCCTAGAGAGAAATCACTACACAAAACTGCAATGGAAGGTGAAGTTACAGTACCTTACCAGTATGTCACTGGAAATACTGTTATGTGCTAGGTGTTCTGTTGTCCACATCCTCTGCCTCCTCTTTGTCACTGTCCACAGGCTCCACAGCTGCCACATGCCGATCTCCAGCTCCATCCGCCTGCAGAAAAGGCACCTGGCATCTCAAGGCTAGGTTGTGCAACATGCCAAGATGATCTGGCACACCTTCTTGGGTGAGTAGCACAGGGATCCACCTATCAGATGGAGGCACCTGAACCTGGCCTTCAAGAGGCCAAAGGTGAGCTCAATAATTTTTCTTGTATGCCCATGTGCCTCATTGTAACGTTCCTATGCCCTTGTCCTAGCATTCCTCACTGGGGTAAGTAGCCATGAGAGGGTGGGGTAAGCAAGTCACCTGCAAATATCCAGGGATACCTTTTAGCCATACACTCACCCTTAGGGCCAACCCCACACCCATGTACCAACAGACAATGGGTGGGGATCATGGGCTCACCTATTAGCCACACACGGTGTCTCTGGAGTTGAGCTGTCACATTTGGGATGCTGCTATTCCTCAGGGTAAAGGCATCATGCACAGACCCAGGATACTTTGCATTCACATGGGAGATGTACTGGTCTGCTAGGCACACTATCTGTACATGCATAGAATGAAAGCTCTTTCGATTTCTGAACACCTGTTCATTTCTCCGGGGGGGGACAAAGGCAATATGGTTACCATTAATTGCCCCAATGATGTTGGGGATACGTCCCATTGCATAGAAGTCAGCCTTCACTGTGACCAAATCCTCCTCCTGGGGGAAAACGATGTAGCTTGGAAGGAGCCACTTGCCAAGAAATGTAGCACTGATAGGACTTGCACAAGAGGGGGTATCCCAGTGGGCTGACGGATAGCTGAGATCAGGTCTGGCTCCAATTGGGCACACAGCTCTTGGATTGTGGCCCTATCAAGTCTGTAGGTGAGGATAATGTGCCTGTCCTCCATTGTTGCCAAGTCCATCAGGGGCCTGTAAACAGGGATGTCTCCATCTCCTAATCATCCTCAGCGGTTGTAATCTGGAGGGCAAAACGGTGAGCAGCTGGTCATTTTCAAACATATGCATTGTATGTTGCGACATAAACAGTATGTTTATGGGTAGTCCCTAAATGTGCTTATGTCTGCTGTGACGCAGTTATGTGCCATGGCCTGCCCCCCTGAAATGGCAGACGCCTGTCCTGTGTGGAGGGCCAGGTGGAAATGAGGTAATTCAGTTGATGTTGAGCGCCATTGCGGAAGGCGGTCGAAAACCGCTGTGCAACTCCTCATTGGTTATCATTGGGCCCTATGGGTTACAGTAGCCAATGGTGATGTATGCCGGCGGTGGCAGTACGCACCGTCGCAGACGTGACTGACATTTTCTATATGTTCACTCACTTGCTACCTGACCTTCAACAGGAGAGGACCTACACTGCAAGTGCTGCTGTGACCTGTGTCTGGAAGCAACCATGGCTCAAGTCTCTGTACCCCAGTACCGATTGCTTTATGGGCCTCCAGACCAATTGGTGAGTACACTGTGTGCACAATGCATGGGGCATGAATGCATGGAGGGCTATGTGTGAAGGCCTTGTGTATGGGGGGCTGGTTGAGGGGTCCTCGACAGAGTGTTGTATGTATGGTAGGCAATGTATGTGCCTAAGGGGATGAGAGGGATATGGTGGGCCATGGGTGTAACAGGCCGGATGGTATGACTGTTACCTTTTTTTATGTTTATTTGTCTACAGGTCAGCGCCCATCGGAAAAAGGGTATATGGCGTGCCATCGCTAAGGAACCTGGGGGTCTATGACAGGCGGAGCACCCACTGTCGAAAACGGTGGAGGACCTGAGGAAGGCAAGGAAGACTGTGGAGGCCCAGCAGAGGATGGCCTCCCAACAAGGAAGGGGTGCCCGTAGAACCCTGATCCCACTGATGTTCCACATACTGGCAGTGGCCTATCAGGAGTTGGATGGGCGCTTGAGGGCATCACAGCAGCCACAAGGGGGTGAGTACAGTCTCCAATTCTGCAAATTACGCAAGGTGGGGTATTATCTGGGTGGGGGATGTGGGCCTGTGGGTGCCCCTAGCCCAGGTCGAACATTGCAGGGTAGGTTCCATGTTGAGCAGGGTCTGTTGCACTCCACCCCCAAACATGCTAGTGGGCAACTATTACTGGGCAGGGTTCTGTGGGTCTCACCTATGCTGCTTTTGGCGTTAGGCATTATTCTCCATGGCCTGTTGACTAGCATTGTGACTGGTAGTGCATCGCCTAGTGCTTAGGGCAATCCCCTGTGTGTTGTGTACACCAACTGTGGTGTTGTTGCTGGCATTGACCAAGTGTATCTTCTGTCTCCCCCCCCCCTTTTTGTTTTGTTACCCTGTCCGTCTATGCATTAGCATCATCTGGCGAAGGAGCAGAGGCACCGAGGATGGAGGGAGCTGCATCCCACATGGTCCTGGATGCCGAATTCACTGACCGTTAGGGCACCAGTGGGACGGAGGGCGATGGGAGCACAACGGCGGAGCCTGGAGGGCACAGTTCTGACAGTGATACTTCCTCTGATGGAAGCTCTCTGGTGGTGGCGGACACCTCTGTGGCCATCCTAACTACAGGTACAGCCGCCATCCCCGTACTAGCACCGCCCTCCCAGCAGCCCCACAGCCTATTTCCCGTGCCTGCTCACCCAGGAGGGTGGGCATCTCCTTCACCCAGGCACCTCAGGTCCTGTCCCAGTCAGCCCTGCTGCCCTGAGTGAGGAGTCTATTGACCTCCTGCAATCTATCTCTGTTGGGCAGTCAACCATAGTGAATGCCATCCAGGAGCTGGCAGGGCATTTGCAACAAACAAATGCATTTCTGGAGGGCATTCACTCTGGTGTGACAGTCCAACAGAGATCATTCCAGGCTCTGGCCTCCTCCCTGATGGCAGCCTTTGTCCCTGTCTCTAGCCTCCCCCTCCAACTTCCTCTACCCAGTCCCATTTCCCTCAATCCCAGCCTATCCCAAGCACACCATCAGACCAGTAGCACCCAAGACAACACACAGGAGCGGCTCAGGCAAACACAAGCACCACACATCATCACACAGGCACTCACACAAACACCATCCAGAATCAGACATGCCAACATCCACTGCCTCCACTGTGTCCCCCTCCTCCTCCTCGTCCACCTCCCTCCCAGTTGTGTCTCCACTCACACCTGCATGCACTAAATCCTCATCCACTACCTCTGTCACCATCATGCCTATCACTACATACCCTTCACTGGCAGTCACCACCCTCACATCCATTCACACATCCCCTGTTTCCTCTCCCACTGTGTCTGTGCCCCCTCCTCCCAAAGTACAAAAACGCAAGCACTCAGACACCTAACAGCCATCCACCTCACAACAGCATCCAGCCCATGCACCTGCACCCAACCACAGCAGAAAGACACCTCCAACCACCACTCCCTCTTCCTCCACTCCCTAACCTTCACCCTCTTCCCACACAAGTGTCCCTAAAAAGCTTTTCCTATCCACCCTTGACCTCTTCCTTGCCCCTCCACCCCATGCTTCACTTTGGGCCAGGGTGGGCAGAACCCAGGCCAGCACCTTAGCCACCCAGTCCACGGCCACTGTAATTTCGGCAGCTACTGCAGGTGTGAGAGGCTCCAAGGAGACACCCATCAGCACTGCCAGTGTGCCTGCACCAGCTTGCAAAGGCAAGAAGGGACCACCAGCTACCAAGGGCAAGGAGGCACCACCAGCTACCAAGGGCAAGGAGGCACCACCAGCTGGCAAGGGCAAGAAGGTACCACCAGCTACCAAGGGCAAGGAGGCACCACCAGCTGGCAACCAGGCACCACCAGCTGGCAAGGACAAGAAGGGACCACCAGCTACCAAGGGCAAGGAGGCACCACCAGCTGGCAAGGGCAAGAAGGGATCACCAGCTGCCAAGGGGAAAGACAAAGGTCTGGCCACTGCAGGCAGGATGGATAGGAGGCCTGGTGCTGGAGCTGAATCTGAGCACATAACAACAATCATGGCACTTTAGCTGTCCGAGGCTGCAGGGGAAGTGCTGTAACCTCCCCCACCACTACCAGCACCACCACGTGCACCACTGTCAGTACCACTGCCGTCAGCAGCAGCAGCCCCAGTGGGCAGCCATCCGAGGCTGCAGGGAAGGGCTAGAGTCCCCCCCACCACTGCCAGCACCGCCACCAGCACTGGCACTACCACCACTGTGCAGCCGTCACGGCCAGCATATGGACTGTAGTCCGGCATCCATGGAGTGTCATGCATCCTGCCAACTGCAAATCTCGTGGGTCTGACTCCCAGGTGAGGGACTGTGACCTTGCACTCCCCAAGTGCTGCATCACTGGGCACAAAGCCCCCTACAGAGCCAGTGGAAGAAGGCATCCACTCACCCCCTCCTTGCCAGGATGAAGTACAGTAGGTACAAAGCCTCCTCCAGAACCAGTGGAAGAAGGCGTCCATTCGCCCCCTCCTTGCCATGATGAAGCACACTGGGCACAAAGCCCCCTCCAGAACCAGTGGAAGAAGGCATCCACTCACCTCCTCCTTGCCTGGATGAAGCCTACTGGGCACAAAGCCCCCTCCAGAACCAGTGGTAGAAGGCATCCACTCACCCCCTCCTTGCCAGCATGAAGCACACTGGGCACAAGGCCCCCCTCAAGAACCAGTGGAAGAAGACACCCACTTGAGAGACTGTGGCCTTGCACTCTTCAGGACCAAGCAGTGGGCAACCCACCCACTTGAGAGACTGAGGCTTTGCACTCCCCAGGACCAAGCAGTGGGCAACCCACCTACTTGAGGGACTATGGCTTTGCACTCCCCAGGACCAAGCAGTGGGCAACCCACCTACTTGAGGGACTATGGCCTTGCACTCCCCAGGACCAAGCAGTGGGCATACCACCCACTTGAGAGACTGTGGCTTTGCACTCCCCAGGACCAAGCAGTGGCAAACCACCCACTTCAGAGACTGTGGCTTTGCACTCCCCAGGACCAAGCAGTGGGCAAACCACCCACTTGAGAGACTGTGACCTTGCACTCCCCGGAACCAAGCAGTGGGCAAACCACCCACTTGATAGACTGTGGCTTTGCACTCCCCAGGACCAAGCAGTGGGCAACCCACCCACTTGAGAGACTGGCTTTGCACTCCCCAGGACCAAGCAGTGGGCATACCACCCACTTAAGAGACTGTGGCCTTGCACTCCCCAGAACCAAGCAGTGGGCAAACCACCCACTTGAGAGACTGTGGCTTTGCACTCCCAAAGACCAAGCAGTGGGCAACCCACCCACTTGAGAGACTCTGGCTTTGCACTTCCCGTGACCAAGCAGTGGGCATACCACCCACTTGAGAGGCTGTGGCCCTGAACTCCCCAGGACCAAGCAGTGGGCAAACCACCCACTTGAGAGACTGTGGCTTTACACTCCCCAGGACCAAGCAGTGGGCAAACCACACACTGGAGAGACTGTGGCTTTGCACTCCCCAGGACAAAGCAGTGGGCAAACCGCCCACTTGAGAGACTGTGGCCTTGCACTCCCCAGGACCAAGCAGTGGGCATACCACCCACCAGAGAGACTGTGGCCTTGCACTCCCCAGGACAAAGCAGTGGGCAAACCGCCCACTTGAGAGACTGTGGCCTTGCACTCCCCAGGACCAAGCAGTGGGCATACCACCCACCAGAGAGACTGTGGCCTTGCATTCCCCAGGACCAAGCAGTGGGCAAACCACCCACTTGAGAGACTGTGGCCTTGCACTCCCCAGGACATCGCAGAGGGCATGTAGCCCCCTCCAGGAGCAGTGGCATTGTACCATCTTCCGGCTGAGATGCCCCCCTTTCCCCTTTCCCCTTCCCCCTGAGGTGCCTGTGTATTTTCGACCTGATGCCCCAGCAGTGTTCTCTCAGTATTGAGGCAGGAGTCAAGTGGGGCCTTGGCCTATGTGATATGGCCCTGAGGCCCACGGACATTATGGACTGGGCAGTGTCCCTCCATTTGTATTTCTGTATATACTGTGTTTATTTTTGCGGATGTTTACCTGTTATTTTATCTCATACAATCACTTCATTCACTTTCTTTTGTTCTTGCATTATTCCTGAGTGGTACGTGGTGTATATGTAATGTTACTGCATCTGTTTGTGCGTATGGTGTTGGGTGTGGGGGTGTTGTGTGTTGCGTGTGTGTGTGTCACTTTCTTTTTCCTTTCCCTCCCCTGTGTGCTAGGGGCAGTACTCACCGAGGTCGTCTTCGACGGAGTTGATATTCCTGGTGTAGGAGGAAGTAGACAAGCATGGGTAACACCTGTAGGTCGGGGTCCATGGCTTCGTGGTTGTTCCCTGATTGTCCAGAGGTGAGTCATTTCCCTTCTGTGTACTGTTTCTCCTGTGCTTTTGATGGCATTGGTACCTCCCCAAAAAAGGTGGCGGATAGGCCTGTTGTAATAGGGTGGGTGGCATATTGTCTTCCGCCTAGCTGTTGGTGTTTACCGCCGCTTTGCTTGTTGCTAATGCCGTGTCGGTCGGTGTGTTAAAGTGGCTGTCTGTGTTGGCAGTTTCCGCCGTGGTCATGATTCAATTTTTTTTACCGCCAGCCTGTTGGCGGAATTACCTCTGCTTTATCACCAACCGCCAGGGTTGTAATGAGGGCCAATGTGATTTGACCTACGTCCTATGTGACTGCCCGTTGATTCAGCTCTTTTGGTGCTACGGCTCCACCCTTTGTGCTTCCATGAACCTCTGGACTCCACTCTCCTTTTTTTTCATACTCTTGCATGACATGAGAGACATCCCTGAGCTGACACAGCCGCAACGCCACTTACTGCATATGGCCCTTGCAACGGCCAAGATTTGTATCCTCTGCAACTGGAGGTCCCCTGTCCTCCCTGCACTGGAGGAGTGCATGGTGGCAATGATCTGGAACGCCACGTATGAACGTGTCATCTACCAAATGCAAGACCGAACCAGCCAGCACAGGTAGACATGGGCGCCCTTTCTCACAGGAGACTCATAGTGTACTTCTCGCCCAACCACTCCAACCCTAAATAAATGTCTCCTCTCCTCTCTATAGGCAGGTGTCCTCATGGCTCCCCAGCTATCTAGCTCCTACCGCTCCCTCCTTCCGCCCACTCCCCTGTCCTCTTCCCAATCGCCTCCCCCCCTCAGGTCCCTTCAGATTGTACTGGACGCTGGGTGCTCCCCTTCCTCTTTCTTTTTAAATCAATTCCATCCTTACCCATCCTACGCTGCCTTACCTCCTTCTTCCCTTCACCCCTATTCCTCGTTTTATTATACTGTACCCTGTCTGACACCTTCCATCCCTACTTTACTTTACTTCACCCCTCCCTAACCAACCCTACCTTCTCTAACCATACACTGGTATCTAACCTTACCTCTCAGCCTAGTCACACTGCCTCCTCACATAGGCTATTTCTCACACCCTTGCTCCCACAACCTCCTCCCCTATACCATGTTGTGGATACAATGTCCTGTAGTCATAGGATAACAGCCCACAGTCACGGCCTACAGCATAATATAACTTCCTGTGCTCCTTCCTTCCCAGACCTCACTGCTGAATACTCACCTCTCATCCTTCTCCCCATGGTATCCTGCTGCTCGGTTTGATAAATGGACAGCTCGGCTTCTCCTACGGCCCATGGTCTCTGGGCACGACCCTTGGAATTGCTTAGGGACCAGGACCCTTCACCACCTAGCTCAACATTCTCATGACATATACCAAGACCCAGTGGCTCTGGAGTGTCTTGCCCCGCCTGATATTTACACGCCTGCCTCATGGATCATTCTCCCCAATCACCCCACCCTATTTCTGCTTGCGTATCAGCTGATAATTGCCTGTGTTTCTATGTACTGACCTAAGGCAGCTTGTAACGTGCATTTGTATAAATTTTTATCTCACCAATAAAAAATTACAACACAAAAAAAAATGAATTAAATGAAATGATTGAGGGAACTCTTGAATTAGACAGATTGGATTCTTAAAATGAAAATGAAATGCGCTTCATGTGCAGATATGGTACTATTTGCACAGGACAGGTTTATGAGAAATTAACTAATTTTGCAGAGAAATATGAATGAATAAATCCAAACAGTTGAAGAAGAATTACAGATTAGAATTTGATTAGAGAGACATTGCAAACATGGGATCACGTGGAAAGAATATTCACATCAAGGAATTGATTCAAAGCATTCAAACTTGGGGAGCATTAGGTAAATGGGCAGGCAGATGGGCAGGGAAAAACAGCAGAAGAAGAAGCTGACTGCAACTTCAAATGATGTACAGCAGATTGAAGGAGCTGTAAAAATGATGCCAATGAGAGAAATTCCTAAAGGGAATTTTGTTCATGTCCCTTTGAGCAGAAGTGACTTATTGTCATTTACAAAGCTGAGAGGGAAGTTAGTGGAGTGGTATAAACAAACGGAGAGGTTTGTTAAACTTGCAAAGTGCCTGTGGGAAGATTTGAATACTTTATTTTAGATTGGGCTTCCAGCAGACTTGTGGGTCGAGTGCAAGAGGAGTGTTGATAGGCCAACGCAAGAGCCGCCAAGAGATGCAGTAACAGGTGCGCCGTCTGAAGAGGTCGTGAAAAACGAATACAAGGTGATCTAATTTTTTTAAACTAGAGTTTCACCTAAAGATATTGATTGGCAGAGAATTGACAGGACATCTCAGGAAGCAAAGCAGTCTGTTCATGCCTATTATGAAAGACTGCTCAAAGCATTCAGACAATTATTGAGCCGAGAGACATGATTCATTTTGTGTTCAGATTTGTTCAAGGACTGAGACCTGATATTAGCATTATGATCAAGAATTATTTGATTTGCTGTCAAGGAAAGTTGATTGATGAAGTATTGCATTACACAAATTACTGTAGTGATGAGATTGATATGAACAAGAAAAGATGGAAGGAAAAGGTAATGGTGATGCAGATTAAATCTGCCCAAGCAGCAGGTATAAGGAAATTGCAGGGTATGGTGAATACAGGAGGAATGCAAGGGATGCAACAGCAGGGAAGTATGGTGACTCAGTTCAGAGGTAGAGCTCGTGGAGTTTGAGTAGATCCGAATGTGAATGTGGTTTATGTTCAGAACATGAAGAAAATGCTGCCTTGCCATGCTTGTGGCAGTGTCGACATTGTAAGTGGGAGTGTCCTTTTAATAATGTAAATAATTTGGTGCAAGGTGGTGGTATTGCACAGATGGTTGACAACAGTCAATTTCAAAATACAAGAGCTCAAAGACCCCATAAGCAAAGCATGAATGTCCCTGATGGAGCAGTCCAAATGCAGGTTCCCCAGCGACAAGTACAATTTCCCCAACAACAAATTTGTGTCCCACAGCAGATATGGATTCCACAAGCTCTGATGGCACAGCAGCAGTTGATGGTTCCACAGCAGAACATGAACCAGAGAGTAAATGCAAATGCAAATTAGTTAATCACACAATACCCATTGATTGATTTCATTGATGACAAAGTGAGTGGAGAGTGCATGAGTGAGAGTTCGGAAGAGGATGAATGTGTGTTGGCTGCCTCATTGGAGGTAGATTAGTGTGGTCCTTATGTGAATGCGAGCATCCAGGGTCATGATGTTTTATTCCTGGTTGACAAAAGAGCAACTTGTTCCACTGTCAGATCTGCAGACATCTCAAATGTGCCCCTTTAACGAAGAACAGTTCAGGTTGTGGGAGTGGCAAATCAGCATTTGGTGAATCCCATTACAGAGCCCATTCCAGTCAAAATCGGGACCTTTGAGGGTCTGCACTGATTTGTAGTTTGTGATTCAAGTCCTGTGAGACTGTTAGGAAGAGATTTCCTATGCAAATGAAAATGATGCATCACTTGAAGACAAGAAGGGATAGAAATTCAAACCAATAGTGATGATGAGACTTCTAGTCAAACTGATGAGATGTACCTTCCATTACATTGTTTCCTGTAATGACAGTTAAAGACGTGCCTGAAGAATTATAAAAGACAGTGACACTGAGAGTTTGGGATCTTTCTGGAAAATATATTGGACTTATTTGAGGTGTTGAATCAGTTAAATGCAGTTTTCCCCAGAACACCACGGTATCACATGACACCATAAGTGATTGAAGGTATTGCCCCAGTAATTGCAGATTTTGTTGAACAGGGAGTTCTAAAAAAAGTGATGAGTATCCCATGTAATTCACCAATTATGGGATTGTGAAAGAAGACGTTCAAAGCACAGCAATTCCAGTGCAAAGAAGGACAACATCAAACCAGGATAAATTATATAAGGATGAGGGATTGCATCATTTAGATGACACAAAGGGAGATTTATTTTCAATGTGCATAATAGTTTGCTATATGAGTATGTAGAGGCGATGAATGTGCGTGACTGTTAGGTGTGTACACAAATTCCTTTAATCAGTGTAGGAAGGAATCACTTATCACAGTTTACCACTGGCTTATGGGATTAGTTGCAGTCCATTATTAACATGTTTGTACAACCAGGAGTTCATTCAGTATTTTTACTCAAATTTTGATCTAGTTTTCTCTTTTGTTCCCATTAATCAGCATTAGAGCGGCATTGCAAAAGCTAGAAACATAGACATAGTAGGAGGTTTCCTTGAGCCTACACTGACTTTTGGCACAGCATATGCACACAGGAATAACTTGACCTGCATTTTCATATAGGTGGAAAAGAAGTTCATTAATCAGATAGATGACAAAAGAAAGGCAATGAAAGAATGGATAGATAAGGGTATAGTTATCAAGAAGAAAATATTTCACAACACATCAGACACACAAGTGTATTTAGATTTAGATTGGCAACATGTAGGAAAGATTTGTATATATAGGCTGCAATCAAAAGCTGACAATAAGCTTGTAAGAATGAGTGAATGCAGACATGAATTCCTGTTCAAGAGTGTATGAGGTTTTATGCTAAATGGGCAGGACCCTACTATACCTGAGGTCTATTACATCTGTGGTAAAAACAATTATTACAACTGACCGAAAGGTTGGTATGGCACATGTAGTTTGGGAGTGTTTTTTCCAGAAAATCTATCAAGTGGACAACATTGACAATCCAGAATGAATTGAGACATTAAAATGAGATTTAAAAGAGGAGCAAGTGGTTCAGAGATTACAGGAGATATTTTTGGAGCTATTGTTCCATCAGTGGGTGTGACCATGAATGACATAAGGATAAGGAAGTTATTGACGATTGTAGGTAAGATGTCAGCTGATTTTACAGGTGCAATGCTCCTAATGGACACAGAAAAGGTAGCAGCAAGATCTTTGATTCTTCAGAATCGCCTTGCGTTAGACATTCTTCAGCAAAAGAGTGTGGGGTCTGTAAAGTTTTGAAGTCACAACACTGTTGCACATACATTCCTAATAACAGCAAGTGATTAGGAGATACTTAATTAATCTGACAAGTTTGAGAAATCACTTAAATGACCCAAAAGAGACAGATGTTTGAGGAACAATAGGTGAAGGAATTTCTAAGGTAGGATCTTGGGGCCAGATGTAGCAAACGTTTGCGACTCGCAAACGGGCCGAATCGCAATTTGCGACAGTGCAAAATCGGAAACGGGATGCAAAAAGCCCATTTCCGACTTTCAAAAAGCGATGTGCCCCGTTTGCGAGTCGCACCCGTTGCGACCCCCTTTTGCGAACCGCAATGTGCGAGTCGCAATTTGCGAGTCGCAACCCATATGCAATTGCAACTCGCAAATTGCGACTAGTCGCAAAAAACCCAGTTTGCAAGTCGCATTTACCACTAACTCAGAGCAGGTGGTAACCATTACCAAAGTATAAAAGGAGACCCAGAAGGCATCTGGGTCACTCAAGATGGCGGACATATACCTGATAGCAGTGAGGAGGAGAGTCTACGCAGCCCAGCAGAGGAGGAGGAGGGGCCACAGACAGGAGAAGATATATAGAACAAGGCAGACCCTTTTCCAGCAAACTGAAGAGGAGATCTATGATAAATACCGCCTTAGCAGTGCTGCCATTCTAGACTTAATAGATTTACTAAAACCACAGCTAGAACACAAGACTCTGCGTGGCTGCGCCATCCCTACGCATGTGCAAATACTATGCGCACTGCACCTCTTGGCCTCAGGGAGCTATCAGGGGGTCATTGCCGTGGCAGGTGGGGTATCCCAAAGTGCAGTGTCAAGGTTCCTCAGGGCATTCCTAGATGCCTTAGTAGCGCACAGGTCTCAGTTCATATACTTACCAAGGAATGAGGCAGAAATTAACAGCACGAAGCTGGACTTTTACCGCATTGCCCACTTCCCCCATGTCATTGGATGTGTAGATGGGACACACATTCAAATATGCCCCCCGCTAATCTGGAACATATATTCCGCAACAGAAAGTGTACCCACTCACTCAACATACAGGTTGTTTGTGATGCCCATTACGTCATCACGGACATCGTAGCTAAGTTTCCTGGCAGTACCCATGACTCATACATTTTTAGACATAGTGGGATACATCAACGCCTGGAACGTGGGGAGTTTGGAGACGGATACCTCCTAGGTAGAGCTGCATACACCTTGCAGACATACACACAGGTCACTGTGCACGACTATCTGGACTTACTAACAGTGTACTTTTGTGCCCAACAGGTGACAGTGCATATGCTCTAAGGCCATGGATCATGACTCAATTTTTAACACCCAGCAATGATTCAGAGAGGCAATACAACAGTGCGCATAAGAGGACCAGGAACCTCATAGAGCGCACCTTCGGACTCCTGAAGGCAAGATTCCGATGCCTCCACCGCAGCGGAGGCGCCCTCCAATACACCCCCATTACCGCTGTGAGAAACTGGGGCTGATTGCAGAGGCCCCCTAACTTTTTGCCCCCATTTTCCACTTTATGCTGGTGTTTTCCTGACTCTGATGGTGCCCTGGGTACTGCTAACCAGTCCCAGGGCCTGTGCTCTGTGTAAAATGGATATGCAAATTAGGCTAATTATAATTGGCTAAGTTAACCTACCTATAAGTCCCTAGTATATGGTAGGGCATGTAGGTTTAGGGACCACAGCATAGGTGGTGCACACCTAGGTGCACTGCTGAGGTGCCCAGTGTCATTTTAAAAGCAAGCCTGCCTTGCTGGCTGCTTTTAAATTAAAGTTATATGCAAATTCGACTTTGGAATTAAAGGTACTTCCAAAGTCTTAAACTACCTTATTTTTACATATAAGTCACCCCTAAGGTGTGCCCTATGTGCCCCTAGGGCTGGGTGCCATGTAACTATAAGCAGGGACTTTATAAAAATAGATTTATAAGCCCTGGTGAGGTAAAAACAGCCAAATTCGTTTTTCCCTCATTGAAGTAAATGGCCTTCATAGGCTAGAATGGGCAGACTTTATTTTAAATTTTAAAGTCTCCTTAAATGTTACATACCAAGAATTTGGTATCAAATTGATTGTTATAATAAATCCCACAACTTCCAGTTGTTGGATTTAATATAACTAGTGCAGGTAAAAAGTTTAGACTTTACCTAAAAAGTTGCCAATTTCAGCTCTGCATTGTTTTTGCTGCTGTGCTCTGATTGGCCAGCCTGCAGCAGCTTCTGCCAGGCTACTTTAATGAGGTGTGAAGTGGCCTGACTTCACACAAAGGAATGTGCTTGGGGGAGAGAATCTCCCCTCAGCAGATGGTGAGGCAGGAAGGGGGAGGGCTGCCAAACTGGTCTTCAAAGGCAGAGAAGGACATCTGGAGCACCCAACAACACCCCCACATCCTGCAACCCCAGACAGCTAGGTGCCCCCTTGATTAGATTAGGAGAGGGCAGGAGAGGGGTGTGTTTATGATTTTTAGCCACACCAGTGGGTGGGCTCAGCCAGATCTCTCCTCCAAAAATCAGATTCATCCATTTTGGATTTTTAGAGACTGTTGCCTTCTGGGATGGATTTTTGCCACACTTCCCAGGAAGTGGTCATCACAGGGGGACGACCCTGTCCCTGATTGGAGAACCAGGGCCCCCCTGCTTTTCACCCAGGAGCAAGGATAAAACTGGCAGACCTGCACCCACGCCTCAGATCCCCTCCAGAATTCAACAAGAAAGGAACTAAAGAAGAAGAAGGACTGCCCTGCTGGACCCCTGGCCTGCACCTGGACCCTGCACTCAGAAGGACTGCACCAGCTGCACACTTGGGCTTCACCACAAGAAGGACTTTGCCTGGCTTCAACTGGTTCAAGGAGGGACTCCCTGTTTGCTACAGGTGAAAAATTGCTAACCAGAGTCCCCTGCACCAACTCCTGAAAGAAGCGACCAGCTGACCACTGCCCAGTGGCCAAAAAGGAGTTTGCGCCAGGTGCATCCTGGGAGTTGAAGTCCGCACCCCCAAGGACCATCACAGAACTTCTGGACCCTTGGGGTGAGCTGTGGACCCCAAAAGAACCTTGAAAGAACATCTGGGTGAAGCCCCAGAAGTTTGGAAAAGATTGGAGAATTTTTGAAAAAAAGCTCCATAAAGTGACCGACCCGACGCGGAAATTCTAGCCGGCTTGCCTCAACCGCGACCCGGCCTGACTTCGTGGTTCGTCCCGGTAAAGAAAAACATCAAAAAAAGAGACTAAGTCCGAACGTAAAAAGTTGACCGGGACCTTCCAGCCATCGTATCCGAGAAGGGCTCCACGGACGTCGGATCAAGATCCAGGTTTACCCCGGTCGAAGGATTTTCATCTCGAAAAAACGACTAAGTCCGAAGGTAAAAATCACCACCGAGGAAACCGACTTCGCGCATCCGGACAAGGGCTCCAGGAGGTCGGATCCAATTGGCAGGTTCGTCCCGGTGAAGAAAAACTTCAAAATAAAGACTAAGTCAGAAGGTAACTTTTTAACCGAGGCCTCCTGCGACTTGTAGCCGAGCAGGGCTCCATCGCGGTCGGCCTGAAAGTTTGACTTTGCCCCGGTCCTGGTGCAACCAGATGACCCGATTGGCGCTTTTTGTTTCGAAGCTCTAGAAAATAATAATACTTTAAAAATTCATATCTCCGGTTCCCCTGAACCGATTTTAATCGTTTTTGTGTCATTTTAAAGATAAAAATATAAGCTATTTTTATAAATTGGTTTTGGATTTTTAAACTGTTTCCTGTGTTTTATTTAATTACTGTTTTGTGATATTTGAATGCTTTACACTTTGTCTCCTAAGTTAAGCCTTGACGCTCGATGCCAAGCTACCAAGGGTAGAGCTGGGATTAATTTACTGAGACCTAACTGTACTTATGTGGAGGTTTGTGGCTTGTTGCTAGGTGTAGGTACCTACCTGCCCTACCAATAACCCATTTTCCAACATAATTGGAAGCAGCGAGGGGATCCTGTACTTGTGTTCAATATCACGTTACAGTTTTAGATAAAACAAATTAAAAATCCTTTAAATTGTCCTAGTGCAAAAATTGTTTTTAATTTTTAATTTTCAATTTTTTTTAAAAATTAATTTGGATTAATTTCAATTATTGAATTTTTGTAATTTTTCTAAATTCTTGTTTCCAATTTTTGCAAAAAGTTTTTGTTGACACAAAACTAGGGAACCATGGAGCTTGATCTGGCTAGCCTACCCACACTGACAGTAGTCCAGCTTAGGGGGTTGTGTATTGAGAGAGGGTTGCCTGCAACCCCTGATCTCAGGAAGCAAATCCTGATTAAATCCCTGACAGCATGGGCTGAGGCCCAAGAGGTAGAGACAGAGGAAGCTCCAGAGGAGGAAGAAAAAGAGGAGATGCTAACTCTAACCACTCAGGGGAGGGAAGGCATCAGACCCCAAGTGAGGAAGAGGAGGAACGGTCCTCAATGGATACAGTCACTAGGGGCAGACCCAAAGATAGTGGTAGGAAGAGGGTCCTTTCAGGAGGAGAGAACCCATCCATCAGGGAAAGAGAGCTGGAAGCCCAGATAGCCTACATAGCTTTGGAAGCAGAGAAGCTGGCCCTAGAAAAGAAAAAGTGGGCATACAATGAAAAAAGAGATGGAAGCAGCGATAAAGAAGCTGAGGTGTCCATGGGTGGGGGAGTTTGCCCCAGATTACCCAAGGGGGTGGTCCCTACTTATGTAGAGGGGGATGACATAGATAAGTGGCTGGAGGCCTTTGAGAGGGCACTCCAAATGAGAAGGGTTAGGCCTCAATACTGGGGTTCCCTTTTGTGGGAGTTGGTCCCCAACTCAGGGAGGGATAGGCTTCTGACCTTAAGGGGGGAGGAGGCAGATTCATACCCTAGTATGAAAAGGTGCTTAGCCAAGAAGTTTGGTCTGACCCCAGAGCAATATAGAATGAAGTTCAGGGACACCCAGAAGGTCAGTACCCAGTCTTGGGTTGACTTTGTAGACACCTCACTAAAAGCACTGGAGGGCTGGATTATTGGCAACAAAGTTAATACTTATGAGGGGTTATACAATCTGATCATGAGAGAGCACATCTTGACCAATTGTATCCAAGAAAGGTTACGCCAGCATCTAGTGGACTCTAAGCTGACCAACCCTAGAGAGCTAGGGGAGGCAGCTGATGAGTGGTTGAGAACCAGGGTGGTTGTCAAGTCCCAGGGGGGAGACTCCAAGAAGGGGGGGACAGGTCCCCAAAAACCTAAGGAGGGAGGTGGTAAGCCCACCACAGAGACTCCCTCTGTACCCCAGAACCCTAAGAAGGAGGAGAGTAAATCCCACTCCCAATCTGACATGCAGAGACAGGGAGACCCAGGGTTAAAAAAGCTCTTGGACAGTAGGGCTTGCTTTGACTGTCAGCAGACAGGTCACTTCAGAGGAGATGCAGCCTGTCCAAAGAAAGTGGTTAGCACTGGGCTGTCCAGTGTAGCCATAGAGGAGGATTCCTCAGATGATGAAGTCCTCCTAGCATTGTGCTGGGAGACAGGACCAGATGGTAAGCTGGTGATCGCTGCGGGTGGGAGTAGGCACTTCCACCACATTCAAGTGAATGGGATCCCTACCACTGGCCTGAGAGACACCTGTGCCAGTCACACTGTAGTGAGTGACCGGTTAGTGACCCCAGACATGTATGTCCCAGGAAAGACAAAGAAAGTCAGGATAGCCACAGGGGAGGTCACCTCCAAACCTGTAGCCATAGTGCCCCTAGAGAGGGAGGGTATCCTTGACTGGATTAGGGTGGTAGTCAGTGCTGACCTTCCCCTAGATTGTATCCTGGGCAATGACCTCCCAGAGGTGAGTCTGGTCACAGATGGGGTGGTCGCCCAGGGCGCCCCCCCAACCCAAAGTCCTGGGGAGTCAGTCCCTACAGTTAGGAGACAGGGGTCCCCAAGAAAAGGAAAGAAGAAAAGGAAGGGTAGGCCACTCTTAAAGAGAGTTCCAGGGAGCCAAAGGCCTTCTGCCCCAGTAGGGGGGGAGCCCAGAGTTGGCACTGGTGAGGCCTCACCTGACCCCAAGGAAGTCCTGAGTAGTCAGGCAGCTGTCCAGATGCAAGGTGTTGCCCCTGCACTGACAGAAGGGAGAGTGGAAGGAGGGTGTCTGCCACAGGAGGTGGTAGCCCCCCACTCTAGACAGCAAGAGGGGTGCCAGGACCCCAAAGATGCCCCTAAAGCAGCTCAGCCACCTGTCAGTGGAGAGCTTAGGGTGTGGTTCTGGGTACTGACAGCTGTCAGTAGCCTCTGCTGGGTGCTAGCCTTCCTGGCAGCACTGTACTTGGCCTGGGAGGCAGACCCCAAGGCCAATAGCAAAGTAGGCCCCCTGACCCTGTTGGTCATGGTGGGGTTGCTCAAGTGTTGGGTGACCTCTTTGGGTAAGCTAGGTCTTGCCCTAGCAAAGTTAGGAGTAGGGGAGGTGGGCACCTCACTACCCAAGTTGGCAGAGAGAGAGGAGGAAGACCCCCCTAGAGGGAAGTTTCAGTTTGGGTTGGGTCCTTTTACTGTTGGGATGGCTTCACTACCCAGAGGGAGTGACCCTGACAGGAGGATATAAGGCAGAGTAGGCCCTGCAAAGGGACAGCCAGTTTTCTTCACTGTCTTCCTCGCCTAACAAGCCAGGAAGACTCTCCCAGGGTTGGGCTGAGTCTCCTGGGCGTGTGGGCTGGGGGGGGGTTGTGTGAGAAACTGGGGCTGATTGCAGAGGCCCCCTAACTTTTTGCCCCCATTTTCCACTTTATGCTGGTGTTTTCCTGACTCTGATGGTGCCCTGGGTACTGCTAACCAGTCCCAGGGCCTGTGCTCTGTGTAAAATGGATATGCAAATTAGGCTAATTATAATTGGCTAAGTTAACCTACCTATAAGTCCCTAGTATATGGTAGGGCATGTAGGTTTAGGGACCACAGCATAGGTGGTGCACACCTAGGTGCATTGCTGAGGTGCCCAGTGTCATTTTAAAAGCAAGCCTGCCTTGCTGGCTGCTTTTAAATTAAAGTTATATGCAAATTCGACTTTGGAATTAAAGGTACTTCCAAAGTCTTAAACTACCTTATTTTTACATATAAGTCACCCCTAAGGTGTGCCCTATGTGCCCCTAGGGCTGGGTGCCATGTAACTATAAGCAGGGACTTTATAAAAATAGATTTATAAGCCCTGGTGAGGTAAAAACAGCCAAATTCGTTTTTCCCTCATTGAAGTAAATGGCCTTCATAGGCTAGAATGGGCAGACTTTATTTTAAATTTTAAAGTCTCCTTAAATGTTATATACCAAGAATTTGGTATCAAATTGATTGTTATAATAAATCCCACAACTTCCAGTTGTTGGATTTAATATAACTAGTGCAGGTAAAAAGTTTAGACTTTACCTAAAAAGTTGCCAATTTCAGCTCTGCATTGTTTTTGCTGCTGTGCTCTGATTGGCCAGCCTGCAGCAGCTTCTGCCAGGCTACTTTAATGAGGTGTGAAGTGGCCTGACTTCACACAAAGGAATGTGCTTGGGGGAGAGAATCTCCCCTCAGCAGATGGTGAGGCAGGAAGGGGGAGGGCTGCCAAACTGGTCTTCAAAGGCAGAGAAGGACATCTGGAGCACCCAACAACACCCCCACATCCTGCAACCCCAGACAGCTAGGTGCCCCCTTGATTAGATTAGGAGAGGGCAGGAGAGGGGTGTGTTTATGATTTTTAGCCACACCAGTGGGTGGGCTCAGCCAGATCTCTCCTCCAAAAATCAGATTCATCTATTTTGGATTTTTAGAGACTGTTGCCTTCTGGGATGGATTTTTGCCACACTTCCCAGGAAGTGGTCATCACAGGGGGACGACCCTGTCCCTGATTGGAGAACCAGGGCCCCCCTGCTTTTCACCCAGGAGCAAGGATAAAACTGGCAGACCTGCACCCACGCCTCAGATCCCCTCCAGAATTCAACAAGAAAGGAACTAAAGAAGAAGAAGGACTGCCCTGCTGGACCCCTGGCCTGCACCTGGACCCTGCACTCAGAAGGACTGCACCAGCTGCACACTTGGGCTTCACCACAAGAAGGACTTTGCCTGGCTTCAACTGGTTCAAGGAGGGACTCCCTGTTTGCTACAGGTGAAAAATTGCTAACCAGAGTCCCCTGCACCAACTCCTGAAAGAAGCGACCAGCTGACCACTGCCCAGTGGCCAAAAAGGAGTTTGCGCCAGGTGCATCCTGGGAGTTGAAGTCCGCACCCCCAAGGACCATCACAGAACTTCTGGACCCTTGGGGTGAGCTGTGGACCCCAAAAGAACCTTGAAAGAACATCTGGGTGAAGCCCCAGAAGTTTGGAAAAGATTGGAGAATTTTTGAAAAAAAGCTCCATAAAGTGACCGACCCGACGCGGAAATTCTAGCCGGCTTGCCTCAACCGCGACCCGGCCTGACTTCGTGGTTCGTCCCGGTAAAGAAAAACATCCAAAAAAGAGACTAAGTCCGAACGTAAAAAGTTGACCGGGACCTTCCAGCCATCGTATCCGAGAAGGGCTCCACGGACGTCGGATCAAGATCCAGGTTTACCCCGGTCGAAGGATTTTCATCTCGAAAAAACGACTAAGTCCGAAGGTAAAAATCACCACCGAGGAAACCGACTTCGCGCATCCGGACAAGGGCTCCAGGAGGTCGGATCCAATTGGCAGGTTCGTCCCGGTGAAGAAAAACTTCAAAATAAAGACTAAGTCAGAAGGTAACTTTTTAACCGAGGCCTCCTGCGACTTGTAGCCGAGCAGGGCTCCATCGCGGTCGGCCTGAAAGTTTGACTTTGCCCCGGTCCTGGTGCAACCAGATGACCCGATTGGCGCTTTTTGTTTCGAAGCTCTAGAAAATAATAATACTTTAAAAATTCATATCTCCGGTTCCCCTGAACCGATTTTAATCGTTTTTGTGTCATTTTAAAGATAAAAATATAAGCTATTTTTATAAATTGGTTTTGGATTTTTAAACTGTTTCCTGTGTTTTATTTAATTACTGTTTTGTGATATTTGAATGCTTTACACTTTGTCTCCTAAGTTAAGCCTTGACGCTCGATGCCAAGCTACCAAGGGTAGAGCTGGGATTAATTTACTGAGACCTAACTGTACTTATGTGGAGGTTTGTGGCTTGTTGCTAGGTGTAGGTACCTACCTGCCCTACCAATAACCCATTTTCCAACAACCGCCTTCAAAATTGTGGTCGCATGCGCCATCCTCCACAACATAGCCACCAGACGTGGGCTACCTCTCACCCCTGCAGACCCAGATCCTGATGAGGAAGAGCAAGAACAACCACACCGCCATCATGGGGATAGGAGTCTAGCTAATCAAGGCAGACTGAGACGGGAACACATTGCAACGCAATATTTTGGACGGTACGTGTAAACTCCCACCATACTCACCCATTAACCAAACACTCCTTTTGTTAAGTGGAAGAAAAATAACTGTTTTAATAATGTAATGCATGAACTATATACAAGATGAAATTGTCCATGGGCAGGGAAATGCCAACCACTCATGTGGCACATTAAAGCCATGTGCCACATTTGTTTGTCCGGGCTGTTGGCTAACTTCTCCTGCCCCTCCTGCCAGCCTGGCTGGTCCCAGCCGCATCTATGGTGCTCTGCCTCCCACTCCTTAGCACCCTACTGTCTGTGGCAGATACACTGCTCACTGTGGAGCCCTCTTCACTATCTTGGGGTGTTTCCCCAGTGGCCCTCGACATCTCACGTGTCTCCATCAGTTCTATGATATGTGTGAGACGTCCCAGGCCCCTGGCAACATCCCCAGCAAAATGGCCCATCTCAATTTGCAGGCCAACTGTCCTCCTCGACAGGCCTGTTGTGTTGATGGCTAGCCTGCCGATTGATGTGGCCATCCTGTCCAGTCTTAACATAATCTGCCGATCCCTGCGCCGCCCAGCCTCTGCCTGACCCAGCAGTCCGGCCGCCAGTTCCCTGATGGCAGAGGCAATGTCCCCAGTGTTCTGGCACATCAGGTCCATCCGCCTGTTGAGGTGCCGCATGTTTGCATGGTTTTGTCTTTCTATGCGGTGCAGCACCCCACTGATCCTGCCCATTATTGTGTTCTGCAGGCGCTGACCCCGCAGCAGATGTGCCTCACTGCTGGTTGGAGGATGAATCTGGAAATCAGACGCTCTTGCCCTGCGACGCCTGCGCAGTGGTGGCTGCCCTGTCCTCGCACCTGTATCCTCCCTGGCTGTTGCTGGGGCAGCTCCTGGCGTTGCTGTTGCAGCAGGCGTTACAACTGCAGGAATGCTGCTGACTGTGCATGTGGGGGTGCTGGAGGGTCCTGGGGTGTCCTCCTGGGCCTGGGTGCTTGGGGTGTAGGGGGTGTCTTGCTGGAGACCTGTGGGACATGGGGAACACACTGTCAGTGTCTAGTATCTTTTGCACAATTCCTAATAAACATTTGCCTATGCACTGCCTATTGGACTACATTTCCCATAATGCATCATTCTGGCTTTTTCTACCCTGAAATGGAGCTAATTTGGTTGTGCATGCACATGTGTACACGGTGGGTGGGGTATGACATTGATAGGGGTACAGGCTTATCACATGGTACTCACCGGTTGATGTGTTGGGCTCTGAAGTGTCCAGGACCCCAAATCCACACACTGCCTCCGGCTCAAAGGTCTTCAAGGGATGTGGGTGGTGGCACAGATGATGGTCCCCCTCCAGTGCCTCTCATCTCCCGGAGCCTTTCTGCCACCCTCTCCTTGGTCCGGGAGCGGAGGACATACCACCTCTTCCTTATGTCCTCAATTGTCCTGTGGCTCACCCCCAGGGCATTGATTTTCTCTTGCATTTCCTGCCAGATTTTCTTTTTGGTGGCCTCTGGAACAGTGAGGGCAGCTCTCCCAAAGAGCTCATCATGGTGCTGACAACATTCTTCGGTCAGCACCTCAAGCTCCCTCTCATAGAATTTAATTTTCCTTTTTCGGGGGGTTCCCTCCATGGCTGCTGCAGCTAGCTCAGTGTGCAGACTGGCAGTTGTAAAAGGGTGTGGTCCAGCCTCCTCCCAGGTGTATTTGTTAACTTCCTGGCTGTGATGTCATCATCATGTGCCAGGAAGTGTTTCCAGAGTGTTTTGGTGTGCTTTCTGGAGTGTTCTGCTGCACCTGCAAGCAATTTTGATGGAACTCGCAATTTGCGACACCAACTCGCTAATTGCGAGTTCGTTTTTTGCACACTCGCAAACAGCGACCTCGCAATCTGCGGACTCGCACACAGCGTTGCGAGTCCGGATGCGAGTCGCTAAATCAGATCGGTTTATTTCCTAGCATACCAAATTGCGAGTCGCATTTTGCGAGTCGCATTGACTCGCAAAATGCGACTCGCAATTTTTATTTTTCCTACATCTGGCCCTTGGTTTGGAAACTTGGGAAAAATGTTTTTGTGAGAATGATCCTGAAACCTTTATTGATTGTAACAATGTGAATAAATTGTGCACTTGGATTTTACAAGGCTTACAATTACTGGAAAAGATAAAAGGCAAAGAATAAACAAAGGGGGGAAGAAATGGAAATGGACAGGTATTATCAGAAGATGAAGAGAATTTTCAATTATCGCAAACATAGAACAATGGGTTATCGAAATAGAAGTTTTTGACTTGTCTCATTGTAAATGAGATATGTTCCTTTGTGAAGGCATAGATTGCCATCAGGGAGGGCTTGGGAGCGAGCAGGCTTTATTAATAAAATAGTGGCATAGAAGTAGCATATGTCAGGTAACATATCTGTTGTTTTAAAGGCCTAAACAGAGACAAATAACATATAAATGGAAATGTGCACTTTTGAATTAAAGTGAGCCATGTGGCCATCATTCCTATTTTGACACCACGTTTAACATGAAAATATTTTGCATACATAAATTTGTGGATTATTAATAAATAGTAACATGATCATATTATTCTCATGTAGAAATATTAGAAATGAAATATATTTTGAGTATTAAATAAATATGAATTAAACTCACTTATGTTGAATTAAATGGGAACAAATCATATTTAAAATTCCTTTGACAAAACATGAATAATGTTTTAAACAATGTGTTTGCATGTTTGATTTGAATTATAAGGTGCACAATAGGTTTATTAATATATTATTTGTATTAACATGCTTAGGTTGTCCTTACATGACTAGACCTGAAAATTCATTTTGCAAGTAGCAATGGAAAATTATTTGTTTATTCGGTCTCCTCTGACCTGAACTCTTTCCTTAGGTTGCTAAGGTAATGTTTAATGTTCTATTGTATTGCAGGAGAAGAGCATGTTTCAAGTTTAGCTAATGTAACAATATTTGATCTAGCTCTTGAACCAGACCGGAAACTCACAGTGCTCATGTGGAAGAATATTGGCTTAGTTTATTGTGTGTATTGAGAAATGAACTGTAAGTTGCAAATTATTAGAAAATATAATATTATGGCAGAACCCTGTGATGGAAGAAGATGACAATGCACTTCTGCTGAGAAGATTCCTAAAAGTATTAGAATCTGGTGGTGCCATCTACAGTGATTTGATGCTGAAATTAACACACAGAGGGGGTCATTCCTACTTTGGCGGGCGGCGGAGGCCTCCCGCCAAAGTACCCCCGCCAGAACACCGCTGCGCGGTCAGAAGACCGCCGCGGTGATTCTGGCTTTCCCGCTGGGCTGTCGGGCGACCGCCAGAAGGCCGCCCGCCAGCCCAGCGGGGAAAGCGCCTTCAACGAGGAAGCCGGCTCCGAATGGAGCCGGCGGAGTTGAAGGCGTGCGACGGGTGCAGTAGCACCCGTCGTGATTTTCAGTGTCTGCATAGCAGACACTGAAAATCATGGTGGGGCCCCCAGGGGCCCCACGACACCCCCATACCGCCATCCTGTTCCGATGGCGGTATGGGGGTCGGAATCCCCATGGCGGATTTTCCTGGGCAGCGGAAAACCGGCGGTACACCGCCGGTTTTCCGTTTCTGACTGCGGCTGTACCGCCGCGGTCAGAATTGCCCTGGATGCACCGCCAGCCTGTTGGCGGTGCATCCGCGGTACCCTACCCTGGCGATCTCGGACCGCCAGGGTAGGAATGACCGCCAGAGTGTGCCCACCTGAAGAACCAATGAATTACTTTTGCGTATTTTAATTAGTGAAAAACCCATGTCTTGAAGCTGTTCAGAACTCTGTTCATGTTTGTTTGTCTGTTGTCACATTCTTTTCTTTAGGTCCCCTGGTAAGTTTTCTCATCATAGGCATCCTGTATGCTGTTGCTTGAGAAGAGGTATAACTAAATGTGGGTTCTTCTTTTTCTTTTAGTTTAGTCACTTACACCAGCATGTTTTTATTGCTAGTTGCCCCAGTTAGATTATTTTTCCAAATTATTTTTGACCTTCTTTTATTTTTGCTTTTGCCCCCATGTGTTAGCCGATTCCCACACATGCTAGTCACAATCTTGGTTAATGTAAGGCTCTGAAGTCAATTTCTAAAATTGTATTTTGATGATTTATTGATGTTGCCATCATCTCATTTGAAGCCTGGTAATAATGTGCGTATTGTATTGTTGCTAATTGATATCATTCTTTTCGAGTTTTTAACAGTACTGATGTTTTCTAAGTTAAATCTTTTCAGACATTTTGGTCAGCCTATGATTTTCATGTATGTGTATAATTTCGTTTTGCACACCATTTATGTGATATTGATTTTAGGATTGTAATAAAGCTTTGAAACTTTATTCAGTTTGGACTTTTGATTTAGTGTTGGAGTTCTCATGGTGCTTAGTATTGTGTATGGGTTTTATGCCAATGAAGTGTGATTGTATTATTCTAACTACTGACTCCGTCTTCAGGTCCTGAGGTTCAGTTGACCTCTGAGGGTGAGAATTAGTGATGGTGTATCACCTGAGTGCTTGCAGTTTCTGAACCCGAGGGGGGAAGAAGACCTCAGCAAGCGCTCCAGCATAGTTCTGCTGGAATTTTACATATAACACTATTCAACTAGGCCTACCTGTCTTAGGCAAATGATATCTGGCAACTGTGCAAGGTTTCTCCTTTGTCCCCACAACAGGCAGGCTCCAATCACAGAGGGACTCATTTTGACATTACTGTGTCAAACTCCGCTGAACTGGTCTGCTGAGGCCTAATGTATAAAACATGGGCAAACCTTTAATGGACCAGAACAGGAATCTAGAGGCATTTTATGGCATGGGCAAAGTGAGCAATAGTCCAAGACCGCATCTTCCAAGGGGCCCTATGGAAAAGTAAAGTTTACCTCTCTCTAGCTCACATCTGTCTATTTCTGTATCTAAACCTCTCTCCTTCTCTCTGCTGACATCTACCTCTGTCTTTCTTTGCATAGTGACATCTTAAGGGTTTGTGAATTCCTACGAACAATATATTTCAAACGTTTTGTGTGGAACCCATTTCAGAAAGTTTTTTTGGCATCATTTGGACTACAGTAATAACAAAATTGGGTACTTATGGTCAAAGTTGCTATGAACAGGGCTCCCAAAATATGTCTTGCCTGAGGCCATAAAAGTCCTGGAGATGACACTGCAGGATGTTAAAAAAATTCTTGTGCATCCTCTGTATAGCTGCTGGAAAGTCCTGTCCTGCTCTGCCTGACATCTGTATGAGTTTTGTGGGGGTACAGTGAATGCTTTAAACTGGATTTTAGTGATAGATTTGGGAGGACTGTAGGATTACAATGACACAGACCCTGCACATGCAGACCCAGCCCTCAGAGCCCAAGTTTTTCACAAGGACTCACTAGGTTGAAAATGCCCACACTGGGTAGAGTGTGCCCACAAAACCTTTCCTCTATTGGTTAGGGTGACCCAGGGACCATTCCTGCCCCTAGCCCATGCTGGCATAAATGTGGTACCTGTGAAGATCATAGCACTG
The DNA here is from genome assembly GCF_031143425.1 of Pleurodeles waltl. Lineage (NCBI taxonomy): Eukaryota > Metazoa > Chordata > Amphibia > Caudata > Salamandridae > Pleurodeles > Pleurodeles waltl. The sequence continues at coordinate 466,048,636 of NC_090450.1, forward strand.
GGATAAATATAGCACTAAGGCCATAGTCATATTTTGCATGGGAATGCCTACCTTGCATCTCATTGACGCAAGGTAGGTTTCCACGTCCATAAAAATAACTTTAAATTCATAACTTCGGCGCTAGACAGGTCTAGCGCCAAAGTATAGATATGGAGTTCGTTTTGCACCAAATTTGCAGAAAAAAAGGACACAAACTCAGTGCAAAACAAGTATAAAAAGGCCCCTAAGTTCCTCCCCTGAGGTCCTTGAGGGGCTTTATAAGTGCACTCTTGCAGTGGATTACGTAATAAAGGACTACAGTCAGAAAGTACAATTTTTGACAAGGACAATCCTGGATGCTGTATAAGACTCCAGCTCCATCACAGCCAGCATCAAATTGCGCCTTGATCCCTAACTATCATGACCATTGACTATCATTGGCTCTTTGTGCTTCTAGGCATTAGTTCTTGTTGGAAAATGGGTTTTTGGTAGGGCAGGTAGGTACCTACACCTAGCAACAAGCCACTAACCTCCACGTAGGTACAGTTAGGTCTCAGTAAATAAATCCCAGCTCAACCCTTGGTAGCTTGGCAACAAGCGTCAAGGCTTAACTTAGGAGACAAAGTGTAAAGCATTCAAATATCACAAAACAGTAATTAAATAAAACACAGGAAACAGTTTAAAAATCCAAAACCAATTTATAAAAATAGTTTATATTTTTATCTTTAAAATGACACAAAAACGATTAAAATCGGTTCAGGGGAACCGGAGATATGAATTTTTAAAGAATTATTACTTTTCTAGCGCTTAGAAACAAAAAGCGCCCATCGGGTCATCTGGTTGCACCTCGACCGGGGCAAAGTCAAACTTTCAGGCCGACCGCGATGGAGCCCTGCTCGGCTACAGTTCGCGGGAGGCCTCGGTTAAAAAGTTACCTTCTGACTTAGTCTTTATTTTGAAGTTTTTCTTCACCGGGACGAACCTGCCAGTTGAATCCGACCTCCTGGAGCCCTTGTCCGGATACGCGATGTGGGTTTCCTCGGTGGAGACTTTTACCTTCGGACTTAGTCGTTTTTTCGAGATGAAAATCCTTCGACCGGGGTAAACCTGGATCTTGATCCGACGTCCATGGAGCCCTTCTCGGATACGATGGCTGGGAGGTCCCGGTCAACTTTTTACGTTCGGACTTAGTCTCTTTTTTGGATGTTTTTCTTTACCGGGACGAACCACGAAGTCAGGCCGGGTCGCGGTTGAGGCAAGCCGGCTAGAATTTCCGCGGCGGGTCGGTCCCTCTCTGGAGCTTTTTTCCAAAAATTCTCAAATCTTTTCCAAACTTCTGGGGCTTCACCCAGATGTTCTTTTAAGGTTCTTTTGGGGTCCACAGCTCACCCCAAGGGTCCAGAAGTTCTGTGATGGTCCTTGGGGGGTGCGGACTTCAACTCCCAGAATGCACCTGCCGCAAACTCCTTTTTGGCCACTGGACAGTGGTCAGCTGGTCGCTTTCTTCAGGAGTTGGTGCAGGGGACTCTGGTTAGCAATTTTTCACCTGTAGCAAACAGGGAGTCCCTCCTTGAACCAGTTGAAGCCAGGCAAAGTCCTTCTTGTGGTGAAGCCCAAGTGTGCAGCTGGTGCAGTCCTTCTGAGTGCAGGTTCCAGGTGCAGGCCAGGGGTCCAGCAGGGCAGTCCTTCTTCTTCTTTAGTTCCTTTCTTGTTGAATTCTGGAGGGGATCTGAGGTGTGGGGGCAGGTCTGCCAGTTTTATTCTTGCTCCTGGGTGAAAAGCAGGGGGGCCCTGGTTCTCCAATCAGGTACAGGGTCGTCCCCCTGTGATGACCACTTCCTGGGAAGTGTGGCAAAAATCCATCCCAAAAGGCAACAGTCTCTAAAAATCCAACATGGCTGAATCTGATTTTTGGAGGTTACATCTGGCTGAGCCCACCCACTGGTGTGGCTAAAAATCATAAACACACCCCTCTCCTGCCCTCTCCTAATCTAATCAAGGGGGCACCTAGCTGTCTGGGGTTGCAGGATGTGGGGGTGTTGCTGGGTGCTCCAGATGTCCTTCTCTGCCTTTGAAGACCAGTTTGGCAGCCCTCCCCCTTCCTGCCTCACCATCTGCTGAGGGGAGATTCTCTCCCCCAAGCACATTCCTTTGTGTAAAGCCAGGCCACTTCACACCTCATCAAAGTAGCCTGGCAGAAGCTGCTGCAGGCTGGCCAATCAGAGCAAAGCAGCAAAAACAATGCAGAGCTGAAATTGGCAACTTTTTAGGTAAAGTCTAAACTTTTTTACCTGAACAAGTTATATTAAATCCAACAACTGGAAGTTGTGGGATTTATTACAACAATTAATTTGATACCAAATTCTTGGTATGTAACTTTTAAGGAGACTTTAAAATTTAAAATAAAGTCTGCCCATTCTAGCCTATGAAGGCCATTTACTTCAATGAGGGAAAAACGAATTTGGCTGTTTTTACCTCACCAGGGCTTATAAATCTATTTTTATAAAGTCCCTGCTTATAGTTACATGGCACCCAGCCCTAGGGGCACATAGGGCACACCTTAGGGGTGACTTATATGTAAAAATAAGGTAGTTTAAGACTTTGGAAGTACCTTTAATTCCAAAGTCGAATTTGCATATAACTTTAATTTAAAAGCAGCCAGCAAGGCAGGCTTGCTTTTAAAATGACACTGGGCACCTCAGCAGTGCACCTAGGTGTGCACCACCTATGCTGTGGTCCCTAAACCTACATGCCCTACCATATACTAGGGACTTATAGGTAGGTTAACTTAGCCAATTATAATTAGCCTAATTTGCATATCCATTTTACACAGAGCACAGGCCCTGGGACTGGTTAGCAGTACCCAGGGCACCATCAAAGTCAGGAAAACACCAGCAAAAAGAGGAAAATGGGAGAAAAAAGTTATGGGGCCTCTGCAATCAGCCCTGTTTTCTCACAGTTCTCCTTTAAACTTTAAAAATCCATATCTCCCATTTCCCTCATTGTTTTTTTGTCATTTTGGTGTCAGTTTGATATTAACTGTAACTCTATTTTTATAATTCATTCTTTGGATCTTTATTGTTCTGAACTTTGACTTCATTAGTTTTTGCACTGCATAAATACTTTACACATTGCCTCTAAGATAAGCTTGTCTGCTCTGTACCATAGCTCAGCTTTATTTAGTAACTTTAGTGATTAACCCTGACAAGGAGTATGATTATTACTTGAGGTGAGTAATTACACCCCTTTCTTACACTTACATATGCAGGACCAGCAGCTGTAAAGTGAAAACAACCCCCTTGCTTCATTAATCACAGACACATCTTCGGAAGTAGGTTGCTAGATGTCATAAGCCCTGGTGTAAGACAGGAAAATGCCCCTTTTGACTGCACTTGGGGTATTAAAATACAGCTATTATCAGCATTCACTAGGTCCTTAGGGGCTGTGCGCCCTGGGCCACGGGGTTCAGTGCTATGGGTGCTCTGTACAGTATGGTAGAGCCAGTGTTTGTGTTTTTGTTGATTTCCATGGGGCACTGAAGGTCTGAGAATAATGAGTGTGCTGTAAAGGTTCGGGTCACTCACTACCCAATGACGAAGGGTTGGGCAGCAGGTCCCTGTAAAGTGTAATGGGAAACTGAGTGGGGTACACCCAGAAGCTCTGTACGATATGGCATAAAATTGGGTAGTTTGGTCCTTGGTCATATGCATACTGTGGTTCGTGGGTGGGCAGGATGTGCAGGGTAGTGAGAGTTTATTGAAATTTGGAAAATTCTAAAAATGCTTTGGTTGTCATTGTGTTCCATGTATGAATTTTGACAACCCGTTAGTAGGTTTATGAATCACAGCAGTCGCTGCTAAATAATTTTCAAGGCATTAAAGAATCAACTTTAAATGTCACCTATTTGTTGTCAAGAGCTCTGTCACAACTATGCCCTTTCAAAGCCTGTGATTTTTTAGTCAATTTAGACGGACATTGCAAGTAACTCGATTTTCCCCATTTTTAGGTACAGCATAGCAGTGTGCAAGCACTGTTTTTTCGAAGTGTTGGTATATAGCTGGACTTTTAACAACGCCCACCTCATGCCCATCAATTCCACTCATTTGTGGGCTTGCCCTTCAAAAATCCGTTGATGACATTGGTAAATGATTTTTGTTTGTCTCTCCTTGGGGAGGTTTTGTTACCGCCTTGGCTATCACCCTTGTTACATGGCTAATTGCACTTTTGCAGATATGTCTGCCTGCAAGCGAACTTCTCTTTCCTTTTGAGTGTCTCTTCACGCTGATACTCATGGCGGCAGTGGCGCTTTGAATTGGCTTGTTTATGTGAAACTGTTTTAATTTTAATTTTTTATTTATGTGGCAAGAAAAGTCCGGATAGGAGTTTACAATGCGAATAGCTCTAACTCGAGCAAATGCCTGACCCATTCCATTGCAAATGCTTGTTCAGAATTACCTATGGGATAAAATCACTCTGGTATCTCGCCTTGAGGAAAGTTGGCCTGCTTGCTTCACTCGTTTGTTTCCATCATGCTTTGGACCAGTGGCAGCCGTCAGTTTTAGGAGGGAGGGGGGTGGGCGGGAAGCACGCTCACACTAATTTTTTCACACACACACACATCGATTAACAACCCTCATCAACATTAAAACATTCACGCATGCACCAAACATTCATTTAAAAAGATCACACACACACACACAGTTACCTTCAGACTCGGAGGTCCCAGGAGGGTTGGGACTGCTGCCTTCCCATACTGGCTGACTTTAGGTCAGCCAATGAGGGAAGGCAGCAGTCCCAACTTCGTCACAGATGGAGATGGGGTCAGTGAGACTGCTGACCCCACCCCACTCTGTGACAAGGTGTCACTGATTGACCCTCGCCCTGGGTCGCTTCAGGGCTTAAATCTGAAGTGCCCAGGTCGAAGACAATGGGTGACGCTTCCCTCATCATCCACGGGAGGTCCTCGAGACATCTTTGCTGAGCCGAGGAGGTCACACCCACAGGAGCCGTGACCTCTTCAGCCCAGCAAAGTTCAGCTCAGGCAGCCAGGAGTCTGCGCAAACCGCGCATGTCTGCTCCTGGCTGCCTGACCTGAACATGAAGAGTGTCTGTCAGGCTGACCTTTGTTCAGCCTGACCGGCACTCTTCATAAGCGGCAAAAGGTGTGGGGGCGTGGCACCTCTGCCCTAAACGATAGGTTGCCCCTGCTTTGGACAATGTGCATGCAGGCAATGGGTGGCCCAGTGTGGAGGTGAAGGGCAGGGCTCTAGAAAAATTGTAGGCATCTGCACATATGTTGTTTTACATATTATACATGGGCATGCCTGTCAGCCATTCTCGCTGTAATCCGTACATGCGGTGGCAATGAGTTAGCAGCTTTTTCAGTTTTAATGTGGGTAGTTCGATGTACTGGCTCAGTGTAATGGTAAGAGACGTTTAGGACTGCAGAGCAGATGAATCATACCATACCACTTCCAAAGTAAAAGCTACTTTATTTATCAAGTTACTCACGAGATGAATAGAGATATGAAAGCAATACACTTTTTTATTAGGAAGAAAAGGTCATTTACATATAAAATTGAAAAAAATGGGGCTCATTCACAAAGGCATTTATGAGTTATTGATTTCACATTACGCCTCAGGTTCACTAAGATTTTGTGCTGGGTTTTTGATGCAGACGTGACACAAAATCCATTTTGGTATATATGAAGCTATGTAAAAAGTAAGGCATTGTGCTGCTTTGCTTTACTTTGTATCAGGGAGGCATTCCTTGGATGGTGCTATCTATATTATTATGAAGATCCCTGTTTGACTGACATAAGGTAAGTGTGCTTTTTGGATGTGGTGACGGTTTTGTTGCTTTGGGTAAGGAAATACTAATATTGGGATGCCTGGTACAATATTAATTTAATTTAGTTTTTCTCCTTTATTTCACTTTTTCACTTTTTGTAATCAGGATAAATAGATAAGTGTTCATATGGAAGGTATGGGTACATTATAAGAAAATGTAATCTTATTTTGTCACTTCCCATCTGGTGGATATAACATAACACTCATGAATTCTAAAAATTAGGTGACACATTTCTTGGTGCGTTCTTTCTTTTACATAAGTGTAGTCCTCAAATATTTCAACATTAATTCACTTGCATGATTTATGCATGCCCCAATCATGTACTAATTGATGCGTTCTCTTTTAAATGGGTTTGTAATCAATTCTTTATTATAATACTAGTATTATTTTTCATCAGCCCTGAAGAAGTCCTATGATAGGACAAAACACGTGATGGCTATTTTCTTTCAATGTTTGGGCAGTTAAACATTTCCCTAATCCTTGGATTGAGATTCCAATATCCAACCGATATGGGTGGAGGATTTATTTTACAACAGTGAACTACATGAGTTCTGGACTGAAAATAATTAGCAACCTTTCTTCTTATGAGAGCATACTGTTGGTGGTCATTTTTTCTTAATCAAATGATTTATGTTTTGGACTATTAGTCACAATGAATTGACAGAAGAGGTGTAATATTTGCTTGAGCAAGATCATTTAAATAAATGTAATTTAATGTTCTATATTGAGGATTATTTGGTATATGATTAAATAATATGTTTCAAGTCAAACATGTTTACGAATATTCATAACTATTTTGGAAATATTAAACAATCACATTAGGATATTTAGAATTGGTATTGATGATTTACTCTATCAAGGAGGTTTTTGAATTGAACTTTTATATGACTGAACAAATGTTCTTTTAATTAATAATTTCTTACATATGTGTGCCTCACTTTCTTCTATTCCTTGGATGGTGCATGGGTATTACCATGCATCCACCAATGAGTTTTGACACAACTCCATACTTACAAAGAGTTGTAAACATGGGTTTGCCCCAAATTCTACAGCACACAGACAAAGAGGAAAAAGCCTCTAAAGATATTTTTTGTGATGGAAGGTACCACTTCCTGCACAAAAATATATCCTAACCATAACACAAGAATCCTTGCACTATGGCGCAAGGGTGCCAACGTTGGTGCTAGGCAACCCAAAGCATGCCAGCACAGGGAGAGAGTGAGAGCAGAAGTGCACCATTTCTCTGAAAATATGGCACAGTTAAAAAGTTTGGCACTGTTTTGATGTCTCCCTTTCACGAAACACATCACAGCAACTTCACTTGCTGCGCTGAGCTACTTGAAATGTTTGTAAATCCAACCAAATATGTAAAGATGTTCAGGTCAAGGTAAATAGGTAAACTAATAAATACCATTTAAATAGTACACAACAAAATCTTAACTGCTTTTAGCATGTAATAATATGGGTTAAGTAGCACTCAACTCGATTTTACTCATTAGATCGCCTTGCCAGAGTTTGATAAAACAAGATGCAGTATCAGAGGTCTCTCTGCACCTTACTGCTGACCATAATGGACATCTGGCAATGGCCTACATTACTGCATCATTTTGCTAAAGTTTGTTGTAACACATGCTATGATATCCACATGGAGTAAGACGTTTTTAAAACAATTGATTTACAATAAATTACTACCTTAGTGGTTATCATTAGGATTAAACATTTCTAAAAAATAAACCTAACTAATAAAGTAATTTGTGATGTCATCTGTGACATTCACGTGTGAGGTAATGGGCCGCACATTTGGGGTATGTTATTAACCCCTTCTGTGCCAGGGACGTAATGGGTACGTTCACCGGCACAGTGCTCCTGTGCCGAGGACGTAACCATTATGTCCTCGGCACTGAGCTCAGAGGGAGTGCTAGTGCTCCCTCTGTGGGCTTCCCACCCATCCCCCTAATGCAGGGATGAAAGGGGAACCCCTTCCACCCGACCCCTCAAGTGACGTATGAAGACATCAGCACGCATTCGCACGCTGACCTCATCAGAGGCCATTTCCCCATCGTGCTGGAAGCTCAGCCTCCAGCACGATCGGAAGAGAAATGCTTTGCATTTCTCTTCCGATCATGTGATGGGGGCCTGACAGGCTTCAAAAGGAAGGAAAATAATTTCCTTCCCTTTGAAGTCTCTTAGAGCATTTCAGAAGCCGGATCGTAAAGCGATCCGGCTTCAGAAATGCCCACTAGACACCAGGGATCTATTTTACAACAGAAACTGGCATAAGGGGAGCGACCCCTTGGGCAAGGGTCGCTCCCGGGGGGACAATTATTTTTAAGGCCTTTTCTGTCCCCCCGGGGGCAGATCGACCTATTGTTATTACGCCGATCTGGCCCCCAGTGGCGGGGCAGAAACCACTAGGCACCAGGGATAATTTTTCTTTTTGTCTTTTAGAGTTGGGGAGCGACCCCTTAGGCAAGGGTCACTCCCCAGGGGGCACATTATATTTAGGTCATTTCTGCCCCCATTGGAGGCAGATCAGCCTATTTTTATGAGGCCAGTCTGCCCCCATGGGGGGCAGAAACTACTAGACACGAAGGAGGTTTTTTTAATGACAAATTCACGGAAGGGGAGCGACCCCTTAGGCAAGGGTCGCTCCCTGGGGGGGCACACTTATTTTAGGCCATTTATGCCCCTCGGGGGCAGATCAACATATTGTTATGAGGCTTATCTGCCCCCAGTGGGGGCAGAAACCTCTAGGCGCCAGGGATAATTTTTTTTTTTTTTTTTTAGAGGTGGGGAGCGACTCCTTTGGCAACACATTATCTTGTGACCATTTTGGAAATACAAAGGTTTTTTTGATACCTATCTTTCACTTTTTATATTTCAGCAAATTAATTGCTGTATACCCGGTATAGAATGAAAACCCATTGCAAGGTGCAGCTCATTTATTGGCTCTGGGTACCCAGGGTTCTTGCTGAACCTACAAGCCCTATATATCCACGCAGCCAGAAGAGTCCAGCTGACGTAACGGTATATTGCTTTCAAAAATCTGACATTGCGGGAAAAAGTTACAGAGTAAAACTTGGAGAAAAATGGCTGTTTTTTTCACCTCAATTTCAATATTCTTTTATTTCAGCTGTTATTTTCTGTGGGAAACATTTGTAGGATCCACACAAATTACCCCTTGCTGAATTCAGAATCTTGTCTACTTTTCAGAAATATTTAGCTTTCTGGGATTCAGCATTGGTTTCTGACTCATTTCTGTCACTAACTGGACGGAGGCTGAAAGCACAACAAATATAAAAAATGGGGTATGTCCCACTAAAATGTCAAAATTGTGTTGAAAAATAGGTTTTTTTAATTCAAGTCTGCCTGTTCATGAAAGCTGGGAAGATGGTGGTTTTTCCAATGCAACCGCTTTGTTGATGCCATTTTCAGGGAAAAAAACAGGAGCCTTCTTCTGCAGCCCTTTTTCCCATTTTTAAAAAAAAAAGAAATGTTTGCTGAATTTTGGCTAATTTCTTGGCTCCTTCAGGGGAACCCACAAAGTCTGGGTACCTCTAAAATCCCTAGGATGTTGGAAAAAAAGGACGCAAATTTGGCATGGGTAGCTTATGTGGAGAAAAAAGTTATGAGGGCCCAAGCACGAACATCCCCAAATAGCCAAAAAAAGGCTCGGCACAGGAGGGGAAAAGCCCTGGCAGAGAAGGGGTTAAATAGCTCCCTTAACCATTGACATTGATTTTATTAGGTTTTAGATCATAACTATACAATCTCATTATGGTTTTTACTGGAATTCTTATACATATGAAATCTTTTCTTATAGCTCCCAATTGCGATTGTTTAGAAACACTATTAAATGGTCATCAATACTGTTTCACAAAGAGCAAAGTGAGAATAAGTTTAACAGTTAAGAGACAAGAGTGTGTGCGGAAGTTACAGTAAGGACTATGTTATGATCAGTATCATTATTTTACTTGGTATATGTTTATATGAGTCCACACAACGTTCACTATGCACTCATAGGGCCTGATTGAGAGTTTGGCGGAGGAGGTTACTCCATCACAAATATGATGGATATCCTATTAGCCGTCTTGCAATTCCATTATAGCCTACAGAACTGGTAATACATACATGTTTGTGATGGAGTAACCCCTCCGCCAAACTCTAAATGAAGCCCATGAACTGTTAACCCGATGTATGATTTTTTTCGAATATTTTAGTTTTTCTGTTTTTCTGTGCCATCTAGTTTGTGAAAGCAAGGGTATCATGCTATGGTCTGTTAGCTTTCCTTGAAGAGAGTTTACTGAAAAACACTGTTCCATAAAATTATCTATCAATACATTTTCTTTAAAATCCTTTCAATTGTTCATTGAAAAAACAAAAAACAACCAAATCACAGCTGTAAATAGCAATGTTTAAGGATACCTGTTTGTAACTGATGACATCATGTGCTGCATAATAAATGACACCTGCAAGAACATTAGGTAGAACAAAGCCCCAAATATGCGCAAAGAGGAGAGTAGGACAACACGTTTGTGACTTTATTGGGGTTTTTTTCTGCAAAAATAAAGTTACAAATTCAAAAACTCCTTTGCACATTTTTTCCACATTATTGCTGTACAAATGTGATTTATCTGTACTTTATTTTCACAATGAAATTTTAAAAAACAGTTGAAAAAAATGCATCTTGGTTACTTTTTTTAAAGAAAGTTGCAAAATGAGACAACTGACAATGACTTGAAGAAAATATACGTTCCAAGATTTCTAACCCACTTGTATTTCATAATGAATTACATTACATACAATCATGTTTGATAAGCATACCAATAACATGAAACTCAATTTGGTGCTGTTTTAGACGCATAAAAGAGACCAGCTTACTAGGTCTGTCTGATCTTTCCTAAAACACAAGCAATTCCAGCTACAAATATGTCATATTTGGCTTACTCACAGAAGTGTAGCTAAAGTCCCTCATTTTCTTTGGTCACCCTGCCATACTTAGCACAGTAATGTTTAACTCACCGAAGGAGACAGAGGACCTGAGACGGGCTGGGTGCAGAAGGACTACATTGGCCAGCAGCCCAAACCAGTTGGTCCACCCTCAGTGCAGACGCCTGGAGGCCCCTCACTTTTTAAGTATTTGGGCTCACCAACAGCACAGGATCACTAAAAGAGACAAAGGGGCCTGAGCAGGGCCGGGTGCAGAATGACTACACTAGCAACCAGCCCAAGCGAGCTGGTCCACCCCAGTGCAGACACCCGGAGGTGCCTGTCTTTTTAAAGATTTGGGCTCTCCCACATTCTGGGAAGTACTTGGGCTCATACCCAGGGCAAGACCAAGCCAAAAGCGAGTCTGTCTGCGCCAGTCCACGGCCGAACGAGGCTGGGCGACCACTCTTGGCCGTGTAATTTGCCTGTTCTTTGTCATTCATCCGGGTGCCTAATAAGGTAATACTTGTTATCTATTTTCCTTAACAGAGACACTGAAAGGCAGCAGATGTTTCCAGTGTTTGCACCTTAACCTTCCATCGGAATAAGGGGATCTGGTGCAAATGGGTGATGCTGACGCTGAGTCTGCCCTGAGAGATTTATTAAAGGGAAATAGGGAAGTTTTTTTGGTGTGCTTAGCCTCTGGATTAGACCCCAAGCTAATTTTTCAGGCCTTTAAATAATTTGTCACAGTGTCTAGAGTCTTTTAGTATCTGAGAAGTGGTCACAGAAGCCAAAGCCACAGAGGTTGTTTAATGCTAGGTTTTCAAAAGCCCATAAAGAACTCAACTCTGCCCTGAAACATGTGCCCAGGGATATGCGGATCGTAAGAACTTGCAGGGTGAATTATAAACGAGCAATCACTGAGAAGAAAGACTGTTCAGGAGAGAAGCTTGACAAAAATTACATGAAGAAACTAAAATAATTGATACCCGGCTTTTCAGGAAAACTGTTAATGCCCCCTATTTTTCTGATGCTCATAATATTCCCTTATGTTACCATCGCCCCATCAAATTGGGTGGAGCAATTATCTGAGCTTCATCGGAGTGGCTCTGCTGGTGGATGTATTGTACACGGCCTTCAGCTAGACCACCCTCAGGTGAATATTGAGTTATTGCGTCCCATGATAGATGAGGTTCTTTGCGCTTTGGAGCAAAGCACAAAAAATACGTCACTGGGCCCTGATTCTGTACCTGTTGGTCTTTTGATTGATAATCTTGATTTGTGGCCTGTCATACTACCAAACGTGTTAGGTCCCGCTATTGGTTTAGGCCTTGTCTAGAGCTATAATAGTGCTGATTTTTAACAAGCTGACAGGGCAGACCCATGTTGCTATCACCCTATTTCACTAATTGATTCTATGAGTAAAATCCTGGGAAGGATTCTGTTGTTCTGGATGGAATTTTTGGTGGCAGAGAAAGGTTGTTTCTCTGAAGTACAATATGGATTCAGGAAAGGCTCTGGTAGTATTGATCAGTGCCTCAATCTCCATTTGATTGCCAGCAAATATACTTTGGCCAAGAAGGGCTGTCTCCATCATAGCTTTATGGATCTTACCTCAGCTTTCAACTGGGTAAACAAGGTCAAGCTTTGGAATAAAATGCTAGCCGTAACTATAGGCGAGGCTTTGGCTTACTATCTGGCAAAGTTGCATGAGGATGTTACTGGTTGTATTAGATATGGTTCGGATGGAAAGTGCACTGACACTGTCAAGACAGAAGTTGGTGTGAGGCAAGGGTGTGTGCTGGCATCATTCCTTTTCTGTCTTTATATTAATGACCTAGACAGTTGGTTGAAAGATGAAGAAGCAGACTCTCCAATGGTGGGCATTAAGAAGTTACCTGCTCTCCTTTATGTAGATGACTATGTTCTAATTTTTGGCCTTCAAAAGCTGTTACATAAATGTTTCTCCCTCATGAATGACATGGTTTTGAGGGCCAATTCAGCTAGGTCCTATGTGATGGTTATGGCAAATGTTCATCTAGGTCTGAGGACGTTTCATATCCATGAGGAAAAGCTCTCCAAAGTCCAGACCTTTACGTATTTAGAACTTCCTTTTGATCGGAAAAGTAATTGGTGGAATCTTACCAATGTTAGGCGTTTACTGTTTGATCACACTACTGAGGCCCTTTTCAGCTTTTTTGGGAAGCTGGGATCCAAACTTTTGGATGCCTTGATCGCTACCTAATGAGGCACGCTGTTGGCCCACTGTCTCCTATGCGGCTGGTGTATGGGGCTATGAGTATATTTTAATTTTACTATCAAATGAAAATGTCTTTCTGAGAAGGCTTTTGTCAGTCTCTAAGAGCCTCCCAGGCTATATGGCACCTGTTCCATGATGAGAGCTGAAATGGGATCTATTTGGCCTATTTGTATTGTGCAGAGAGACCGCCATGAAAGGTATGAGAAGGGTGGAAGGGTATTTCCCTCTAGTGACTATAGACGGTATTGAACCATATTCATGGTTCCTAGTAGAGCCCCATCAAAGGATTTCTTTGGTGAGATTCAGGTTTAGCTTTGCTCATTTCTTAGTATCCTATCCAAGCAATGTCTACTTTGATTCTGCACTTGACCATTGTCCTTGTGATTCTTGAACTGCTCAGTCCATATTATACTTTGTAGTTTCTGCACTTTATACACAGAACCCAGAAGGAAGTTTTTAATGCCACTGTTAAAAGTCTGAATAGTAGGAGGAGGTGCAGACCTGCTTTTTTATCTCCACCTTTTATGGTCTGAATATGTGTGCTTTGTGGTTTAGAAATTTATTTCTGCAGCAGTACGAGTCAAAGGTTTAGTAGGGAAATAACTGTGATTATTCTTTGCATATCTGCACAAGACATTTTATACTTGGGAACTTGTGAAGATTAGTGTGTACAAGTTTCTTGTTTCATGACATAGTCCAGTTGCTTGAAGCTTTAACGTTTTTAATATGCATTTGCATTTTTGCACATTGTGTGTTTTTAATGCTATACTGTCTTTTATGGTTTTTTATACTGAATAAGGATGCTTTGATGATGATGATGATCTCTCATGTTGAATGATTTGCACCTCTACTTTGCAATTTTGTCTAAACTCTCTCTCCATTTTCTGGTCTTATCTACACATTTAGCTGACCAAGTGACACTGTGCATTAAAGCATGCAAGGCTCTGCTCTGGCCTTGCTGAATATAGCCAGGTCTTTCATATTTTAAGGATTTTTGATCATCAGCACAAGAAAAACCCCAAACCAATTTAGAAAAACAGAGAATATTTTAATAATAAGAATGACAACAAAATGTAAAAAACTGACTAAGGAGATTTGAAGATATAAATATTTAAGGTTAAAAAAAAGTGGCAAAAAGTGTTAAGCCCAATCAATGTCAACAGGTTGCTCTTGACCAATTCAAAGTTAAGGTTTGACGCCCACTTTGATGGAGAGCTGGACAGATACTGGGACCAGGTTCAGCCTAGTGGAAACTTTTACCTTCAGACTTAGGGGCTCATTTCGAAACTGGCAGTTCAGACCGCCAGGCTGGTGGTGGCGGGAAAGACTGCCACCAGCATGGCGGTCTGAACTGCCATACCACCGCCAGGCTACCACCGACAGGCAGCCTGATGATGGCGGATTACATTATCAGACAGGGCAGCGCTGCCCAGCCTTTCCCTGGTGGGTTCCCCCGCCAGGGAAAGGGTGGTGGAAGGGGTGCTTTGGGGCCCCTCTGGGGGCCCCTGCACTGCCCATGCATTCGGCATGGGCAGTGCAGGGGCGCCTGTGCAGTGCCCCATTGTGCAGGTCACTGCCCAATTTATGGGCAGTGATCTGCGCAACGGTTGCTGCTGCACCCACCGCGGCATTGACTACGGCTCCATGTGGAGCCGTCGGCAATGTCCCGGCCCAGCAAAATGTTGGTAATGCGGCCGGGGGGTCTCAAGGGGGCTGGCGGTCTGTGGAAAGACCGCCAGCATGAAAACAGAGGATGGCAGCAGGATCAAGGGCAGTTATATGTAGTACTGATCAAGTGGGCAGTTGCAGGGAAAGGCATCTTAAAGCTTGTTTTGTCCCTGCACCTTAAACAGGAGGTCAGCAACTTACCCTTTGAGTCACTTCTTTGGTTCTAGGTTCAAGGCAAGCAGGTCCAGTATTCCTTCAGGATCTTTTGACAGCAGGTTAGTCCTTCTTCTGACAGTCACTGGACCAAGAGGGTTCTGAGGAGGGTACTGGAGCTATGTCCATTGCCAGCCTGTGGGTGGCAGAAACTCCTGGCCACTCACTAAGCATTGGGTTAGAGGTTCATAGTGGCGACCCAACCCACTTTTTCAGCACTTTCTGTGTTTTTGCTGTAAATTATCTCACAGTTTCCCTCTTTCGTTAAAACCTTCTTCCACTTGTCAGAGCTCTTTCTGCCCACCCAGCGATTTGCCTATGAACATGGGCAAAGCCTAGCATGTAGTCACACCAAACCAGTTCTGAGGCAGATCCCTCCTCCCACTAGGTTTGGAGCTAAGCTGACTAGGAAGTCAAAGGGAGGAAGGCCTAGGTGTGAGCTATGAAGGTCAGTGATAGAGTAAGCATCCTTTGAGGGTCAGGAAGGGGTTGGGCACAGCCACGCAGGCCATCCAGCCCAAGGAGAAAAACACCTTTCTACTCCCAAACCTGTTGTCCACTGTCTGGAAGCAATCCACATCTCACCACTGGAAAGCAATTTAGCAGTCAAGTGACACTGGCAGAAATGCCTTTTGGACTAGTCAGAGAAATGACAACTTTCTAAATGTGCTATTTCTAAAATAATAATATAAAATCTGACTTGACAACTATTTTGGATTTTAAGTTGTTATTAAAATGAGTCCTTGAATATTTTCCTGGTGCTCATGAACGGAAAATAAGCATTATAAGATGTTATAAACATCTCCTATGAAAGAGCCTGCTTTACTGCAGTGAAAAGCGAATTTGGGGGGATTTTACTGCCAGTTTGTGTAAAACATTAAACATATATGTCCTGCTTTTTACATGTGAGGTAGCCAGCCATATGGGCATTCAAGGCCTAACTTGGGCATGACGTGTAACTTTTTGAAAAGGAAGGAATGGGCTTGGCAAAATGTTTATTTTGCTTTGTGGACATGGCAGTTGAAAAGTGAATAACCATGCTGCAGGGACATGCCTGGAGACATGTTTTATGGGGCTACTTTATTGGTTGGCAAATGTATGAAGCTGCCCCTTATTCAGACTCCTATGCCCAACAAAAATGAGTTCAATGAAAGAAGGGAAAAATATGGAGGAATGCCATGCACATTTTCAATGTGGGAAAGTCATCCTTTTTGCCCTGGTCACCCCCAAACTGTTTGACTGATACTGGTGGTTACTGACTCTGACTGTGCCTTGGGCATTGCTAACCAGTCCCAGATCCAGTGCTCTCTGTAAAATGGTGCATGCAAATTAGACCTAATTGTAATTGGCTTCGACAAACTACCTATAAGTCGCTAATATTTAGTAGGGCATGTAGGCTTAGGGACCCAAAGGTAGACAGGTCAGCCCTGGGTTCACTACTGTGGTCCCCGGGGTTATTGTAAAGGCAAACTTGCCTTGCTGGCTGCTTTTAAGTTAACATTAACCCCAAATTTGACTTTGGAATTAAAATTACTTCCAAAGTCTCAAACTATCTTCTTTTTGCATATGTGTCACTCCTAAGGTCTGTCCTGGCTGTCCTCAAGGTTGGGTGCAGTGTAAATATAGACAGGGACTTTATAAAGGATGTTTTATAAGCCCTGGTGAGCGAAAAACTGCGAAATGTATGTTTCTCAATTATAGTCATTTGGCTCCATAAGCTTGCATTGGGAGACTTTGGGGGTGATTCTAACTCTGGCGGGCGGCGGAGGCCGCCCGCCAGAGTTCCCCCCTCCAGAATACCACACCGCGGTCGTAAGACCGCTGCGGTGATTCTCGGTTTTCCACTGGGCTGGCGGGCGACCGCCAAAAGGCCGCCCGCCAGCCCAGTGGAAAACAACCTTCCCACGAGGACGCCGGCTCTGAATGGAGCCGGCGGAGTGGGAAGGTGCGACGGGTGCAGTTGCACCCGTCGCGAATTTCAGTGTCTGCTGAGCAGACACTGAAATTCTTTGTGGGGCCCTCTTACGGGGGCCCCACGACACCCCATACCGCCATCCTGTTCCTGGCGGCAGAGCCGCCAGGAACAGGATGGCGGTATGGGGTGTCAGAATCCCCATGGCGGCGCAGCGAGCTGCGCCGCCATGGAGAATTCTTTTGGGCAGCGGAAAACCGGCGGGAGACCGCCAGTTTTCCACTTCTGACCGCGGCCAAACCGCCGCAGTCAGAATGCCCTGCGGGGCACCGCCAGCCTGTTGGCGGTGCTCCCGCCAACCCTGGCCCCGGCAGTCCATGACCGCCGGGGTCAGAATGACCCCCTTTATTTTAAAACAATAACATCTTATTTTCAGTAGAGATGAGCTAAATATAGCATGTTTGCTACCAAAATAAATGTTATAATAAATCCAACAACCAGCCAATATTGAATTTAATAGAACTAGCACAGGGAAAGAGGTTTAGAACTCTTTCTGAAAGTTTCCAAATTCAGCCCTGTAGTGCTCTTTCCTAATCGGCCAGCCTCTGGCAACCTGAGCCAGGCTACCTTAATGAGGTGTGAAATCACCTGGGCTGAGACAAATGAAGCATCTGGTGGGCAGAGAACTGCTGCAGCAGATGACAGAGCAGGATGGGAGAAGTGTAGCCAAACTGGTCTTCAAAGGAGGGAAAGCCACTTGGGACAGAAACTGACCTCCCACATTGTAAAGCATCCTCTGGAATGGGTGTGCTAAGAGAAACTTAGCCAGACCAGTGGGTGGACTCAGGCAGATCTAAACTCTAAGGATGAATTTTTGCCATCTTAGATTTTAGATAACGTTGCTCTCTGAGATTGATGTTTGACACACTTGACAGGAAGTGGTCACTCCAGAGGGTGGTGGCCTGCACTCTATTGGACAAGAGCACTCCCCTGCTTCCCACCACCCAAAGCAATGATAAATATGGCAGAGTTACTCCATAATTCAGATCCCCACTGGAAGAAGTTACTGGAGAAGAAGGACTGCCCTGCTGGACCCCTGGGTTGCGCTTGGACACTGCACTCACAAGGACTGCACCAGCTGCACATTTTGGGCTTCAACACAAAATGGACTTTACCTTGCTTCTGCAAATCCAGGAGTGGACTCCCTGTAACCCACAGGTACAAAGGAGCTGAACTGGGGTTCCCTGCATCAAGTCCTGCAAGAAGAGCCCAGCTGACCAGCGTCCAGTGGCCATTTGAGGATTCTGGCCAAGTGCATTCTGGAAACTGTATTCACAGCTTCCAAGGAGCAACTCAGAGCTTCTGGACCCTTGGATCAAGTTTGTAGACACTTCAAGGACCCGAAAAGAACTTATGGAAGAAGATCCATTTTTTGGGAGAAGTTTGGAGCAACTTTGAAAAAAAGCTCCATAAGCGTCCCGCCTCGACATCAAGAGTCAAGCCGGCAACTCTCCACCTGCGACCCGTTCTGAATTTCAGGTTCATCCCACTGTAAGGCTCCAGAGCTTCAGACATCCAGGATTTGACCGGAAGCTTTCGGAATAGTAATCCAACAATGCTGCATTGAAATTGACTTGGTGAGGAGAACTTCACGATGTCAAGGAATAAAAGCTTCAGAAATGTTTATAAATGTGAAGGTAAAACTTTGACCGAGGCCTCCCGCTCAGTGTATCCGAGCAGGGCTCCATTTCAGTCGGCCTCAACTTATGAATTTGTGCCGGTCGAGTGTGATGAGATGTCCCCGATTGGCGCTTTTGTTGTTTATGCGCTATGAAGCATTTTTTTAATTTATACTTTAAAAATTTACCTACATTGGATTTTTGTCATTTTGTTGTTATTTTAAAGATACAAATATGTTCTATTTTTATACATTGGTGCGACTTTTATTGTGTGTTGTGTTTTACTTATTTACTGTTTTGTTGATAGAAAATCCTTTACACACCTGTCTACCAAGTTGAGCCTAACTGCTCGCGGGCCAAGCTACCAAGGATTGAGCAAGGATTCATTTATTGAGACCTTGACTGGACCTGGTGGGGGTTTGTGGCCTATTGCTAAGTGTAGGTACTTACCTGCCCTTACCAATAATCCACTTCCCAACAGTATTCCCTCATGTCATGTCAATATGTGCCTACTAATAACAACTTTGTGCTCACTAGCTTCAATCCAGGAGACGTTTAGCTTCTTAGTGCTATATGTATAAGAGACATATTAATATACACTGATGATATGTGTGTACATTTTAATTGCGTCTTTGTGTATTTTTATCTTCACAGCTTCAATGACCTAAGTGTCTGGGGTATTCAACACCACTTGTAACCCATCAGACAACAAGGGTGATTCTAAAAGCAGCAATTTGGCCATCTGCCATCATTTGAAACTTTTTACCCACTGTGATATCCACAAAATGTCTGTCCACTGATTCATTTTCTACTAAATATACCTATATATACTTTTCTGCTTTTAGAACATTAGGGTAAAAAAATCACTACTAACCTAATTCACATGGAAAATAGTTTGCTTTT
The DNA here is from genome assembly GCF_031143425.1 of Pleurodeles waltl. Taxonomy (NCBI): domain Eukaryota; kingdom Metazoa; phylum Chordata; class Amphibia; order Caudata; family Salamandridae; genus Pleurodeles; species Pleurodeles waltl. Next base: position 466,068,033 of record NC_090450.1, read on the forward strand.
TTATTTAACCAAAGCTGCTCGATCTAGGGACACATATCAACCACCATAAACGAGGATACAGGTTCAACAGCAGTCAGTTAAGGGTCTGACCACAAAGAAAGCATCAGTGACAAGAAGAGGTACGACTTTATCTTACATTAATGTTTGACCTAAAAAGAATAACAAAATAACAATTAAGATTGAAATGTATTTTTACGTATCATACGAAATCATCTATTGACCACAAATAATATATAACATACCAGATTTAGGAATATGCACAATCTGTAGTGTGGAAGTCAGCAATGATAATACCCCTTTATTTTAGGTCCAGGGAGAAAGAGCCCGACAATGATGACTTACCAACCACAGAAGTAGGACGATAATCCAAGGAGAGAACAATATTCTCCTTCATGCTGTGCCATGTCTGCAATATACACAACTCAAGAAGAGGATGAAATGGAGAAGGAGGGGAAGGAGAATAAGATTGTTGGTCCTACCTAGTAAACCATCTCTAAAAAGACTTCAAGGCTTGCAAGCAACATCTTCCTATGCATTGCCAGTTCCCAGTCAACAGCCACTAATACAGGATTCTGGTACCAACTGTGCAGGACTCTGCTGAACCCATATGTACCCCAGTTTGCTCCCCTGCACAACCTTCCAACAGATGTCCAAATCCAGCCTTCTCTACATGTTTTGAACAGCCCTTCCTATGTTCAGCAGTCTACCTCACATAACTGGGGGAGGGAGGCAGGGTCTATAAGTCCTCTTCCTCCTTCTCAATTATACGCTGAATGAGATACAAAAGAACAAAGATATTCACCCACTTGGTCAAAAAAAAATTGAGGTCTGTGTGTTGATTGTGTTGATTTTTCATATATATATATATGACTTAATAACTTTCCCTAGTTTGAATTTATATCACAAACTGATGAAACATAGATGGAATTAGTTCGTATACAGATTTGTACTGTACCATTGATGATGATGTTTGATTCCATTTTATTCTTCTATAACTTGGCGACTGAAGAATATTAAATATCATATATAGAGGTATATATGCACATCTAGATTATAACATGGACCAAAAAATCAATAGATCTGACTGTTTTTAATTGGAGTTTTTGTAACACTTCTATGCACTTTATATGCTCTTTTGCACTTATTATTAGTTTAGTTTTTCAGCACATTGCACTTTACGCCAAGGCCTCATTTTAATACAACATATTTATATGTTTGTGTATGGAATTACCTAGTATACAGATAAGGACAGTGAGGAACTAGATTTGATTATACGGGCATCCAATAAAAACTATGGTATTAAAACATAACTATTGTCACTACCTAAACATGATTTTAATACAAGATACTAATTAATTATAAATAATTATATGTATATATAACGAATGATAATTTAAACATTGTAAAATTGAAAAAATTGATATTACCGTTTCTTCGTTTATATTTATACTATTATTGTTCTTGTTATTTAATTAATGTTTTTATATGATCAAACATTATGAATTATTGGAAGCAATTGTCCTTTTTCCTAATATATTTATTATTCAATATTTATTCCTTATGACTGTCCAATTTTAACTTTGATGTTATCTGTAAATATTGGCATCAATGCAGGTTTATTCCTCTATTAATTGTTGTATCTATAATAATTATAATTACACACTTCAAAATGGCCGCCGCGTTTGTAGTACATCACAGTGTTATAGAAATAAATGTAGGACGTAATAGCTATATGTAAATGATGCCGGCTGATTAGCCAAACTGTCCAGTAGAAGGCGTTTTGCCGAAACGCGTTGACAGACATCTCATTCGGGACTCTGAATTACCTATATAAGCTAAATAAATAAATTTATCAACTAAAAAAAAAAAAAAAAAAAAAAAAAGACAGACATCTCATTCGGGACTCTGAATTACCTATATAAGCTAAATAAATAAATTTATCAACTAAATACGAGCGCTTTGGACTCAATTGACTTCGACACTTGGGAGATACGTGATGGGATCGGTGCAGCCGTCAGATGGCTATCAGTCCATCTGTTGAAGAAATAATATATATATATATATATATATATATATAATACACTGTGCAGTTTATTTAGGGTAGATTTTCCACAGGTTTTTATGTTTTTCTAATAATTTTTCCGTAGGAAAATTTAACAGCATTACACCCAAAAAGGCTGAACAGCTGAGTGGAATATCAAACAATTTGGCAGAAAGCTATATCTTTACAGAGAAAACATGCATTTTGTGATTTGCTGTAGATGCAGCAGACTAAGGGCCTGATTTAGAGTTTGGTGGAGGCAGTTACTCCAAGACTAATGTGACAGAAAGCCTATCCACAGTATTACAAATTATAATACAGAGAACTGGATATCTATCACGTTTGTGACTGAGTAACCCCTCTGCCAAACTCTAGTCTAAATCAGTCCCTAAGTCAAGTTTCCTTCACTTACAGCCAAGTGAATGTTTTGATTTAAATAATTTGTGTTAGAGGCTGAGGCCAGAAAGTAAAGGAGGATTAGGTGCCTGTGATTTTGTGTTTTGCAAGTGGGATATTCTGTGGTGAGCGTGTCCAATAAAATCTATATATCCCGTTCCTTTAACGCATTGCATCATTTTTCCCACCTTCTGCTTGCGGCAGAAAGGATATCTATTAGCCACATGTTATACATGATGTGTGTGACATATTAATCATCTGCCTCTTTGGAGTCAGGGTAGAATTGAAAGGCATTTGGAGAAGAACAGCTCAGTTGGAATCAAAAATATTTTTTGTCCAGGGTAGCTGTCATAGAGTGCAGAGAGTAGCTAATGTGTACCTAGTGCACGAGCTAGCACACTTCTAGTTCTTTAGCACAACAATAATAGAATAGTTGTACTCCATAGCGGATGACGCCTTACTCATTACACAGAGTTATTTTTCTTTTTTCCACACAAAGTGTCTATGTGGTTTAATTTTTAGGAAACCCTATACAAGAAAAAAAAATCACTCTGCTGTTTTGATTCCATGCTGCCTCCGTTCAGTCAGTCAGTGTTTTGAGACATGTCTTGTTAAAATCATGTCCCTGGGACTGACTTTCCTATTCATATCAAAAATTCCGATGGCCCTAGGGAACCAGCAATATACTTATACAGTGCCACCATATAATTAAAAAAACAAGTGTTTGTACAGAGCATTCTTTAAAATCTGTCTTTTAAAAAAAGTCTTTCTTGATATAGCTACTCCTGCTGGTCCACCATCGCCAATGACCTGACAGGAGATCATGGCCTAGTTCCAGCGGCAGGGGCCACTAGGGCACATTATCAGCTGCTGATAGACCTGGAGGTCCAGGCACATTCCCTTTGCTCCTCAGCCTAGTTCCACCAGCCAAACGCCGAGCCTCCAGCCTCCAAGCCACACTAGCGCTGCCGGCAGCATTGAGATGCCTGCCCCAATGCCATGACCCTTTCAGACCGGCTACACCATCACTGCATGCTGTGTGAGCTGGTGCACTTGAGCCATAAGATGGCACACCTCAAGGCTAGATTCAACACCTGGAGACCCTCATAGGGAATGCCTTCTACTAGCCCTGTTGTAATTTTTTGTTTTGGTGGGAGGGAGTTTTTGTGGTTGGAGAGGGTGGGAATTTGGGCAGGGCATTTTTTCTTTTTTTTGGATATGGGCATTTATATTTATTTTGGACATTGGCTGGAGATTGAGAAAGAAGTGGAAGAGGGAGTGCCTTTTGTGGGTGGAATGGATGGGTTTTATTTTTTATATATTAGTAAAGGGGCAATCTTTAGAGTCCACTTTATTTCTTAAGTTCTTTTTTGTGTTTTACTTTAATTTTGCTTTTCATGCAGCCTGTTTTTCTAATGTATTTCTCAAAGTGTATGCCTGTTAGGCTATACTCTATATTGCCTATAGAAATGAGATAAATAATTACTTATTTCACCTGCAGTAGAAATTAGCTACGTACTAAGTAAAGCAGTTCACTTCTACCAATAGTTCTCATACCAAAGTCGATGTAATGATGGCTGGAGGATGCTCCCTCTGTCAATCGTTCAACCCCTTACTGTAGGGTTTCCCAAAGTGCCTTCTTTTTGGTAGTGGTAGTGCACGAACAGGGAAGGCATCACAGCAAGGTCCCACTCCTTTCTAGGTAATCTCCAAGTGTAGGATCAATCAAAAGGATCACAGGCAACTAAATTGAAAGAAAAACTAGGAGTTAGTAGGTTATGCATATATATTTACATTATAGTTTTACAAATAATGAGGACAGATTACTACCACCATGACACTTCAAAGAATACTACATATTACAACAAAAAGTAGCAATAGTAAATTATTCGGAGCAATGGTGAGCATGGAATTTGAAAACCAAAGTTGTGAAATCCTCATATTAAGAAAATTGTACTCAAAGTCTGTACTCTGTAGACAACAAGATTAAACATTCTATGTGTGCATAATAATGGTCTAAATGATTATGTTGACGTTGATGAATGACATTCTTACTTATAAATGGTTGGGTAAGTGGGGCTGGTGTGGGCTATTGCTCAGGTAACAGAAGATCCTACAGTGAGTTGGTGTCACATTCAATCACATTCATCCTAACAAGTGTGTGATCTTCTTGATGTAAATTAAGACACATCTCCCAAAACATTACACAGTCAGGAGGAAGAGGGTTAGGGGTTTGATGAATGGGAAAGGGGATTTGGTGAAAGGTGTGACAAAGATAAACAGCACACAAGAACAATATTCATCAGGGCGATAAGCATCACAGCATCATCATCAAATCTGTTGTGAAAGGAAATGAAGGAATGACCGTGACAGTCCAGTTAACTGAATTGCAAACAGTCCTTCTGCCTGAGAAAGTTATTAGAAATCTAATAGTTCTGTCTTTTAGCTTTGAAACAATCAAATTATGGAGGAGTGAATTGAACCCACCCAGTTCTAAAAGTATGATTATTAAAACAAAAATGACATTGCATTGCCAAATTGGGCAGTGAATCTACATTCTGCTTGGGAATGTCCATCACTCGAGTGCCTGTCTGAACTGTTCCAATAGGTAAGCAAGAGTGTTGAGCTCAGCTTTCGCCTTTCGTTCATGCAGGAGAGGAGAAGGCTTGCAGATTATAAAATGGAAACTGTATTATCGAGTCAAGGAGAAGGACAGAAGGAAGTTAAGCGTCATGAGGAGTGTACCAAGAGGACTCAGAGCAAAAAACAAGGGGACTCAGAGTTTCACTTTTGCCAGTAGTTCAACACACACTCAATAGCATTTCCCAAATCAATGTACCTCTCTCCATTCCACATAGCTGAATAATAGGCCTCAGATTCATGGTTTCCTTTTGAAGTCAATAACCTCTTTCTTTTAGCTCTAGCTGTTGATGAGATAGTCATGCCCTGAGTCCTTCCATTCTCCTCCTGACTCCAAGTAACTCTGTCCCACTCCTAACCCGAGTAAGATACACCTGTGGAACACTGCTGTTCAAGAACAAGTAGAGAAACTGATTTGCAGTATTTAGTGTAGGTTTGTGTTCATAAACTAAAGTGACTGTTCTGATCTGTGAAGACCAGAAAAAAGGAGTGGGCCATACATGTAACTTTTCACTAAGTAAGTTTGTAAAGGCCAATGCAGTGGCTGGGTCCAATTCCTCTGTTGTGTTGTTGCTGGTGTTCTTGTTGCTGGTGTTGGTTGCTGTGAGTCAAGACTGTCCACTCTGGAAGTTGAAGGCAGCACCCAAGAACTGCAGAGTGGGACTCTAATTTTCAGCCATTCTTCTTCCAGGTCTCCGTCTTGCTCAACAATCCACCTCTTGTATTTTGAAACATCTCCTTCAGTAAAAGGAATGAAAATGTGCAGAATTTTATTGTACTGTGGCTCAAGTAGTGTGGCACAGAAGAACTCTTTGGAAGATATGATGTCATTTTGCAGTCTTGCATCACAAGCCAAGTGAAAGCTTAAGCTCTCAATCAAGGCATACACTTCCAGGTTTTCGTTCACACCTGCAATTGCAAACCTTTCAGAAACCTTCTTTATCTAGTCTTGTAGCAGATGCAACAAAGGGATATGCTGGCCCATCGTACTGTCCTCCTTGCTAACTGAATAATCCACAACTGCTTCTGGGCTTTAAAAGAATGGTTGAAATTAATGCAGATTCTTCTACAGGTGGTCAATTTATTGCTGACCATGTATTATTTTTTGACAAAGTCTTGCACAACCGGGTTGATGGAATGTGCCAAACACAGGACCCTGAGATAGCCACAGTCTGCCATGGCTTTGACTATGTTTCTACCATTGTCAGTGGAAACAAATCCAATTCTGAGACAACTGGGTCACAGCCATTTTGACACCCTGCTTTTAAATTTGTACAAGATTGTTTGCAGCTTCTTGTGATTTCTCCATGGTGAACATGACTACTGCTCATGCCGCCAAACACTCTTAAAACTTTCTTCAGGGCCATGACCTGTAGATAGCTTTTGCTTTACCTCGTCAAAAGATATCCAGTGTGAAGTGATGTACATGTAATCAGTCACATGACAACAGTCTACATGTCTGTCGTCAGATGGATAGTGTGAAAAACACTTTGCTGCACAGCTTGTCTGACCAATTGCAGCACATCATGATGCAGCTCTGGAACAGCAACTCTGGCAAAATAGGTCCAACTTGGAACCTTCCTAGGCTGATGCCTGCCTGAAAATCTAATAATTAAATTCCTTCCACAAACGAAAAAGGGAGAATGTCCAGCACCAATATTTTTGCCAGCTTCCAATCGTATAAACGTGCCTTTGGGTGGTTTCGTCATAGGGCTCCTTCTGCCTAAACATGCCCGTAATAGTAGCTTGGATTTTCTTCTTTTCTGGGGCCACTGATGCGGGTAACTTTAGAGAAGTAGGTGGTGGTAGTCTCAATGTGTGTCATGGGGTATTCACAGTGTGCCATGGTGTCTCTATGACTCTGAGTCTCCTTGTGCTATTATGAGGTCGCTGAGCCAGGTGATTCAGGTGCAGTGCTGGGGACAAGGCTGCTTTGCATGATGATGTCACCCTCTTCAACCTCATCATCACCTCCCACCATGATTGAATGTGTAGGTGATGTTTCCTGGCTCTCCTCACCTTCACAACCACATTCAGCAGTTTTTTTAAGGTACTCCTCCCACTGGATTGCGTGATAATTTTTCATATGGATCATTTGGCCTCCAGTACCATAATGTGAACCAGACTTACCTCAATGAACACTCATGAGGCAAATGGAGCAGATTGTAATGTTCTCCTCCTATTTGCTAATCTTAAAAAGTCTAAAACTGGGGAGAAGTACTTTTTTAGTGGGTGTTGGACCTGGCCCTTTCTAAAGGGTCATTCCCCAAACGTTTTGCCTTCTCCTCCTAATTTTTCAGACCCTTTTTGGCTGATGTTATGACTCTGGGCATTTTATCACTGCTAATCAGTGCTAAAGTGCATGTGCTCTCCCTTGTAAACTTGGTATGACTGGCTGATACCTGATTGGCACATTTAATTTACCTGTAAGTCCCTTGTACAGTGGTATCCCTATACCCAGTGCCTGTAAATTAAATGCTACTAGAGGGCCTGCAGCACTGCTTGAACCACCCACTGAAGGAGCCTTTCAAACCTGTCTCAGGCCTTTCGTATGGTTGTAATGGTAGTGAGAAATGCTGCTACTGGTGTAAGTGGATTTTTTATTACTATTACAGAAATGCCACTTCTAGAAAGTGAGCATTTCTCTGTGCTTATGACTCTGGTGTTTTGCAGCTTGACTCCAATCCACGTCTGGGCAGAGTGACAGTTGGGACTTGTGCATACCTTTCAGACAGCCTGTACACAGGGAGGGTGCAGGTGTCACAGAGGTGCACCTGCATTTTGAATAATCTTCCTGGGCTAGGAGGAACTGTCACTGACTGCATTCCCCTTGCGCTGGCCTGTTGTTGGGTCCTACCGCCTGTGCTCCTACACGTGTCTCCTAGGGGCTGGGGTTGTGGCCTCTGCCCCCCTACATCTACTTGCTCCTCAGCACAAAGGAGTGTTGTGCCCTGACTACAGAGGGCCTGAGGAGCCTGTTTATTTATGTTTCTATGGCGCCTGCAGAGGGCTGCCTTTTTCTTGAGCTTCGCGCTTTGGGAAGCATGTGGGAGAGTGCCGAAGCCACTGCCACGCCGTGTGTACTCGGTAAACGATGAGTATGTCGAATGCACGCTGTCTTACATGCCCCTGGGGCACGAGAAAGAGGCGCAGGAGAAGGAGCAGGTAAGGTGGTGCCCCACGAGCACGGGATGCCGTCAAGAGGCACCTGCTGGGCACAAGCAGGCACCTACTTTGGTACCCTCACTGCCGCAACAACACAGGGAGATCTCCGCCTCTTGGGACCTGAGGAAGAAAAAAGGGCTGTGGCCACCAGCCGTTTCTCCCCTAGAGCACAAGCGGACACTCCCTCCTGTCAAGGATTCTGGGAGTGAGGCTGCACTTTGCATCATTGGGAGGGGTTCAGAGCTTGCCACCGGGCACGGCTTCAGCAGGGGCCTGTGGTAGACCCTAGAGCCTGGGAGCTGCTCCGTCCACGCCAGCCCCCAAGGTGAGGAGTGTGGTCACTGAGCCATTGGAAGAGAGCTGTGGACTCCGGATGCAGACCATGTCATTAAGGCCCGCCCTGCTGGTGAGTGTTATGGCGGATCTCTGAGGCCTGCATAAAGCATTCTCGCATTCCGGTGCGGGTGGCTCCATCCGGGATGGCAGCTGCCTGTTGCGCACTGGTGGTGGGGGACCCAACGAGGTCTCCTGCATGACTCGAGAGTTGTGCTCCCCCCGCCTCCATTACTGTTGTGCCGGACTTGGAGGCACTTGATTTGTTTCCTGCATTATGGGGTGAGACCTCAATGGAGGCCCCCGAGCACCACAGGAATTAGCACTAGCGACTTGCTCACCTTAGGGAAACATTAGTTACCATATTCCCGGTGATAGGCACTCGTGATAATGTCTTATCATTTTAGATAATATGCATTCTCGACAGGGGCCTATCAGGGAATGTAAAGAACAGGAAGGGGAGGATGAGGCTATGGGACTAAGGGGGTTATTACAACTTTGGAGGAGGTGTTAATCCGTCCCAAAAGTGACGGTAAAGTGACGGATATACCACCAGCCGTATTACGAGTCCATTATATCCTATGGAACTCGTAAAACGGCTGGTGGTATATCTGTCACATTTGGGACGGATTAACACCTCCTCCAAAGTTGTAATAACCCCCTAAGTGCTCACAGACAAATCACCAAATCATAAATATGGGTTAATATTAGCAACACAGTGCTCCTGGAGGAGGCTCCTCCCAACTCCTCCAAAGTCTCTAGGAGAGAAACACACAAAATACACATAGACCAAGGCACACGTGCAAATGATAACGACTTAAGTGTCCGTATAATATAGTGTCTTCTTCTTGTAATCCAGATTTGCAGAATACAAATGTAGTCAAAAGTCAGCAGCTTAAATCCATTCTTCAATTTATTGATTGGTATTGTTCTCCTTGTAAATGGTAAAAAAACAACATCCAAGAACCAACAGCCAACACTAGTTTCATCATGCGAGAGGATAATCTCACTGACTTCCTCAGGGCTGAGAAGGATACAATTGTAACTATTTACAAACATACTGTCAATTGACAGATTTAATTAATGTGACCCATCACCATCACCAGATGGTGTTGTAATGAAAAAGGTGGGTGAACACCAGTTCCAAATTAGTACAATGAAAATCCGTTGACAATGTATTATACATTGTCCGTACATAGAGAAGCAGGCTTAATATGATTATATGTAGAAAGGAAATGCTGTAAGCGAAAATGCTCTCCAAGGAAGAGCAAAAGGATAATTTTAGTGTGGTGCCCTATCATAACACACTCGTGAAAAAATGAAGACATCAGAGAAATCGGAAACAAGCAAATAACAACCAATCCAATAACAAGAATACTAATAATCCAAGGTGCCACCAAATCAAAACCCAGAAAGTGAACACATCTAGAGAAGGTCTAAGTATCATATTGCATACCTTATAAATTTGATTTCGAAATGTATATGGTTCAAACAAAAACAAACTTAATCTGATCGAGTTCTGTGCAGAAATATTCCCATAATCATCCAATAATAACCAGAATCCGTTATTATCAGTAACAATTCAAAGACCAATATACCTAAATTATAGCCACCTAAAAATCCAAACGTAAATAAAATAAAAGGGCCGCATAGAAAAAACTACACTGCCGTGCTTCATACCTTAATCGTTAATTTAGAAAACTTAAACATTCCCGTTGGCTAAGAAAGTCTTTAGAATGAAGCTTCCCTGAGGGATCCCTTTATGATCATCTGGAACAACAAAAAGCTTCTGTTACTAAGTTCGTGCAACAGACGCTGCAGTGGCCGAAAGAGAGAAACATAGCGAGTGCACATACAGTTATCTTTGAGAAAAAGGAAGTTTTGTCTAGGGAGCTTAACTAACACTCCCTTTGCCGGCGTGTACGCACAGACTTCGGATCCAAGAAACGCGTGTATGAAAACACGCCCTTTACCATCATTGAAATAAGAGAGAGAAAAGGGACTGATGGTCCCTAAATATAAGCGCCATCTTGGTGGATATACCATTAACCCCTTCGCTGCCAGGCCTTTTCCCCCTCCTGTGCCGAGCCTTTTTTTGGCTATTTGGAGCAGTTCGCGCTTAGGCCCTCATAACTTTTTGTTCACATAAGCTACCCATGCCAAATTTGCGTCCTTTTTTTCCAACATCCTAGGGATTCTAGAGGTACCCAGACTTTGTGGGTTCCCCAGAAGGAGGCCAAGAAATTAGCCAAAAAACAGTGAAAATTTCATTTTTTAAAAATTTGGAAAAATGGGCTGCAGAAGAAGGCTTGTGGTTTTTTCCCTGAAAAGGGCATCAACAAAGGGTTTGCGGTGATAAAATCACCAGCTTCCCAGCTTTCAGGAACAGGCAGACTTTAATCAGAAAACCCAATTTTTCTACCCAATTTTGGCATTTTACTGGGACATACCCCATTTTTACGATTTTTTGTGCTTTCAGCCTCCTTCCAGTCAGTGACAGAAATGGGCATGAAACCAACGCTGGATCCCATAAACCGCAACATTTCTGAAAAGTAGACAAAATTCTGAATTCAGCAAGGGGTAATTTGTGTAGATCCTACAAGGGTTTCCTACAGAAAATAGCAACTGAAAAAGAAAAATATTGAAATTGAGGTGAAAAAAACATAAATTTTTCTCTAAGTTTTACTCTGTAACTTTTTCCTGCAATGTCAGATTTTCGAAAGCAATATACCGTTACGTCTGCTGGACTCTTCTGGTTGCGGGGATATATAGGGCTTGTAGGTTCATCAAGAACTCTAGGTACCCAGAGCCAATAAATGACCTGCACCCTGCAGTGGGTTTTCATTCTATGCCGGGTATACAGCAATTCATTTGCTGAAATATAAAGAGTAAAAAATAGCTATCAAGAAAACCTTTGTATTTCCAAAATGGGCACAAGATAAGGTGTTGAGAAGCAGTGGTTATTTGCACATCTCTGAATTCCGGGCTGCCCATACTAGCATGTGAATTACCGGGCATTTCTCAAATAGACGTCTTTTTTACACACTGTCTTACATTTGGAAGGGAAAAATGTAGAGAAAGACAAGGGGCAATAACACTTGTTTTGCTATTCTATGTTCCCCCAAGTCTCCCGATAAAAATGATACCTCACTTGTGTGGGTAGGCCTAGCGCCTGCGACAGGAAACGCACCAAAGCGCAACGTGGACACATCACAGAAAACAGACCTGTTTTTAGCAAAGTGCCTACCTGTAGATTTTGGCCTCTAGCTCAGCCGCCACCTAGGGAAACCTACCAAACCTGTGCATTTCTGAAAACTAGAGACCTAGGGGAATCCAAGATGGGGTGATTTGTGTGGCTCGGACCAGGTTCTGTTACCCAGAATCCTTTGCAAAGCTCAAAAATTGGCTAAAAAAACACATGTTCCTCACATTTCTGTGGCAGAAAGTTCTGGAATCTGAGAGGAGCCACAAATTTCCTTCCACCCAGCGTTCCCCCACGTCTCCCGATAAAAATGATACCTCACTTGTGTGGGTAGGCCTAGCGCCCGCGACAGGAAACACCCCAAAGCGCAATGTGGACACATCACAGAAAACAGACCTGTTTTTAGCAAAGTGCCTACCTGTAGATTTTGGCCTCTAGCTCAGCCGCCACCTAGGGAAACCTACCAAACCTGTGCATTTCTGAAAACTAGAGACCTAGGGGAATCCAAGATGGGGTGATTTGTGTGGCTCGGACCAGGTTCTGTTACCCAGAATCCTTTGCAAAGCTCAAAAATTGGCTAAAAAAACACATGTTCCTCACATTTCTGTGGCAGAAAGTGCTGGAATCTGAGAGGAGCCACAAATGTCCTTCCACCCAGCGTTCCCCCACGTCTCCCGATAAAAATGATACCTCACATGTGTGGGTAGGCCTAGCGCCCGCGACAGGAAACGCCCCAAAGCGCAACGTGGACACATCACAGAAAACAGACCTGTTTTTAGCAAAGTGCCTACCTGTAGATTTTGGCCTGTAGCTCAGCCGCCACCTAGGGAAACCTACCAAACCTGTGCATTTCTGAAAACTAGAGACCTAGGGGAATCCAAGATGGGGTGATTTGTGTGGCTCGGACCAGGTTCTGTTACCCAGAATCCTTTGCAAAGCTCAAAAATTGGCTAAAAAAACACATGTTCCTCACATTTCTGTGGCAGAAAGTTCTGGAATCTGAGAGGAGCCACAAATTTCCTTCCACCCAGCGTTCCCCCACGTCTCCCGATAAAAATGATACCTCACTTGTGTGGGTAGGCCTAGCGCCCGCGACAGGAAACGCCCCAAAGCGCAACGTGGACACATCACAGAAAACAGACCTGTTTTTAGCAAAGTGCCTACCTGTAGATTTTGGCCTCTAGCTCAGCCGCCACCTAGGGAAACCTACCAAACCTGTGCATTTCTGAAAACTAGAGACCTAGGGGAATCCAAGGAGGGGTGACTGGCGGGGCTCGGACCAGGTTCTGTTACCCAGAATCCTTTGCAAACCTCATATTTTGGCTAAAAAAACGCATTTTCCTCACATTTGAGTGACAGAAAGTTCTAGAATCTGAGAGGAGCCACAAATTTCCTTCCACCCAGCGTTCCCCCAAGTCTCCCGATAAAAATGATACCTCACTTGAGTGGGTAGGCCTAGCGCCCGCGACAGGAAACGCCCCAAAGCGCAACGTGGACACCACCAAAATTTTGGAAGAAAACAGAGGTGTTTTTTGCGAAGTGACTACCTGCAGATTTTGGCCTCTAGCTCAGCCGGCACCTAGGGAAACCTACCAAACCTGTACATTTCTGAAAACTAGAGACCTAGGGGAATCCAAGGAGGGGTGACTGGCGGGGCTCGGACCAGGTTCTGTTACCCAGAATCCTTAGCAAAGCTCAAAAATTGGCTAAAAAAACACATGTTCCTCACATTTCTGTGGCAGAAAGTTCTGGAATCTGAGAGGAGCCACAAATTTCCTTCCACCCAGCGTTCCCCCACGTCTCCCGATAAAAATGATACCTCACTTGTGTGGGTAGGCCTAGCGCCCGCGACAGGAAACGCCCCAAAGCGCAACGTGGACACATCACAGAAAACAGACCTGTTTTTAGCAAAGTGCCTACCTGTAGATTTTGGCCTCTAGCTCAGCCGCCACCTAGGGAAACCTACCAAACCTGTGCATTTCTGAAAACTAGAGACCTAGGGGAATCCAAGGAGGGGTGACTGGCGGGGCTCGGACCAGGTTCTGTTACCCAGAATCCTTTGCAAAGCTCAAAAATTGGCTAAAAAAACACATGTTCCTCACATTTCTGTGGCAGAAAGTTCTGGAATCTGGGAGGAGCCACAAATTTCCTTCCACCCAGCGTTCCCCCAAGTCTCCCGATAAAAATGATACCTCACTTGCGTGGGTAGGCCTAGCGCCCGCGACAGGAAACGCCCCAAAGCGCAACGTGGACACCACCAAAATTTTGGAAGAAAACAGACCTGTTTTTAGCGAAGTGCCTACCTGTAGATTTTGGCCTGTAGCTCAGCCGCCACCTAGGGAAACCTACCAAACCTGTGCATTTCTGAAAACTAGAGACCTAGGGGAATCCAAGGAGGGGTGACTGGCGGGGCTCGGACCAGGTTCTGTTACCCAGAATCCTTTGCAAAGCTCAAAAATTGGCTAAAAAAACACATGTTCCTCACATTTCTGTGGCAGAAAGTTCTGGAATCTGAGAGGAGCCACAAATTTCCTTCCACCCAGCGTTTCCCCACGTCTCCCGATAAAAATGATACCTCACTTGTGTGGGTAGGCCTAGCGCCCGCGACAGGAAACGCCCCAAAGCGCAACGTGGACACATCACAGAAAACAGACCTGTTTTTAGCAAAGTGCCTACCTGTAGATTTTGGCCTCTAGCTCAGCCGCCACCTAGGGAAACCTACCAAACCTGTGCATTTCTGAAAACTAGAGACGCAGGGGAATCCAAGGAGGGGTGACTGGCGGGGCTCGGACCAGGTTCTGTTACCCAGAATCCTTTGCAAAGCTCAAAAATTGGCTAAAAAAACACATGTTCCTCACATTTCTGTGGCAGAAAGTTCTGGAATCTGGGAGGAGCCACAAATTTCCTTCCACCCAGCGTTCCCCCAAGTCTCCCGATAAAAATGATACCTCACTTGCGTGGGTAGGCCTAGCGCCCGCGACAGGAAACGCCCCAAAGCGCAACGTGGACACCACCAAAATTTTGGAAGAAAACAGACCTGTTTTTAGCGAAGTGCCTACCTGTAGATTTTGGCCTGTAACTCAGCCGCCACCTAGGGAAACCTACCAAACCTGTGCATTTCTGAAAACTAGAGACCTAGGGGAATCCAAGGAGGGGTGACTGGCGGGGCTCGGACCAGGTTCTGTTACCCAGAATCCTTTGCAAAGCTCAAAAATTGGCTAAAAAAACACATGTTCCTCACATTTCTGTGGCAGAAAGTTCTGGAATCTGAGAGGAGCCACAAATTTCCTTCCACCCAGCGTTCCCCCACGTCTCCCGATAAAAATGATACCTCACTTGTGTGGGTAGGCCTAGCGCCCGCGACAGGAAACGCCCCAAAGCGCAACGTGGACACATCACAGAAAACAGACCTGTTTTTAGCAAAGTGCCTACCTGTAGATTTTGGCCTGTAGCTCAGCCGCCACCTAGGGAAACCTACCAAACCTGTGCATTTCTGAAAACTAGAGACCTAGGGGAATCCAAGGAGGGGTGACTGGCGGGGCTCGGACCAGGTTCTGTTACCCAGAATCCTTTGCAAAGCTCAAAAATTGGCTAAAAAAACACATGTTCCTCACATTTCTGTGGCAGAAAGTTCTGGAATCTGGGAGGAGCCACAAATTTCCTTCCACCCAGCGTTCCCCCAAGTCTCCCGATAAAAATGATACCTCACTTGCGTGGGTAGGCCTAGCGCCCGCGACAGGAAACGCCCCAAAGCGCAACGTGGACACCACCAAAATTTTGGAAGAAAACAGACCTGTTTTTAGCGAAGTGCCTACCTGTAGATTTTGGCCTGTAGCTCAGCCGCCACCTAGGGAAACCTACCAAACTTGTGCATTTCTGAAAACTAGAGACCTAGGGGAATCCAAGGAGGGGTGACTGGCGGGGCTCGGACCAGGTTCTGTTACCCAGAATCCTTTGCAAAGCTCAAAAATTGGCTAAAAAAACACATGTTCCTCACATTTCTGTGGCAGAAAGTTCTGGAATCTGAGAGGAGCCACAAATTTCCTTCCACCCAGCGTTCCCCCACGTCTCCCGATAAAAATGATACCTCACTTGTGTGGGTAGGCCTAGCGCCCGCGACAGGAAACGCCCCAAAGCGCAACGTGGACACATCACAGAAAACAGACCTGTTTTTAGCGAAGTGCCTACCTGTAGATTTTGGCCTGTAGCTCAGCCGCCACCTAGGGAAACCTACCAAACCTGTGCATTTCTGAAAACTAGAGACCTAGGGGAATCCAAGGAGGGGTGACTGGCGGGGCTCGGACCAGGTTCTGTTACCCAGAATCCTTTGCAAAGCTCAAAAATTGGCTAAAAAAACACATGTTCCTCACATTTCTGTGGCAGAAAGTTCTGGAATCTGGGAGGAGCCACAAATTTCCTTCCACCCAGCGTTTCCCCAAGTCTCCCGATAAAAATGATACCTCACTTGCGTGGGTAGGCCTAGCGCCCGCGACAGGAAACGCCCCAAAGCGCAACGTGGACACCACCAAAATTTTGGAAGAAAACAGACCTGTTTTTAGCGAAGTGCCTACCTGTAGATTTTGGCCTGTAGCTCAGCCGCCACCTAGGGAAACCTACCAAACCTGTGCATTTCTGAAAACTAGAGACCTAGGGGAATCCAAGGAGGGGTGACTGGCGGGGCTCGGACCAGGTTCTGTTACCCAGAATCCTTTGCAAAGCTCAAAAATTGGCTAAAAAAACACATGTTCCTCACATTTCTGTGGCAGAAAGTTCTGGAATCTGAGAGGAGCCACAAATTTCCTTCCACCCAGCGTTCCCCCACGTCTCCCGATAAAAATTATACCTCACTTGTGTGGGTAGGCCTAGCGCCCGCGACAGGAAACGCCCCAAAGCGCAACGTGGACACATCACAGAAAACAGACCTGTTTTTAGCAAAGTGCCTACCTGTAGATTTTGGCCTGTAGCTCAGCCGCCACCTAGGGAAACCTACCAAACCTGTGCATTTCTGAAAACTAGAGACCTAGGGGAATCCAAGGAGGGGTGACTGGCGGGGCTCGGACCAGGTTCTGTTACCCAGAATCCTTTGCAAAGCTCAAAAATTGGCTAAAAAAACACATGTTCCTCACATTTCTGTGGCAGAAAGTTCTGGAATCTGGGAGGAGCCACAAATTTCCTTCCACCCAGCGTTCCCCCAAGTCTCCCGATAAAAATGATACCTCACTTGCGTGGGTAGGCCTAGCGCCCGCGACAGGAAACGCCCCAAAGCGCAACGTGGACACCACCAAAATTTTGGAAGAAAACAGACCTGTTTTTAGCGAAGTGCCTACCTGTAGATTTTGGCCTGTAGCTCAGCCGCCACCTAGGGAAACCTACCAAACCTGTGCATTTCTGAAAACTAGAGACCTAGGGGAATCCAAGGAGGGGTGACTGGCGGGGCTCGGACCAGGTTCTGTTACCCAGAATCCTTTGCAAAGCTCAAAAATTGGCTAAAAAAACACATGTTCCTCACATTTCTGTGGCAGAAAGTTCTGGAATCTGAGAGGAGCCACAAATTTCCTTCCACCCAGCGTTCCCCCACGTCTCCCGATAAAAATGATACCTCACTTGTGTGGGTAGGCCTAGCGCCCGCGACAGGAAACGCCCCAAAGCGCAACGTGGACACATCACAGAAAACAGACCTGTTTTTAGCAAAGTGCCTACCTGTAGATTTTGGCCTGTAGCTCAGCCGCCACCTAGGGAAACCTACCAAACCTGTGCATTTCTGAAAACTAGAGACCTAGGGGAATCCAAGGAGGGGTGACTGGCGGGGCTCGGACCAGGTTCTGTTACCCAGAATCCTTTGCAAAGCTCAAAAATTGGCTAAAAAAACACATGTTCCTCACATTTCTGTGGCAGAAAGTTCTGGAATCTGGGAGGAGCCACAAATTTCCTTCCACCCAGCGTTCCCCCAAGTCTCCCGATAAAAATGATACCTCACTTGCGTGGGTAGGCCTAGCGCCCGCGACAGGAAACGCCCCAAAGCGCAACGTGGACACCACCAAAATTTTGGAAGAAAACAGACCTGTTTTTAGCGAAGTGCCTACCTGTAGATTTTGGCCTGTAGCTCAGCCACCACCTAGGGAAACCTACCAAACCTGTGCATTTCTGAAAACTAGAGACCTAGGGGAATCCAAGGAGGGGTGACTGGCGGGGCTCGGACCAGGTTCTGTTACCCAGAATCCTTTGCAAAGCTCAAAAATTGGCTAAAAAAACACATGTTCCTCAAATTTCTGTGGCAGAAAGTTCTGGAATCTGAGAGGAGCCACAAATTTCCTTCCACCCAGCGTTCCCCCACGTCTCCCGATAAAAATGATACCTCACTTGTGTGGGTAGGCCTAGCGCCCGCGACAGGAAACGCCCCAAAGCGCAACGTGGACACATCACAGAAAACAGACCTGTTTTTAGCAAAGTGCCTACCTGTAGATTTTGGCCTGTAGCTCAGCCGCCACCTAGGGAAACCTACCAAACCTGTGCATTTCTGAAAACTAGAGACCTAGGGGAATCCAAGGAGGGGTGACTGGCGGGGCTCGGACCAGGTTCTGTTACCCAGAATCCTTTGCAAAGCTCAAAAATTGGCTAAAAAAACACATGTTCCTCACATTTCTGTGGCAGAAAGTTCTGGAATCTGGGAGGAGCCACAAATTTCCTTCCACCCAGCGTTCCCCCAAGTCTCCCGATAAAAATGATACCTCACTTGCGTGGGTAGGCCTAGCGCCCGCGACAGGAAACGCCCCAAAGCGCAACGTGGACACCACCAAAATTTTGGAAGAAAACAGACCTGTTTTTAGCGAAGTGCCTACCTGTAGATTTTGGCCTGTAGCTCAGCCGCCACCTAGGGAAACCTACCAAACCTGTGCATTTCTGAAAACTAGAGACCTAGGGGAATCCAAGGAGGGGTGACTGGCGGGGCTCGGACCAGGTTCTGTTACCCAGAATCCTTTGCAAAGCTCAAAAATTGGCTAAAAAAACACATGTTCCTCACATTTCTGTGGCAGAAAGTTCTGGAATCTGAGAGGAGCCACAAATTTGATTCCACCCAGCGTTCCCCCACGTCTCCCGATAAAAATGATACCTCACTTGTGTGGGTAGGCCTAGCGCCCGCGACAGGAAACGCCCCAAAGCGCAACGTGGACACATCACATTTTTTCATTGAAAACAGTGCCTACCTGTAGTTTTTGGCCTGTAGCTCAGCCAGCACCTAGGGAAACCTACCAAACCTGTGCATTTCTGAAAACTAGAGACCTAGGGGAATCCAAGATGGGGTGACTTGAGGGGCTCTGACCAGGTTCTGTTACCCAGAATCCTTTCCAAACCTCAAATATTGGCTAAAACAACGCATTTTTCACACATTTCGGTGACAGAAAGTTCTGGAATCTGAGTGGAGCCACAAATTTCCTTCCACCCAGCGTTCCCCCAAGTCTCCCGATAAAAATGATACCTCAGTTGTGTGGGTGGGCCAGGTGCCTCCAACAGAATAAGGCCCAAAACTTGTAGAGATACAGGGGATAGTACTGCGAGTTTATAAGGACATATTCTTTTATACATCTTTAGACTGACTCTGCTTTGGGGACCCACATACGTGAGGTGTCATTTTATTTGGGAGACTGAGGGGAACACTGGGGAGTAGGAATTTTGTGCTGGAGTGGTGATCGTACGAAGAAAAGTCAGGAAAATATGTTTTTTTTAAGCACATTTTGAGGTTTACAGAGGAGTCTGGGTAAGAAAATGTTGGGGGATCCACGCAAGCCACTCCTCCCTAGACTCCTTGGGGTGTCTAGTTTTAAAAAATGTCTGGGTTTGGTAGGTTTCCCTAGATGAAGGCCGCACACAGGACCAAAAACATAGGTGCCCTCTCCCCCCCCAAACACAGGTAGTTTTGTAATATATCGTTTTGATGTGCCCACATACGTCCGTGATGTGCCAAACACTAAAATTTTGAAAAGAAACACACTTAGGTTATGTGAAAAAGACCCCTCACCCACCAACCAAGTTGGTGGCATGCTTCATCATCGGGGTCCCACCTGAGGCACCTAGCGTGTCATAGGTGTGCTGCGACGCCTGATTACAGCGGAGCAGGTTTGGTCATTTTTACCACACATACTGGTTGGATTTGGCACGAGGGTGAGTGATGGTTCAGTGGATCAAATTTTACTAACAAGAGCTTTCACAAAAATGAAAAGCACTGTTAGTAACTGAAAGGCAAAAAACTGAACCAATGACTCACAGCTCGTGAGCTGTAAAGCCGCGACAAGGCACCAACCGCTTTACAGTCCATTCACACAACTTTCATACATGACACACACAAGGCCATTCACACCGCCAGCCACGGGCCCAGCACATTACAACACTCACATCGACAGACAGCGCCACTCAAGGGCCCATCACTTACATACGCCCACATGCCTGATACAACAATCACACCAGCTGATGGGAGTGTGTGGACTGGTGTTTGGCTTGCAGTGTGTTGCAGTAGCCAACATCAAGTCAATATGTACAGTCTCAGCCAAGCCCCACTCCACACACAATGGCATCATATTTTTTTTTTTTTTAACAGAGGAACCCCTAACTAAGTAGAAAGAATTACAAAACAACAAACACAAAAGCTCTAACTAACAACATGACAGAAATGCTAACCATGAAACTAAACACATGAAAATACAAAACAGACATGAGTTTACACTCATGGTTGTTCCCAGAAATTCTTCTGGGTGTGGTAATTCTTAAAACAAGCACCGACACACAGCCCAGGCTTTGAAGGACAATCTGGGCAGTACATTCGAGACTCCCTCCGGATACCTCTTCGAAAACACACTCTACATTTCTTAGCTGGAAAGTCTTTTTTGGGTGTGGGAGGAATGTGCTCAGCAAAGTGGCGATCTTTCAATCTAGCCACATCCTCCACCACTGCTTCTCTAGGAACTCTGGCCTGTTCCACCACAATAAGGCTCTCTATCACTGACTCCTGAAATTTCACAAATGTCATCTTTGAGTCTGGAGACCTATCCCTAAACACAATAAAAGCATTGAAGGTTGCTAAGTGGAAGAGGTGAAGTGCTAACTTCTTATACCAAACATAAGACTTACGAATAGCAGTATAAGGTTCCAACCTCTGGTCAACTCTATCTACACCTCCCATGTGCTTATTATAATCTAAAATGCACACAGGTTTGCGCACTTCAGCAACCTGGCCCCAAACAGTCACAGGGGAAGTACTCTCATCATGGATGGTACTTAGCATGTAGACATCCCTCTTGTCTGAAAATTTCAAAGCTAGCAGCTCCTCGTTCCGCAAGGCACAGCACTGTCCCCTCTCAAGTTTTTTACAGACAAGCTCCCTTGGATAGCCTTTCCGGTTAGAACGGATTGTGCCACAAGCAACTGTGTCCACTCTAAACAATTCCTTGAACAACTGCACACCAGTGTAGAAGTTATCTACATACAAATGGTGACCTTTGTTGAACAGTCGTCTACCAAGATCCCACACTATTTTCTCAGTAACTCCAAAAGTGGGAGGACAACCAGGGGGGTCAATATTGGAATCCCTACCAGTGTACACACGGAAACTATACACATATCCTGTCCTACTTTCAGACAGCATATACAATTTAATTCCATATCGTGCCCTTTTGCTAGGAATGTACTGCCTAAAAACCAAACGACCCTTGAAGAGGACCAAAGACTCGTCCACACTTATCTCTTTGCCTGGAACATAGACCTCCGAAAACCGATCTACAAAATGATCAAGGACAGGCCTAATCTTAAAAAGACGGTCAGAATCTGGGTGATCTCGTGGCAAGGCTAATGCATTGTCAACAAAATGCAGCATCCTAAGAAGAAGCAAATACCGATTACGACTCATGGTAGCTGGAAATATAGCTGTTGCCATCAAGGGACTAGTAGACCAATAAGAAGCCAGTGACGGCTTCCTTATCAACCCCATCAAAAAAGTCAAACCCAAAAACTTTTTTAGCTCCTCCAAATTTGTGGGAATCCACTGGGCAGCTCTAGAGTGTGGCCTAAGTCTAGCAGCGTTGTCCCTCGAATGCTGCTCCGCATACAAATTAGTCTGCTCAACAATCTCTTCCAAAAACACATCATCCATGAATAACTCAAAGAAATTGATAGGCATAAAGTTCTCTGTATTGGCGTTACACCCCGGGAGACCAGTAAAGGCAGGCAACTCTGGCTGCTCCATGTTTGGGGCAACCCAGACATCAGGTCTTCTAACGGGAAACCTTTCAGCCCCAGGTTGCTGCACTATTGGCACATCAATGTCCTCCTCTAAAACAGAACCTTCATCTGCACTGAGTGTGGCTTCATCATCAGAAGATTCCCCTCCAACAGAAACATCACTGCCAGAATCTCTGACTTCCTCCTCTGCCTCAGATGCAGAGTCCGTCTCATAGTCATGATCAGACTGTGACTCAAAAAGCATACCAACCACCTGCTGAGCGGTCATCCTGCGGCTAGCCATGATCTCTCCTGCTAAAATTAACTGGACAAATTCACCACCAACAACCAGCACTGTGTAAGACAAGTAACAAAGTGTAGCTTTGTTAGTAAGAGTTACAAACTCAAAAACTATACCGCTCACTTGCCTGAAAAAGCTTGATTCACCAGCAACTACACAGCAATCACCAATGATATCCCACTAAAAAGAAAGAAAGAAAGGCAAATTAGAAATAAGACACAACAAATATCATTGTGCACAAACCTAAGGACAATTTCACACACAATCCTGCATTTAGTACACCCCCTACAAACATGTCATTCATGCATGGCAACAATACTCCTTTGGAGTAAATTGTTTTTACTTACCTAAAACATGCAACTGTGCAAACTGCAGGTCAACCACCGCCAAAACCGCAAGGAGCCACAGCAAATAAAGCAAAAGCTTTGAACTAGAACAAAAAGGAGGAAATTTTTTTTTATCACAAATGCAAAGACTTCTTCAGTTGACAAACACCCCACCATCAAACATTTTAGAAATTGGTGCCTAAGTGGATTCTGTCATAGGGGCAGATGGGCCTACTAAAAAAATAGGCCTGTCTGCCCCAAGGAAGCCAGAAAATACCTTTAGTACTGTGTCCCCATGGAGAGCGACCCTTGCCAAAGGGGACAGCCCTCAAACAAAAAAAAACAAAAAAAACACACACAACACTATCCCTGGTGCCTAAGTGGCTTCTGCCCCCTTGGGGGCAGGTGGGCCTAAGAAAATAGGCCCATCTGCCCCCAGGGGGTGTAGAAATGGCCAACAGGTCAATGCCCCCCTTGGGGGGGCGCCCCGTGACCAAGGGGACGCCCCCCCACAAAAATAAACACATAAAAAAAAATCCCTGGCGTTCTAGTGGTTTCTGCCCCCCTTGGGGGCAGATCAGCCTAAAAATAATAGGCTGATCTGTCTCCAAGGGGTGCAGAAATGGCCTGGGTACATGTGCCCCCAAAGTGGGGGGCGACCCTTGCCCAAGCCCCCCCCCATCCACTAACACACACACACACACACACTATCCCTGGTGTCTACGTGGCTTCTGCCCCCCTTGGGGGCAGGTGGGTCTAGAAAAATAGGCCCATCTGCCCCCAGGGGGGGCAGAAATGGCCAACAGGTCAATGCCCCCCTTGGGGGGGCGCCCCGTGCCCGAGGGGACGCCCCCCCACAAAAATAAACACATAAAAAAAAATCCCTGGCGTTCTAGTGGTTTCTGCCCCCCTTGGGGGCAGATCAGCCTAAAAATAATAGGCTGATCTGTCTCCAAGGGGTGCAGAAATGGCCTGGGTACATGTGCCCCCAAAGTGGGGGGCGACCCTTGCCCAAACCCCCCCCCCATCCACTAACACACACACACACACACACTATCCCTGGTGTCTACGTGGCTTCTGCCCCCCTTGGGGGCAGGTGGGTCTAGAAAAATAGGCCCATCTGCCCCCAGGGGGGGCAGAAATGGCCAACAGGTCAATGCCCCCCTTGGGGGGGCGCCCCGTGCCCGAGGGGACGCCCCCCCACAAAAATAAACACATAAAAAAAAATCCCTGGCGTTCTAGTGGTTTCTGCCCCCCTTGGGGGCAGATCAGCCTAAAAATAATAGGCTGATCTGTCTCCAAGGGGTGCAGAAATGGCCTGGGTACATGTGCCCCCAAAGTGGGGGGCGACCCTTGCCCAAGCCCCCCCCCATCCACTAACACACACACACACACACACTATCCCTGGTGTCTACGTGGCTTCTGCCCCCCTTGGGGGCAGGTGGGTCTAGAAAAATAGGCCCATCTGCCCCCAGGGGGGGCAGAAATGGCCAACAGGTCAATGCCCCCCTTGGGGGGGGCGCCCCGTGCCCGAGGGGACGCCCCCCCACAAAAATAAACACATTAAAAAAAATCCCTGGCGTTCTAGTGGTTTCTGCCCCCCTTGGGGGCAGATCAGCCTAAAAATAATAGGCTGATCTGTCTCCAAGGGGTGCAGAAATGGCCTGGGTACATGTGCCCCCAAAGTGGGGGGCGACCCTTGCCCAAGCCCCCCCCCCATCCACTAACACACACACACACACACACTTTCCCTGGTGTCTACGTGGCTTCTGCCCCCCTTGGGGGCAGGTGGGTCTAGAAAAATAGGCCCATCTGCCCCCAGGGGGGGCAGAAATGGCCAACAGGTCAATGCCCCCCTTGGGGGGGCGCCCCGTGCCCAAGGGGACGCCCCCCCACAAAAATAAACACATAAAAAAAAAAACCCTGGCGTTCTAGTGGTTTCTGCCCCCCTTGGGGGCAGATCAGCCTAAAAATAATAGGCTGATCTGTCTCCAAGGGGTGCAGAAATGGCCTGGGTACATGTGCCCCCAAAGTGGGGGGCGACCCTTGCCCAAGCCCCCCCCCATCCACTAACACACACACACACACACTATCCCTGGTGTCTACGTGGCTTCTGCCCCCCTTGGGGGCAGGTGGGTCTAGAAAAATAGGCCCATCTGCCCCCAGGGGGGGCAGAAATGGCCAACAGGTCAATGCCCCCCTTGGGGGGGCGCCCCGTGCCCGAGCGGACGCCCCCCCACAAAAATAAACACATAAAAAAAAATCCCTGGCGTTCTAGTGGTTTCTGCCCCCCTTGGGGGCAGATCAGCCTAAAAATAATAGGCTGATCTGTCTCCAAGGGGTGCAGAAATGGCCTGGGTACATGTGCCCCCAAAGTGGGGGGCGACCCTTGCCCAAGCCCCCCCCCATCCACTAACACACACACACACACACACTATCCCTGGTGTCTACGTGGCTTCTGCCCCCCTTGGGGGCAGGTGGGTCTAGAAAAATAGGCCCATCTGCCCCCAGGGGGGGCAGAAATGGCCAACAGGTCAATGCCCCCCTTGGGGTGGCGCCCCGTGCCCAAGGGGACGCCCCCCCACAAAAATAAACACATTAAAAAAAAACCCTGGCGTTCTAGTGGTTTCTGCCCCCCTTGGGGGCAGATCAGCCTAAAAATAATAGGCTGATCTGTCTCCAAGGGGTGCAGAAATGGCCTGGGTACATGTGCCCCCAAAGTGGGGGGCGACCCTTGCCCAAGCCCCCCCCCATCCACTAACACACACACACACACACACTATCCCTGGTGTCTACGTGGCTTCTGCCCCCCTTGGGGGCAGGTGGGTCTAGAAAAATAGGCCCATCTGCCCCCAGGGGGGGCAGAAATGGCCAACAGGTCAATGCCCCCCTTGGGGGGGCGCCCCGTGCCCAAGGGGACACCCCCCCACAAAAATAAACACATAAAAAAAAATCCCTGGCGTTCTAGTGGTTTCTGCCCCCCTTGGGGGCAGATCAGCCTAAAAATAATAGGCTGATCTGTCTCCAAGGGGTGCAGAAATGGCCTGGGTACATGTGCCCCCAAAGTGGGGGGCGACCCTTGCCCAAGCCCCCCCCCATCCACTAACACACACACACACACACACACTATCCCTGGTGTCTACGTGGCTTCTGCCCCCCTTGGGGGCAGGTGGGTCTAGAAAAATAGGCCCATCTGCCCCCAGGGGGGGCAGAAATGGCCAACAGGTCAATGCCCCCCTTGGGGGGGCGCCCCGTGCCCATGGGGACGCCCCCCCACAAAAATAAACACATAAAAAAACATCCCTGGCGTTCTAGTGGTTTCTGCCCCCCTTGGGGCAGATCAACCTAAAAATAATAGGCTGATCTGCCCTCAAGGGGGGCAGAAATGGCCCTAAAAGACATGCCCCCCAAAGGGGAGCGACCCTTGCCCAAGGGGGCGCCCCCCCATCCACTACACACACAATCCCTGGTGCCTAAGTGGCTTCTGCCCCCCTTGGGGGCAGATGGACCTAAAAAAAATAGGCCGATCTGCCCCCAAGGGGGGCAGAAATGGCCAACAGTTCTCTGCCCCCTTGGGGGGGGCGCCCCTTGCCCAAGGGGGCACCCCCTCCCAACATACCTGCACAGAAAATATAATTCCCTGGTGATCCAGTGGTTTCTGCCCCCCTTGGGGGCAGATCCGCCTAAAAAGTAGGCCAATCTGCCCCCAAGGGGGGCAGAAATGGCCGTAACAAATTGCCCCCACAAGGGGAGCGACCCTTGCCCAAGGGGCCGCTCCCCGCAAACAAGAAACAGTAAAGAACAAAAAAAAAAACAAATCCCTGGTGTCTAGTGGGCATTCCTGCTGCCCGATCGCAATGCGATCGGGCAGCAGGAATGCTCAAAGAGACACCGGGGGAAAGGAAAAGCCTTTCCTTTCCCCCGGTGCCTCTTTAGCCCAAACCCCCCACCCACCGGGAAGAGGAACTCACCTCTTTCCTCGTCGCCGCACAGGAAGCAAATGGCTTCCTGTGCGGCGAAATCCCCATAATGAAGTCAGCGCGCGATCGCGCGCTGACGTCATTATGGGGGGGTGGGGGGGTCGGGGGTGGAAGGGGAAGGGCTTCCCCTTCCATCCCTGACTTTGGGGGGGTGGGGGGAAGCACACAGAGGGAGCGAGAGCGCTCCCTCTGGGCTGTGTGCCGAGGACGTAGTGGTTACGTCCTCGGCACAGCAGCACTGTGCCGCGGGACGTAACCACTACGTCCGCGGCACAGAAGGGGTTAATATATGTTGGTAAATACGTTGGGGGCATAAAAGGAAAAAAGGACTAGAAAGCCCCTAGTAACAAAGTGCCATTTTGGTAGAAATAAAAAAAATATACTGTTAAATATCCGTGATGGTTAGCCCTCATCCTGTTTAATCACTATTGATATTTAGGCATTTAGGCAAAAAGCATCTTGGTATTGATACCAAAATGCTAAAATTAATGAAAAACATTAATATCTGTTCATGAACACGTAGTGTGCATGCAAAGAAAAGGATGCAACATGCTGGTAGAAATATGAGGAATACTGTTAGGTATCCGTGATCTTTCGAAGAAGGGCCCATAATCAATCATCCACTGTCCAACTTAGATCAAGTACTATTTTGGAAACGTTCCATATCAAGTATGCAAATTATATCATCAGTAATATTACACCTAATTCCAAACTAGTCGATAAGATAAACCACTTCTCTTGCTCAATCACAAAATGTGTTCAAACATTTCCCGTGTGGGTTATGAAGGCAAAAAAAGCATGTTAGCACTAGTAGATCAAATGTGCCAGAGAGGATATACAAAGTAAGTTAAGAGAAGTATTATTTGTAGAAACTGAGACAGGAAGTTCTTAATCATAAAGACAATGATGGATCAAAGTTAGATCCAATGTGGAATCACAAAAACATGATCTACGTGAGCCACGGTTCACAATACTTAAAAATGACATAAAGTTTGATACTGTTACAGAAGCCACACATTGACAAACTAAAAAATATATAAAAAATGAACTGAATAAGTACACTCATATATAGCAATTATATATGCAAAGCAATTATTAAATGATGAATGGAAAACATGATTATTCTCCCAGAAAATATTCCATTTCATAATTAGTATTCAAACCTTCTTCCACCGCTCTTAATTTCACGATCCAGATACATTCCCGTCTCCTGTGGAACAGTTACCTGTTCCCCCACCGTGGATCCTTGCATAAGTGTTCAAAGCCAAAAAATTCAAAACTTCTCATTTGTCCTTGTTCAGGACAATGTCTCATAGATACTGCCATGGGATAATGGTCATCATCCTGTCTCAGAGCACGGTAATGCTCGCTTATTCTTGTTTTTAATGATCTGATCGTGCTACCCACATAGTACAATCCACATTTACAAACAATCATATAGATAACAAAATTAGTATTACAAGTAATATTAGATGTAATGCAGAATTCCTCACCAATCTGATTGTTGAAGGTGGAGATACCCGACGTTGCCCATTTGCACATCCAACAGTGACCACATTTATAAAACCCTTTATTGCGACTGGTGAGCCAATTTTCATTAAATTCTCTACTGGGGTAGCTGGGGCATAATGTATTCTTTAAGTTCCTACCCCTCTGATATGTAAAAAGTGGGGCGTCGGAGATAAAGCCATTGAGATTCACATCTGCTAGTTACACATGCCAATGCTTATCATGCATTTGCATAACAAAGTTGAGGTCTGCATATAATTTACTATGCAGCTGATATTTTCATTATTCTGTCTAAGTTTATGACTAAGTGTATCACTTCTTGGAGTTCTCATGATTCTATTGCGAGCTCGTTTAAGTATATATGGCTAATAACCACGTTGTTTGAATCTATCCTCCATATCATCAATACAACATAAGAAATCGGTTTCCCTGCTGCAATTGCGTCTGGCACTCACCATTTCACCGTATGGAATAGATTCTATCTGATGTTTAGGATGTGAACTGGTTGTGTGGAGTATGGAATTGCAAGCTGTGCTCTTTCTATACAGTTGACTTTCAATCTTTCCATTGTCAATGAACAATTGCTCATCTAGAAACGGAATACTAATCGTACTGTGTTCCCATGTGAATTGAATATTAAGTTCGTTAGAATTCAAGTACTCAAGAAAGCTATTGAGTTTAAGTATATCTCCTGTCAATAACATTATACAATCATCAATATACCTGCCCCAAAAAAGTATATCAGTGTTCCATGTTTGGCCTTCTACACTCCAAATTACTTTTTGTTCAAAATAACCCATGAAAAGGTTAGCATATGCCAGTGAAAATCTGGATCTCATGGCAACCCCCTGTTTCTGGCAGTACCAATCAGTTTTGAATAAGAAAAAGTTGTTTTGTAAAATAATCTCAGTCATGTCAAGTAACATCCTAGTATGTACGTATAGGCTAGCCGATCTATTATGTAAAAAGTGTTGCAATGCCAATGCACCTAAATTGTGTTCGATACTGGTATACAGAGATGTCACATCTAGGGTTACTAAATTCATACCTGGTTCCCAATTGATGTCTGCCAAAATGCTCAGAATATGTTTAGTGTCTTTTATGAATGAGGGAAGTTTAGGAACATATGGCTGTAGAAAAATATCTACATACTCCGAAAGTCTCTCTGTTGGACCTCCCATACCTGAAACTATGGGCCTACCTGGTGGGAATCGTGAGTCCTTATGTATTTTAGGCAGGGTGTACAGACACGGATATCTAGGCCTAAAAACACGAAGATACATATATTCGTCTTCGTTTAATGAGTGCTTGTCAAAACACTGTTTCAAAAATGTGTTGATATTATTGGTTAGTGCTGGTATAGGGTCAGATATGATCCTTTCATAACAATTATGATCTGCCAATTGGCCATAGATTTCCTGTTCATAATCGTGAGTATTCATAATCATGATGTCCCCACCCTTGTCAGCCTCCTTGATGGTAATATCATTCTGTTTCTGTAGGGATCTCAAAGCTGTGTATTCTTCATGACTAAGATTCTTGTGATGGAATTGATAGCGTTTCCTGTTTTTTTGTTCCAGAATACTTAAATCTTGCCAACCTAATTTTAAAAAAGTGCCTATGCAGTTACCACTGAAAAGATTGGGTGTCCACCTGGATTTAGATTTGAGGCCACTACCTAAAGTATCAGAGGGAATATCTAGATCAGCAAGTAACTGAGGAACAGTAGTTGGATCCTGTTCAAAGTCAGTAATAGATAGTAATGTTGCTGTATCATGAATGTCCTGGAATGAAAGAGGATGATAGTCTATGTTAATATCATGCAGGGTGTCACTACCCCTAATGTTAGTATGGAGAATAAAATGTTTCTTAAGTTTCAAACGTCTGATGAACTTGAAAAAAATCAATCTTTATTTTTGAAAATCATCATAATTATCTGGGCAAAAGCCAAGGCCTTTATTCAGTAATGCAAGACCATGTGCTATTAATGTTGTATTGGACAGGTTCTTAATAGAGATAGTACCCTCATTAATATCTTTCATTTCTCCTTGTTCCATGATCTGGTTCTCATTCCCTTTCTTTCCTCTACAACTACCTCCTCTCTTGCCCCTTCTTGTTTTCCGCTGCCTTTTTTTCGACGATTCCTTTCCCATTGTCCCTGTCTGATCCTTTGAACTTCCCTTAAAAATGAAGGGGCCCCCTGTTGGTTTGTTGCATCCTGTTTTCTGGTATTAACACTGATGTCTTATTCACTACTGCTAGCTGATAAAGCACTAAGGGCCATATTTATACTTTTTGACGCAAAACTGCGCTAACGCAGTTTTGCGTCAAAAAAATTAGCGCCGGCTAACGCCATTCTGAAGCGCCATGCGGGCGCCGTATTTATTCAATGACGTTAGCCGGCGTTAGCTGGCGGCGCTGCCTGGTGTGCGTGAAAAAAAACGACGTACACCAGGCAGCGCCGGCATAGGGGGATATGGAGCTTGGGCGCCAAAAAATGGGGCAAGTCAGGCTGAGGCAAATTTTTCGCCTCAACCCGATTTGCGCCATTTTTTTCGACTCCCAACCCCCATAGAAATGACTCCTGTCTTAGCAAAGACAGGAGTCATGCCCCCTTGCCCAATGGCCATGCCCAGGGGACTTCTGTCCCCTGGGCATGGTCATTGGGCATAGTGGCATGGAGGGGGGCACAAATCAGGCCCCCCTATGCCACAAAAAAATAAAAAATAAAAACACTTACCTGAACTTACCTTAATGTCCCTGGGATGGGTCCCTCCATCCTTGGGCGTCCTCCTGGGGTGGGCAAGGGTGACAGGGGGGGTCCCTGGGGGCATGGGAGGGCACCTCTGGGCTCCTTCCGAGCCCACAGGTCCCTTAACGCCTGCCCTGACCAGGAGCTAAAAAACGCTCCAAAAGCGGCCGTACGTCTTTTTTTTTTACCCGCCCACTCCCGGGCGTGAATTTTGCCCGGGAGTGTAAATACGGCGCACATGCCTCGGAGTCACTTTTTTAGACGGGAACGCCTACCTTGCATATCATTAACGCAAAGTAGGTGTCCACGCTAAAAAATGACGCAGACTCCATGGACTTTGGCGCTAGACGCGTCTAACGCCAAAGTATAAATATGGAGTTAGTTTTGCGTCGGAATTGCGTCAAAAAAACCAACGCAATTCTGGTGCAAACAGAGTATAAATATGCCCCTAAGTGAGGACTGAGAACCCACACCCTGTATACGTGTATCCTCACCTTTTCTAACTAACTGATCATATTTCTGAGAAAAGGTAAAAATGTGATGGGTCACATTAATTAAATCTGTCAATTCACAGTATGTTTGTAATTTATGTTTGTAAATAGTTATAATTATATCCTTCACAGCTCTGAGGAAGTCAGTGAGATTATCCTCTCGCATGACGAAACATGTGTTGGCTGTTGGTACTTGGATGTTGGTTTTTGACCATTTACAAGGAGAACAATGCCTATCAGGGAACGTTTCAGCTTGTGTGCATTCATAGTGATACCTAGGCATACCTAATAGTATGCTCATTGGGATGTGTATTCTAGTAATGTTTTCCTAACTACTGCTTATGTTGCAGAATACTGAGTACCTATGTGTTCTATTATGACTACCTCTTATTTCTACAGAGTACTAGTAACCTATGTAAGATTCTGACAACTGCTTGGGTAGCAGGGTATTACTGACATGTTATGTTTGGTTGTATTAAGTTTGGTGCAATACAGTTTATTTTTACATAACTTGGGATTGTGTTTCCTTTGTGGTGTATTTATTGTGTCACGTGTGTTGTGGGTGTTGTGCAAATACTTTACACATTGCCTCCGGGATAGGCCTGACTGCTCGTGCCAAGCTACCAAGGGGGTGAGCAGGGGTTATCCTGGACGTGTAACTCCCTTGCCCTGACTAGAGTGGGTTGGTTCTGCCTGGCTTAGGTGCATGCCCTAGCCAACCATAAACCCCATTTCTAACAGTGGGCCAATGCCTGAAGGAGAACTAGAAGTAGATGGGTGTGTCATTGAGTGCCTCTCTGCAGTGCATACTTCTTCTGAGATAGAGGTTGGTGAAGGTTTCAGCTGAGGCTTTACAAAGATAGGACCTGACAGTGCTACCGTTGCCACATCCATCCATTGGAGCAGGTTGAATAGTAAGAATGGACTCCTCTGTTCCAGCTTCCACGTTGACTGGATCAACATCCACCTCATCATTCTCTTCTATAATTCTCAGGCTTTCAGGAACCTTTTTCCCTTGTCTCTCCTGGTGTCTCCCATACTCTTCCAGGGTCCATTCCATGTCCCTGTCATCACAATCAGAAGTGGTGCTTGGAGGAGATTGTGAAGTAGTATCCTTCCTTTTCCTTGCTGGAGAGCTGTGAGCCAATGATTGAAAAAATTATTGCTTGGCAGGAAATACAACCTCAAGTTCTTCTCCAGCTTCAGAAAGATCTACTCTTGCTCACTGCAGCTGCTGTCCACTTTTCTCTGTTTCATAAAAAGATTGGTTACTACTTTACAAAAGGGGCAAACCAAATTCAGCATCACAGCTCATCAGCGTTGCCATGATTGCAGTGGCTACCTCACTGACAGACATGGTCCTGGGCTTGGTTGGGGTAGTGCTATTGATATAGGAGTTCTGCTATCAGGTTCCTCCCCGAAAGCCGGAGCAGAAGGCACACATCTCTCAAAAAAGTTTGTGTTCGGCTCACCTCTAGTGGAAAGCTGTTTCTTCTCACTGCCCACTTTCTTGGCAGCAACTTTCTTTGAGGCCATCTTAAAGCTCTCAGTTGGCAGTGGGACTAAGCTGCACAAGTGGAAGAGATTGGAGGATGACGTTGCTATGCCCGCCTTCTGTTTGTCTGTATTGCGGGTGATGTCTCTTCTTCTCTTGTGCACCTAAAAGCAAACAAGCACGAAAAACATTTAGTTAAATGTGGTATTGTGCAGTTTGGATTAGTACAGACAAAGGCAATATTAGGCAATATTACCTAAGTAATAATAAATCAACCACTTTAAGGTCAAACCAGACCAATATACCATAAATTTAATTCCCAATCAGGATAACACAACCTACAGATTTAGCTCCTTGCTTTATGTCCAACTATTCTAAAGTAGACACCTGTGGCATTCAGGGAAGTGCATGGGTAAACAGAATAATCTCTAAAAATAATGAAGGTTAGTGTGCGCCTATGGCAGACAATGTGGTCCAGTGGGAAATAGAATAATCATTAAAAAAAAATAATGATGCTGCTGTATCTGTAGAGCACTGCAGCCAGGGTGTCCAGGAGGAAATGGAATTATACCTAAAAAAACTGAAAGCTGTTGCATGGCTGTGCGCCTATGATGGATGAATGGATCACAGCAAAATGCTAAAACATTTTAGATAAACAAATAAATAAATACAAAATCCAATTAAAAAATCTAAATTAAAACAATTTAAAAAATCTAAAATAAAAAATGTAACAATCAAAAAGTAGAATAAAATTACAAATCAAAATTAAAATATGAAATAATAAAATAAAAATGATTAATAATTGCCAATATGTGCATGAGAGGAAGAGAAGAATCCCATACTAAGGCAAGGAGGTGCAAAATAAAAATGCAAAAAATGCATGTAATGCAAGCACTGTTCATCAAAATCATATTCATAATATTTAAATAAATGCTACGATGGTCCTCAAGCATATTATGAAACTGATATCACATCCATCCATCCATGAAAGCTTTGGCAAAGCACACTGGATGGATGCACAAAATGGGAACCAATCACATGGTCAAACACCAACAGTGAGGAGGCCTGGGGAATAAAGAACACATGCATGCCTATGGCAAGAAAACACTGGTTGGATGCACAAAATGGCCACCAGCCACATGGTCAAACCACAACATCGAGCAAGGATGCATAGGAAACAAGGTAGAGAAATACTTTATTAGTTCATAAAAACCATAAAAACATACCTGAAAAATACAGTGACAGATATCAATGAACTTAAAACGTATGCAAACAGTAAAATTTAAACAGAAAATAAAAGAAGCCCTCATAATTAGGACAAAGGAAACCCAAATATGTTCCTGGGACAACAACATGACCTATTATTTTAAGAAAGCAAAGCATTTAAGATAGTCAAAACCCTCCCTATGAAGACGAATAGGGCCTCAGTATCTTTTTGGGCAAAGCAGCCTGTTATCTAAAGGTGCATTCATGATAGATAAAACCCTTACATTACCAATACCCAATGTCTATAGGATGGATTCTGATGTCCTATTACTGTATAATTCCCTTTTTTGCCTAGAGGTTGCTAGATGAACTTGCTGGGGCCTCCAGGGCAATAAAGATTCTCAGGAACTGGATTAACCTGATATTTCACTTTTCATTACTTGGGTCGAGAGCTGTCATGACAGCCGACCTGCAGGGCCGGACTCTTAGGATGTTGAATTCTCTTCTCAATATTTCCCTTCTCTGTCTCTCTGTCTTCCCAAAGTTGGCCAGATGCAAACCACATGTTTTAGGGTCTTCCTAGTCTGATGACATAGTCTACAAGCTTGTGATTGCCATCCTGCCTCTCTTTGACATTTTGGGAGGAAATCAAGAGTTGGTAGATCTCCCAACCTCATCTGTAGGAAAGTCTGCTTAGTTTTTCGTGCTAATAGGGCAGACAGGATACGAGATTCCTTGTCCAGCGCATATGACTTTAGGACTTATCATTCATGCAGTGGATTCGATAGAACCTCCATGTCTTCTAACCGGCTTAAGATCTTAGCCAATTTGTTAACTCCTTTTCTGAAAGCTGGCACCGGTAATAAGCTGCCCCACAGGTCACCCAGCTCCAGCCGGGTTATGCTTTTTTCTCAGTAGTCCTTAACATTTTTATTGCCCCTCTCAAGATTGATTTCTTGCCAGACTAGATTTGCTAAAGTCCTTGTAGAAGCTAAATGTAATTTATAACAACCATTAACAAATGCTGCCGGCCTTGCCAATGATTGCTTAGTTAGCGAAAACTCTAGTCTGACTTGGGCTGGGGAGGCCGATCTAGGTAATTGAATGACTTGTTTATAAGATTTCACTAATAACTTATCTAGCATGACCACTGGCTGCTTATCCAGGGCAGGAGATAGATCTGCTATTTACAGATTGAAAAGAAGCAGAGCTAGTACACAGCCCTGTTTCAGACCAACATAGGGAACAAAGATCATAAGCAATCCTATTACAAAGGCACACTGGCTGGGTGCACAAAATGGCTGCCAGTCACATGGTCAAAAAACAGCAAGCAAGGAGGCATGGGGAGCAATGAACGTATGCAAGCCTATGGCAAAGGAACACTGGCTGGATGCACAAAATGGTTGCCAGCCAAGAGGTCAAACAACAACAGCAAATAAGGAGGCAAGGGGAACTAAGACCCCACATTCAAGTCCATGGCAAAAACACACTGGCTGGATACACAAAATGGCCACCTGCCACATAGTCAAACAACAACAGTGAGCAAGGAGGCATGGGGACCAAAGAACACATTCAGGCCTATGGACACAGACTACACATAGTGGCCTCTGGCCACATGGCATGGAGAATAAAGACAAGTGGTGGCTGATGGGAAATACACCCACACAACCACTGTCCAGCAAAAGGAGGCATGGTGGTAATACTGAAGAAAACACTATCAATAATTCAGCAATGCAAAACACGAAAATGAGCTGAGCTATCAACATTTTACAACAACACACATCCTATGGTTTCAAATATTACCCCAAATGTACATCTTTTACAGAAAAATAAGGAATACAAACAATTGCTAACATTTTTAATTTAATCCAATGCCATCCCTACCCTAAATGAAGTATTAAAAACATACATCACAGAAACATTTCTTTCATCCAGTGATGACTAGTACTGGGCCTGCTGGCTGGATGGCCCATTGGAAGTCTAGGTCACATAGTGAAATACATTATTATTGCAAATGTAACAAACATGGAGAAAATGTACTGAACTGTGCAACATTTTTCATTTACAAAACATGTAAAATGAATGCAAAAAATAACTAGGCCCTCATTCCAGGCCACCCACCACAATGAAATTTAAAAATCAATTAAAAGTACAAAGATATACTGGTGTATACCCTATCAGACAAACAATACCCTTATTAAACTTACATCACATAAACAAAGTCCTTAAATCCAAAGGTATATATCCAGCAGACTAAGAAAGTGATCTTTCCATCTATAAATCCAAGTGAAAAGTGACCAGGAAATGACTGGGGCACTGGAGGAGCATGCCAGGCAGGAGCAGGAAGTTGGAGTCTCTGGGGCACTTACTTCCTTTTGGAAAAAACAGTAAAAAAAAAAGGCTTCTTGCATTAAAAGACAACTTGAATGGTCCATTGGAGAAGACTTGAAAACCTCTTTTTGAGTAGTTTGACCTGCTTCTCTAGTAAAAGAAAATCTACTAAAGGTCCATTCATGAGTGGCACTATATTGGCGCTGTGGCACTATATTGGCACTGTTGTGGCCGGTAGCCGAGCAAGTGCTGGTGTTGTAGGGTGTTCTATTCAAGAGCTGCTCTTCACCTAAACTTTGGAATAACCACAGTTCTTAGCTTCTTTTTTGCATACACACACACATATATAGGTTGCCACTGGGTAGTTACAGTTAGGACAGTCCTTTCCTTAGGATTTTTTTTTTTTTGCTAACAACTTTGGAACAGTTTGATGAATCTTCACTTTTTTTGCCCTCTTTTCAGTGCCACTTACGGGCCCCTGGAACCCATCCTTCAAAAATATTGGCGGGCATGCAGCCACTCTCCTCGATCCTTCTTGAGGCCCCAGAGACACCATTCCCTGGGGTTGATTTCAAATTGAAGGGAATGGGGTGTGCTGCCCACCTCCCCGAGCAAGCAGAGGACACAAGGGAAACCACTCCAAAAGCCAATAGGTAACTATAGGGAAAGGGGGCCTGCATCTCCTCTCCTCAAGGCTTAAGAGGTTACTAGGACCTCATCTCCCAGAGTCTGCTCTAGCACTGTGTTCTGGGGAGCCCACCCCTAGAACACAGTGTTTCACTGCCCGCAGGAAAAACAAGTGTGCTGTCACTTAGAGGGAGCTTTGAAAATGCTCCCGCTGGGATCCCAGCATGGGTGCATGTGGATAGCCGGTAGAGCTGCAGGCGCTTGGAGCTCCCACCAGTGCCCCAAATGTAGTGCTTAAGGGGTCCCCACTCTTAAAATAAATATTTTCACCCCTGGGGGATGCGATCCCTGGGGCCACTATTGGCTTGGGGGGGTTCTGCCTGGGCATAGGGTCCCTAGGGGTCCTTGTGGGTCAGGGAGAGGGCTGTCAGTCCCCATCCATTTTTAAATCTATTTTGGCCCCAGGGAATGGAGTCCCCAGGGCCCCAAGTGGCTCAGGGATGGGGATTGTGCACCCATGCCCCTTAAAAAGGACCTAGGAGCAGGGACCCATTTTAATTTAATGGCTCGTGGAGGGAGATGAGCCACCCTTAATTAAAAAACAAGGGTCCCCAGGGCACAAAGTGGCTCAGGGTTTGTGCTCATGTGCCCCTCCCATTAATAAAAAAAATACAGCCCAGGGGGATGGGATCCCTGGGCCTGCAGAGACTCATGGAGCAGTGGGCATGCAAAGCCCCTCCTCTTATTTCGACAAATCCGCTGCTGGGGATGGGGTCTGCTGGAATGTGGCCAGACCTGGCAGCTAACCCAAAGCAGCCTGCCAGCAGTTGCTCACAGGCCCTGGCCAGAGGTCAGGCCCTGTAGTCAACCCCACCTCACTGCGTGGCTGAAGGCATGAGCATGGGTGTTGGCTTTCCATATGGTAAGAAAATATTACTTTATATTGAAGAACCCTAGAAACTCACTGAAAAAAAAACAATAGTTAAAGTGACATTATAGCAATGTGAGAATATCAGTCACAACATAGCTTCTTAAACAAAAAAAAACACTAAAATTCACCAGTAATAGTTATCTGTAGCAACTATAACTGGTACCCTAAGGTAACTATAACTCACTCCATAGAGTAAACACGTTTTACAGTTTCCACTTTTCTACTCATAACCACTTAATTTCTCACTTAACAATGGATATAGATAAGGACTATCTGTGGTAGGTAATTAGCTTTGTAACATTAGTTTAGTATCTGTAGGAACTTGGTTTTTGCAGAACAGTTGTATACAGATTGAACAACGTGTGCTGTAGGGGTCTATTTGTGGTTGATTGTTAATGTAAATTTG
Organism: Pleurodeles waltl; assembly: GCF_031143425.1. Taxonomy (NCBI): domain Eukaryota; kingdom Metazoa; phylum Chordata; class Amphibia; order Caudata; family Salamandridae; genus Pleurodeles; species Pleurodeles waltl. The sequence goes on from NC_090450.1 coordinate 466,106,374, forward strand.
GCTATCTATGAAGTATATGGTATAGAGTCAAATTTGCACATATCATTTGCTTGCCACACCCAAGTGAGTTGCATCTGTGATGGCATTAATGCTGCGTCATAGTAATCTGAGTTATTTTGTACCACCTTGCAGGACTCTGATGCCATACTAGTTTATAGGGTAATTTGTACAAAAGAAGCTTGGATGATGTCATCAGTGATATCATCAACAGTGTCATTTGAGATGTCATCTGTGATGTCAGAAATTATGTTGTAGACTATCATGAGAACATATCATGAGTCATGTAATTTGTGAAGCAGTGCATGGTGGGGTGCAAGGTAGAGTTTGCGCGGCAAACTATAACTGGTGAATTTCTCTGTGTTTTTTTTTTTAGTTCAAAATATTAAAGTTGTCTCTGACATATCAACCTAACTATAACATGACTTTAACCTGTGATTCCTCCAGTGAATTGATAAGGATTTTTTCAAACAAAAACAGATCTTTTATCACACCTAACTATAACGTTACTTTAACCTTTGTTTTTTTACAGTGAACTTCTAGATTTTTTTAACGTAAAGTAATATTTTGTCACCATACATAAAGCCAACCCTTTGCCGTGCATGGCCTTCGGCGATGTGTAGCTGGGGGCGTTGGCTACCAGACCTTGCCTTTGACCAGGCCCCTGCAGCAAACTCCCCAAAGGCAGCCAACCCGATGATGTGCAGGGCCTCTGCTGTGCACAGCAGAGGGTTGGCAACAGGGCCTGGCATGTGGCCAGGCTCTATGGCCAATTCACCTGGTGGTAGCCGAGCCCCCAACAGGCAGCCAGCACCACACTGCACACAGTCTTTTAACTGGTAAGGGCTCGGCCACCTGGGCTGGCTCGCCGCAAGGCCCTGTTTCCAACTCCCCACTGGCAGCCAAGCCCACGCTTTACATGACCTTTAGTCATGTGTGGTGTGAGGTCAACCACAGGGCCTGGCTTACATCTAGACCCTTCATCCAACTCCCTACAGGCACCCAAATCAGCAGATGGTTGGCCACAGGGCTTGGCCTCCCACCAGGTCATGTGGCCAAACCCCCAGCACGCTGCCAACCGCACACTGTGCACCGCCTTTGGTATGTGCAGCGTAGGATTGGCCATCAAGCCCCAGGCACCCCATCTCCTTTGGCCAAAACATACATAATAGGGGCAGTGAGGGAGGGCTGTGTGGCTCCCCTACCCAAGCCATGAAAGGACCCCATCACCCAGGGCCAAATACAATTAAACAGTAGAGGAGGGTGTGCTGCCCCTCTTGCCGAAACAATTTTTTGCCCTAGGAATTACCATGATGTGCTTGTAGTTCTTCTCAGAAAGAAAATTAGCCTATTTCATAGTCAATTCAACCACAGGTCTGTGGATCAATGCCGTACATAATCTGGTGGCCCAACCACTCTCTTATTCGTACTACTTGGATTTGCCTTTCCCAAACCCTATGCTATCGGGCATGTCTATGTATTTATTCTCTGTCCATTTAGAGAGAGTGCTCACCTCATACACCATGTCTAATTAATCATTGTACCTGATGCTCGAACTACCCATTTCATTGGAGCACCTTCCTGAGAGAACATACCTATGTGGAACATATTCCCACACTTACTCGGGTTAAAACATTTCAGTTTATCTTATTCTTTTCTTCAGTATGTCTGCTATTTGGAGAATAGCATTGACATGGAGTTTCAGGCTGATTCGACTTTCCTGAGTTTATTTAGGTGTGTAGGTGTGATTTCGTTCTTTATTTTTATTCCCAGATAACTTTATTATTTTTACTTTCATTTGCACTCCTGCTTTATCCTTAATTCTGTGCATATGACACATTCCTCTTTGTCTTTCGTTCATTCAACCGTTAAACATAATGATTTTTTGGTGTACTGTGCTTTATTCATAACACTACTATTTTAAACAACACTACCGTTTGTTCTATTCACTAAAGAACTGAAAGTAAAAAAAAACAGTAGAACGTTTATGGGTATTACTATATGGTACCTCAAAATGCAGTGGTGTTATTTTCTCTATATCATTTCCACAGACTAGTCTCCAGAACAGGAATTACCATCTATTTCTCCTGCATAGAATTCTCCAGCGGAAATCAAACTCGTGGAGGAAATTATGTTATGTATGTGTATACTATATTTTTAAGAGATTTGTGCAATTTCTACTCCCAGCGAATGTATGGAAAACTAAGCTAATGGGGTTAACTCCACAGCAGTGAAATAATGCGGGACTCCTGCCGCTCTCACGTCAGTTCAGCAGGACTCCAACCAGAGCTGCTGAGAAGCTCTGACTGGGCCACATCCCAGCATGCGTGCGTGGCCTGCAAGATAGCAGGTTGCCCAGAGAAGAAGAAAAACACCGAGCACTGAGCTTTTTTATTTTTAATGAGACCGAGAAACTACATTCAGGGCTGAGCATACCATCTCCAGAGTGTCTTTGGTACTGTGTTTATTTATCAAGGAACTTGGTGTAACAGCAAAATATACTGCCTCATGGCCGCCTAGTGAATTCACCTGACTTGAATTACGTGCTGCACGCATAACACATTACAAGCTAATTAGCAGGCAGAGTGAATCAATGAAACATACTAATTACATAAACGCTTTTAAAATTTGGTGATTTTATGTAGACAATGTTAGACGTATGTTCACAGATGCAGACACGTCAGTTGTGTGCTGTGTTAACTAAGGGGCATATTTCAGAGCCCCTAGCGCCATTCCAGCGCCACATTAGCCTCAGTTTTTTACACTAATGTGGTGTTAGAAGGCCAAAACGCTGCGCCATATCTACAAAGCAGTGCAATGCATGCATTCCGCCACTTTGTTACTCTTTGCACTACATTATGGGGGTTATTCTAACTTTGGAGGAGGTGTTAATCCGTCCCAAAAGTGACGGAAAAGTGACGGATTTACCACCAGCCGTATTACGAGTCCATTATATCCTATGGAACTCGTAATACGACTGGTGGTATATCCGTCACTTTACCGTCACTTTTGGGACGGATTAACACTCCTCCAAAGTTAGAATAACCCCCTATGTCTGCGCCAGGCCTAATGTATGCAAAGGGGGCGTTCACCCATTAGGGGGACTGGAAAAATGGTGCAAAGAAATGTAAGCGATTTCTTTGTGTCATTTTTTTCAGCACTTTTAACCCTTGCTCAGAGCAGGCATTTAAATGAGGCACACTATTGATTACAATGGGCCACAATGGGCTGTGCAGGTTTAGTGTCAAAATTTTGGAGCTAATCCTGCAAAGCTCCAGACTAGCGTAAACAATTATGACGCTAGTCCCCTACCTCCGCCATGGTGCACTGTATTTTAAATACGGTGCACACATGGTGGCATAAGGGGGGTGCTAAGGGGAGCAAGAAAACTGGCGCTGTACTGTGTGCAGTGCCACTTTTCTTAAATATGTTCCATTGGAGCAGTATTAAGCGCCCCTAGCGGCACCTTAGTGCCGCCATAGTGTCATTTTTTTTTCTCACCAAGGCAGCACTAAAGTGGCTTTTTACACGCGGCATATTTACAAAGTAGTGCAAGGCATGTATTGCGCCACTTTGTAAACTCCTGAGCCACATTATGCCTGTGCCAGGGGGGCGTTCTTCCGTTAGTGGGGGCCGAAAAAATGGCACAAGGAAATCTAAGTGATTTCCTTGTGCCATTTTTTCAGCACTTTTAAAACCTGCTCAGAGCGTTATTTGGGGTCTCCATTATTCATAATGGGACCCTATATACTTTCCTAAAGAGTACATCAAGAGGGTAAAAAAAAATGAAGCTATTGCCCTGTACTCTTTACCATGGTATGCCGTACTTTAAATAAGACGCACACATAGTGGCGGTAGCTGGGCGCTAAAAGGCAAGAAAGGAGCAGTGACACTTTTCTTAATTATGCCCGCAAGCATTTTGTTGGTCAATTTCTTGCTGTAGATGGGATGACCTAGAACGCTTGCTTCAAGCCATGTAAGGAAAAAGAACAGGTAAGCCTCATTCTAAGTGCCCAGTCTGGGTCAGAAATCCGGCTTAGACAACAAGGGGTGAAGTAATTACATGTCCAGAATGCACAGTTTTGGGGGCATATTTAATCTCTGTTTGCATAGAATTAGCATCATTTTTTTTTCCTCTTGTTTGGTGCAAAACTAACTCCATATCTATACTTTGGCGCTAGACCCGTCTAGCGCCAAATTTATGGAGTTAAAGTCATTTTTTGGATGTGGAAACCGACCTGGGTCAGGGCAGGCGTTAGGGGACCTGTGGGACTATTTCCATGGAAGAACACCATGGAATAAGCCCACATGTGCCCTCCCCAGGCCCCAGGGATGCCCCACCCACACCAGAGGGACAGCGGAGGATGGAGGACCCCATCCCAGGTAAGTACAGGTAAATATTTTATTTCATTTTTTAAAGTGCCACAGGGGGCCCTGAAATGGGCCCCCATACATGGCACAGGGTGCAATGGCCATGCCCAGGGGACTATGGTCCCATGTGCTGCCCATTAGTGTGCTGGGCATGACTCCTGTCTTTTCTAAGACAGGAGTCATGTGGTATGTATGGTTTTGTGTCAGAAAATGACACTAGGCAGGTTAGAGTCATTTTTTTTTTACTCAAACCACCCTAATGTCATTTTTTGGTGCAAAACCTCCTTCTTCCATACCGCCAGCCCCACAGACTAATGTCATTTTTTTGTTTACACTAGCATACCCTTTGCACTGGCTTGCACCATTCCATAAATATGGTGCACAAAAATGGTCCAAGCCGGTGCTAAACTTTTTGGTGCAAAACTGCATTAGTGCAGTTTTGCACCAAAAAGTATAAATCAGGGCCTAAGTGTCAGACATGGTGAGGAAATGCAGAAATCAGTGTTTTTACGCCGATTTCTGCAGATTCTTCCCTCGTGCTAGTAGTGTCTCCCCAGATCTGTTTTGCTAGGTTTTCTCTAGAGAAAGGTGTTATGTTAGACAACCTGAAGGTACACTATTTACCACAAACATTTTAATTCCATTTGTACATCACAGTTTACGCAACTTTTAAAATGAGTGCCAGTGAAGACAGTAAAGTCATCATGACTGTTTTTTGGAGCCCTAAGGAGGGGCGTCTTGTGGGTGTAGATTCTATCTGAGAATTTATCGCTCATAGAATACTGGCCGTCACTGAGACAAGGGAAGATGGATGCGCATAGCTCAGAAATATGGTCATAAATAAATTAGATCAGGAATACGTTATGTCTGAGGAGTGCCCTTATTGAGGCAATGTGTTTCTGTAGAAATGGAGACAGCAGCAATGACATATGCAGAGGCCAAGCGTATTTCATTCTAGTTCTGGCTGCAGTTTTTTAAGGTGCGTGCAAGTTTCCATCAGATTCGCCTAAATATTCTTGTCCTTTATTCTTTTTAATTTTGTGCATACCTCATTTGGAGAAAGAACTTGACTTCCACATAATGTTTATTAAAAGCTTTATCCTTTCAGGCTGGTTTGATGGGCACATTTCTACAAAGCTACTAGAAAATCATGTGAGGTCACCAAGCCACCTAAACCGCTACTTCAGCATGAACACTCATCAAAATGCGCTTTTCCCGAGGTACATTCAAAGTTTATTTTATCATGAACTATTGACATACATGCCAATTCAACGCACCATTTGTAAAACAAAGGTGCAGAATTAAGAAAAGTGGCACTGCACAGAGTGCAGTGCCACTTTACCTGCACCACTTAGCATCTCCTTACCACCACCATGTGTGCATCGCATTTAAAATATGGCGCTCCAAGGTGCAGTAGCATCAAAATGTTTGATGCTGTTGATGTACTGTTCAGGGTTAGCACCAACATTTTGGAGCTACCCCTAAACAGTACATAGGGGCCCATTGTAACAAATGGTGTGCCCCCTTTTAACACCTGCTCTGAACAGGCGTTAAAAGTAGCTGTGAAAAATGACACAGTAGAATCACTTAGATTCCACTGCTCCATTTTTGCGGTCCCCCTAAAGGGGGAATGCCCCCTTTGCATATATAAAGGGGCATCCATAATGTGGCACAAAGGGTTGCAAGTATGGCATGGCGATTTATGAAGCCTAGCGCCACATTAGCATGAACAAAGGATGTTAATGTGGCACTAGAACTTTATAAATGTGGGCCAATATTTTTTCAATATTCTAGGCAACATTAGGCTAATAAAGAATGATTGAAGTCACGCAGCTAAAATTAGTAAAACCTAAAGGGCTACCTATTTCTTGAAGATCAGGGGCTTGACGTACAAAGCCATTTTGTGATTGCAAAGTCAAGGGTTTAGAAAACAAATGGCATTTTGCTTACTACTAAACTCATTTTGAAATTCAGTAAAGACTTTCCGAATCACAAAATGGGTTTACTGACTTGTTCTACATCGCAGCTAGGAAGTGGAGTAAAAGTGGTGTTCCTCCCTAGTTGCGCATTACAATGAAATGTATCAATGTTAGTAAACATTGAATAGTTACTGACTCCCCAAAAAAAGTGGTAACCCATTCACAAAGAGGAAGCTGATCTTTTTGGAGAGCTTCCACTTTGAGATTATGGTGACTTCAGGGGGAGCAGCCAGTGTACTGGGAGACAACAGGCTCCTCCCCCCGATGTGTTCCCAGACAAGAGTATTTATTTTTATTTCAAGCAACACCAGTTCCTTTAAGGAATACATGCTGGTTTAAAAATATATAGAGATATTGTTTTGATATGCATACTCAGGCGTGGTGATCGGTTGTTCCTTGCAGGCCACTATCCGTATGGTTGTGGCCAATCACAGGATATCACATATAGTGACCTGACAATTTATTAGGCATGTCATTCTTTAGTCCAATAAGACATTAGATTTTGTGAAGCAAATTAAAAAGTACATAGGTAACATCAGAAAATCAGAGACTGGTCGCATATAGTTGATGCACAATTTACAACCGCTACTTGTGTCTGGTCTCTTTGTACATAGGACCCCACATGCCTGATTCACAAGAAGGTATGCCTGCTCAAACAGCATTCCGGATGGTTTGTGGTGAAGTAAACACCATGGTTGTGAAGCAGGTCAGAAGTTGGAAACAGAGAGACAGCAATTGCAAAATAGTATTTTTTGCATGATTACCGTCAAACGTTTTGCTTGTGACATGTTTTTGATCCTGTGCTCAATTTCGTTTTTGCTGGCTTTAGAAACTTGGGAATTTTACCACTGCTGACCAATGCTAAAGTGCAAGTGCTCTCTGTCTAAATGGTATTGGTGATTGGTTTATACATGATTAGCATATTTGATTTGCTAGTAAGTCCCTAGAATAGTGCTCCCATGTGCCCAGAGCCTGTAAATAAAATGCTACTAGTGGGCCTGCAGCACTGATTGTGCCATCCAAAGGAGCAGCCCAGTAAACATATCTCAGACCTGCCACTGCAGTGTCTGTGTGTACAGGTTTGAACTGCAAGTGTGACCTGGCAGGTGAACCCACTTGTAAACCCAAATCTTCCCTTTTACTAAATGTGAGCCATCAGTAAGTATGCCCAGAACAGCCCCATTGACAGGGTGCAGTATATTTTAAATTTAGGACAAGTACTGGTGTGTTCTACATGTCCTGATTGTGAAATACTGCTAAATTCGTTTTTCACTATTACAAGGACTTTCTCCCCCATAGAGTTACATGGCGATAGCCTTGAAAATCTTTTAAGTGTAGTTTCCCATTTGGAGCAGCTGGAAATATGGAGTTTGGGGTCTCTGAACTCACAATTTAAAAATACTTCTTATGATGAAGCTGGTTTTTATATTGTAAGTTTGCCACTTTTAGAAAGTGAACATTTTCTTCCTTAACCATTCTGTGCATCTGAATTTCTGTGGAATACACGTCTGGGTCAGGATGGAAGATGAGCTGTTTGTGAATTCACTCTAGACAGTCACACAAAGAGAGCAAAGGTGTGCCCTGCATACCCTGATGGGCCTTCCGGAGCTAGAGTTTTGGGAGGAGCTCATACTTGCACCGGAATAGCACTGTGCCTGACCTTACACAAAGCACTCTCCAACCGCCTGGAGTGTGTATGGGGTCAGGACAGGAAAGGCAGGGTTTTGTGCACCTCAAAGATTTTTCTTTGAAGGTTGTCTACTTCAAAGGTAGAAATAGGCAAAAGTACTGGACCACTGGCCTCACAAGAACACTTCTGAACTGAGGACATTCTGCCAGGAAGAACAACTGGATGTCATACAAAGGGACCGCCACTCTACCTGCTGCTTTGTTGTGTTGGTCTGCTGCTTGCTGCTTTTGTCCTGGGAGTAAAAGGACTGGATTTTGCTTTCTACATCCTGCTTTTCAAAGTTATCCCCGGGCTTGACCTGAACTTGCCTCCTGTTAAGGAGTTTCACAGACATCAAAGACTTCACCTGCCAGTGCCTGGGCTTTTCTGCTGATAGTTCTGACTTGCCACGTGGTTCCAACTCCAGTCCCTGGGCCATTGGAAGTGTAAGCTGGTGACCTGAAGGAGAAAATCCACACACCAATGTGCTGCAGCAGAACAATCAACACAGAGCATGTTTCCCCGCATCTCCATCAACACAGCGCATCTGGATTTTCCACGCATCATCCTGGGGTGTCAATTTCTTATCGACCCCGCATTGCAGTAAAGAACCAAGGTTGCATGTCAGGAAATCAATGCATCGCCTTTCCTGTGAGGAACAAATCAATGCATCACATCCCCTGCCAGTAAGGAACCGACTCATCACTTCTACTCCGATGAAAGAATCAAGGCATCACCTCCCCTGCGCAGTAAGAAACCGATGCATCGCTTTGCATTTCGGCGCCTCACCTCCCCTGTGGTCCACATCATCTTTGTTTTTGACTCATCCCAGATACTTTGTGCTAAAAAGATACAATCATTGATTAAGACTCATTGAAACGTTTGAAAAGTGAAATCTTTATCTGTGTTTTGGCTTGTTTACTCAGATGGTGTGTGGTGTGTGTGTGTGTGATGTGTGTGTGTGTTTGTGTGTGTGTTTGTGTGTGGGTGTGTGTGTGTGTGTGGGTATGTGTACAAATGCTTTACCCATTGCCTCTGAGATGAGATGGACTGTTCATGCCAAGCTGCCAAGGAGGTGAGTAGGGATTATCTGAGCTATGTGGCTTCCTTTCTCTGACTAGAGTGAGTGTCCCCATTCAGACAGGGTGTAAACCACTGCCAACTAGAGATCCCATTTCAAACACTGGTGAGCAGCAGTGAGGATAGGATTTGAGTTTGTACTGTACATACATTGATTGCTGTACACTACTTCCATATCACAAACCATTACATCCCAACATACTGGTTTAATTTTTCTCTTTTTGCAACTTTTGAATTTGAGTCACAATCCTGTCTCAGCCTGGTGAGTCTTCAGTTGGAGCTGCAGAGTTGGCGACCTATTTGGTGCCTCAGCTCAAAAAGTTCTGCAAGGAGCTCATATGTCTTATTTAAGGCCTCACTAAAAAGGAGGAGCTGAAAAAGGAGCTGAGGGCCTGGTTGCCAGCAAAGAAGGCTGATGAGCACAACAGGGTGGAGAATGCTATTGTGGAGTGAGAAGAACAAAACCTGCATGATGATTTGATGAAGAATCAGGTTCTGCCTAGGAGGGGGGCATCTTCCAGGGCAAGCAGCAGTGTTTCCTAAAGAGGTCTGACCCCAGAGGATCTGGAGACTGGCTGGAGGCTCCAAACTTAACTGTAAAAACTCAAGCTGAAGCATGAGATGGTGTTTCAGATGAAACTAGCCAACTTCAAAAGAGAGGCAGAGAAAGAGAAAATCACCATATAGGAGAAGAAAATGCTTTCAGCTCAAGAGCTGAGCTTGAAAGAGCTGGTCCAGCACAGATAGTGGCAGCAGTTCTCCAGTGCAGTCTGAGGGGAAGGTACATATATCCAAGGATGCAGAGAAGGATTTTGTTCTGGGGGATGACATAGAGCAGTGATTGATGGGTTCTAAGGTGGCACTGAGGATGCACAGGGTCCCTGTGAAAGATTGGGGGGCAGGCCTGTGGAAGTATTTCTCAGTGGATGGGAGGGACATCCTGTTGGCATTAGATCCAGAGGATCAGATGAGGTACCCTGCCATGTAGGCCGCCCTGACCAGGAGGTATGGCCTCACCCCAGAGAGTTACAGGGTAAAGTGGGTCTCAAACTTGGGTGGAGTATTTTGATTGTTTCTGCAAAGCACTAGATAGTTGGGTGAAGGGCAGGAAAATAACAGACTATCAGGGGCTGTACAATTTGATTGCATGGAAGCACTTGTCTAGTAATTGTTTTCCAGAGCTGTGCCAGCACTTGATTGACAGCAAGCTTACTGACCCCAGGACGCTTGCCAAGGAGGCGGACCACTGGCTCAGCACCAGGGTCCAAAAGAAGTTGTATGTGGGAGACTCAGCCAAGGGTGGGCAGAGTCCCCAACTGAAGAAGGAGGGGGATGTCAAGGGAGACACAGGCAGTTCCCGGGATAAGGGGGAGAAAAAGGTCCCCATGTCCCTTCTGACAGGAAGGAGGGAGGTTCTGGTGGGAGGTGGCCCAGGAAATCCTATTTTTAACCCTGTTGCTTTGAGTGTTCCCAGCTAGGAAGGAAAGGGGACTCTGTCTGTCCTAAGAATGCCCCCACTGGCTTAGAGGGAGATAATCCCCAGTGGCAGGTTACTGACCATACCATAACCTCCTTTAGTTGTGAGGTAAACTCAGTGGGTGAGTTGGTGATCCCAGAAGTTGGGAGTCATCTCTTCCATCAGTTGAAAGTGGATGGGGTCCCGGTCACTGCTCTGAGGGACACCGGCGCTAGCCAGAACATGGTTGTAGAAAGGGTGCAAGGCACCTGGAACAACTGCCTCCTGCTTTTCAAAAACATAGAGGCTAGAGATCCTGGGATGGCCTGGGGCCTGATTCTTCACATTGACCTCTGTCAATGGCCTCTTTTGGTTTTTTCCTTGTGGTCAGAGGTCCCCTAAGTTGTTGACCGAAGTCAGACCCAAGTTGTGGAATGGACTACATCACACTGTTGGCTATGGTGGTAATGTCTGCTTACTGGGCTGCGTCTGTGAGCAAGATAAGGATAAGTGCTGCACAGGTGGAGTCCACAGATGAGGAGAAGGGTTCCCCTGGGCCCTGAGAGTGTAGCCAGAGTGATCCGCCAGGGTTCAGAGAGGCAAAGAACTGGCAAGAGCCCCAGCAGTAGTGGGCCATTGTCCAGGCTCTATTGCCCTAAGCAGGGAAGTACAGCAAGGTATTGATTGCTCTGGCTTTAGGCTGGGAGGGGGTTGTGTTGAAAAAGGCCCTTTTTACAGGGTTATCCCCAAACCTTTTGCATTTGACCTACTGTTTGTGAGTAGCTTTGTAAACATGTCTCAGACCTGCCACTACAATGTCTGTGTTTGCCGTTTTGAACTGCCAGTGTAGCCTGCAGGTGAACCCACTTGCAAACCCAAATCTTTCCTTTTACTAAATGTAAGCCATACAAAAGTAGGCCCAAAGCAGCCCCATTGGCAGGGTGTAGTGTATTTTTAAATATAGGACATGTACTGATGTGTTTTACATGTCCTAATTGGGAAATACTGCTAAATTCAGTTTTCACTATGTCAAGGACTGTCTCTCCCTTAGAGTAACATTGGGATTGCCTTGAAATATCTGTAAGTGTAATGTTCCATGAGGAGCAGATAGAGATGTGGAGTTTGGGGTCTCTGAACTCACAATTTAAGACTACATCTTTAGGTGAAGTTGGTTTTTAAATTGTAAGTTTAAAAATGCCACTTCCAGAAAGTGGGCATTTTATTGCTTAACCATTTTGTGCCTCTGTCTGTCTGTGGAATACATGTCTGGGTCAGGATTACAGTTGTGCTGTTTGTGAGTTCATTCTAAACAGTCACACAAATACCCTGCATACCCTGATGGGTCTTCCTGAGCTAGAGTGGTGGAAGGAGCTGACACTTGCACCTGATTAGGGCTGTGCCTGTCCTTACACAAAGCAGTCTCCAACCCCCTGGAGTGTATCTGGGTTCAGGGCAAGAAAGGTAGGGTCTGGTGCATTACAAAGACCTTTGTTTGAAATTTGCCTACTTCAAAGGCAGAAATGGGTATAAGTACTGGACCTCCAACCCCACAAAGTTAGAACACTTCTGGAGTGAGGACATTCTGCCAGGAAGAAAAGCTGGATGCTGTAGGACGGACTACCACTCTGCCTGTTGCTTTGTTGTGCTGGCCTGCCACTTGCTGCTGCTGTCCTGGGAGTGAAAGGACTTGAGTTTGCTTTCTACATCCTGTTCAAGGTTCTCCAAGGGCTTGAACTGAACTTGCCTCCTGCTAAGAAGTCTCAGGGACATCAAAGACTTTACCTGCCAGTGCCTGGGCTCTTCTGCATAGAGTCCTGACTTGCCAAGTGGTGCCAACTCCAGTCCCTGGGCCCTTGGAAGTGTAAGCTGGTGACCTGAAGGAGAAAATCCATGCACTGATGTGCTGTGGCTGAAAAATCAACTCAGCGCCTGTCCCATGGCTGGAGAATTGATGCCGAGCCTGTCTTGCAGCTGCAGAATCGACGCAGCGCCTGTTTCCCTGCAGCTCCATCAACACAGCATGTCCACGCATAGTCCATGTGCCCTAAATTTCTCCTTGACCGCGCACCACATTAAGGAATTGAGGCTGCGTGCCTGGAAATCAACATATCGTCTTTCCTGTGAGGAAGGAATCTACGCATCACCTCCTCTGCGCAGTAAGAAACTGATGCATCTCTTTGCTTTTCGGCATCTCAACTACCCTGCGGCCCGCATCGTCTTTGTTTTTGACACACATCAGGTACTTTGTGCTAAATGGGTACATCCATTGATTCCAATGGATGAAGACTCATTGAAACCTTAAAAAGGTAATATCTTTACTTGTGTATGTTAGATTTTTGTTGTTTTGGTCTTGTTTTACTTAGATAAATATTCCCTGTTTTACTAAACTTGTGTGGCATACTTTTGTGGTGTTTTCACTGTGTTACATTGTATGTGTACAAATACTTTACACATTGGTTCTGAGATAAGCCTGACTTTTCGTGCCAAGCTACCAAGGGGGTGAGCAAGGGTTATCTTAGCTGTGTGGCTCCCTTACCCTGACTAGAGTGAGGGTCCCTACTTGGGCAGGGTGCATACCACTGCCAACTATGAATCTCATTTCTAACGCACACCTACAGGTAAAGGTCACTAACTGCCTTCAAAATGCAGTGGCTAAGACAGCTTGATATGAGCCAGGGTGTCCATATGTGAGTAGAGTATGGAGCACCCTGTACCTCAGCCAGAAGGTGCCCATGAGGGTTTATGCATGATGTGACCAGATACATCATCATGGGTACTTCTTCATTACCCTTTAGGGTAATTGACATTGTACTGAGGATCATAGAATGGTGAATTCAGATGTCACTCCATTTTGCCTTCCTGAACTCTCCCTAATGCATTTGTTATCTTTGCAAATATGTGCATGCTGTTGAGGGAAAGCATTTTATCACTGATTGAGTGCACATTCCCCGTCTTAAATTCAAGAAAATCCAATGAAAACTTGATGAGATCATACTTTTATAGTAAAATGTGATTTGGCAGTATCTCCTTTTGGCCTAGGGTGCTCCCTGCAATAACAAGCCTTGATTTATAGGAGTGGGTGACTGGTTAGATTAGAAAATGGCAGTCAAGGAGACAATTTCTTTTCAAACCAATTCTATATAATAAGAGTTTTTACTGTGAGATACGCACTTGGGTAAATAAATGTGAAATTACATAATATGTAATTTAGAGATATTTAATGACTGTGTAATGCAACATTTGGGAATTTTGTGACTTTCGCGAATTAAAATTTCAGAAGGTCAGAAGCCCATGTGTTGCAAGCATACGGGTATCAATTATTACTACTTGCTACCCTTCAATGAAGAAGGGCAAGATGGCCAATAGACAGTGTACATCTTCACTGAGCTCTCCTATTAATTTAAAATTCTCACACATTTATCACTTTTAAAATGTATTAACAGGTTCTCCTGTCATAGAAAACATCAGTATCAGTATTTAAATAGACATTACATCCTGTAGGATATATGGGTTGAAATAATAATCTACTATGGTTAGCATAGCGTGATATTTACCACCCTGATATTGCGCAGGTAAATATATATAGCAAAGTATAGATTCCCTATTCCTAACTCCACATCAAGCTATTGTGGCAATATTTATGCCGTAAGGGTATGCAAAAGTGAAGTGAAGAATAGTTAACCTATTCTCGCCTTTTCATTCTTATCTTCTGAAACTTTGGTAGTCATACTTTACCTACAAATGTTTATAACAGAAAATGTATTCTAATGCAATACTCTTAGGGAGACTGAGGCAAACAAGTGCATCAGAATCCTGAGCACGTTTAAGGGTCACCTGCTCCCTGAAGCTTTGATACAAGAACGCATTTCTCTTAGAATCAAGTTGCTCCTCATCACAGCCCCATTGTCTACGGAGGGAGAGAGGTCCGGTTGGAGATGAGGGTGATGCAAATTTTGTCGACTTAATTATCTGCACTCATTCTTGCATGCAGATGGCTAAATTAGACTGGTGTACATACTGTCCTGGTTTTGATCTTTTACATGATGCTGAACTTTATAGCACTCAGAACCCACCCTAATTTGCACACTCAACAGGCAACTTGAAAATGGTGGAAATCATACGCCTCTTCCTTGTATCACTCATTACAATATGAGGTGGATCTAGCTCCAATACATGAATCCAGGGAAGCTAAGATCGCCTCCCTCTCCCTCTTCTGCTGCAGGATGGCATGAATAGGGTAACCTTTCCATAATCTTCCTGTTACTTCATACTGTCTTGCTGACAGGTTTCCTGAACTGAGATTACTTCTGTGCTTTGATTGTCAGCATTTTTCATGAGGCTCATTTTTTTTGCTGGGCTTGGAAGCATTCATTGGTGCCTCGTAAGAGCAGTAGCATGGGAGAGATGGACCAGATGCTGCCTGCAATTTTGTTTATGGTATTTGTTGAAATTATCATTTTACCCTTAAAACCAGATAAGTATATCTTATTTTTTGCTATGATCGAGACGAACTGCACAGTAGTCATCCTCTGTGATGTGACATTGCAATGATGTTCGATCATTTCCACACATGCACGGATCTCACACCTGCTGCAGAGGGAGGTGGCGATTTTGAAAGAGAACTGGAGGCAGGTAAGTGAATGTTTCATTATGAACTTCCCATGTCAATGTAGGTAAATACTGGGGAAAGACAAGACATTCTGAGGACTCCTTTTCATTCCGCTAACCATTTCTTTCACCTTACTATCAGATGGGGTCAGAAAGGGCAGTCACCCTCAGAGCCTAAGGCATTCAAGGTAGTTTCTGAGGAATTGGCAATTCTTTCCACATAAGAGCACCCGAAATACCTTCAGAACATTCTAGTCTGCAGGGTTTGGAACCCATAAAGGAGTACAGTGACAACAAATGGGAGTCAAACGTTGAGAAGAAAGGCAAATACATTGAGAAGGAGGTGCTGACTTCTCTGCTGAATAATATCCACATTAATAGGGGGATTCCAGTGGTAGATGAGCTCAGCACCTGAATGTCATTATTACTAAGACAATTGCAACAAACCCCCAGCCTGGTCTTCCTAACCATCAATTTATTAAATATGCCATTGACAGTGAATTGCAACACCAGGGCAGGAGAAACGTACAGCTTTTCATGGCACACTTAAAGGCTCTTCTTGTGAGAGAAACAGTTTTTCCTGATCCAGTGCCTGTAGACAACTTGGTGGCATTTGTGTTGGGCAGATCTTCTGTGGCTGTAGTCATTGAAGTTTCTACTTAAATAAAAATTGATTCTACTCTGCCTAAAGTCTACTCTGGGGATCACTTAATTTGAAGAGAATCCGTTTATGGTTCATATACTACATAGGGCATGATTTAGAGGTTGATGGCTAGGGTACAAACATGATGGTGTACCCTATCCACTAAACGTTTTGGGGCATATTTATGAGCAGTTTGCATCATGCTTGCAGCATGCATGATGCAAACCTTAAGTCATATTTCTGAAGCTACGCAAAGCCAATTTGTGTGTCTCCAAACATATAGAATAAGGCAAGACAGCAACATCACTGCATAACATTACTATGCCTTGGAAATTCATTCCATGGGCATTGCGTGAGTGTTTACATGCACCCCAGTTGGAAGAATGTGTTCATAAGATTTTTGCAAAATGCAACCATTACTTCTCTTTTTGAAAACAACCAAAGAAGCATTTCTCTTCAAACCACAGTTTACCTTAATTCTGCTAGCCAGCAAGGAATCACAACCATCATAAAATCATAGAGAAAAGGACAGAGGACAATCAACTATAAAATTCCCAAAATGTTATTCAGTGTTCGTGAGTAGGCCAGTCCCATTCCTCAGAGTCCAGTTGGTAGAGAGAATTAAACTGTCTTTATCAAACTGCATAGCAAGCATTTCAGAAAAATATGTTCCCATCTTTGCCCAAATAGGATATGCCTTAGAGTTCTCAAACCAGAATCATCTCAATGCCCGGTTCTTGAACCCACAGGAAGAAGTGGGCACTGGAGACAGCCTTAAAGAAGAATGCCAACATACAAGAACCCTGGAAACAGCAGGGCCAGTGGATAAATTCATATTTTTTCTGGTGCCCAAGAATTTCAGAGGCTTTTGTCTGATGTTCAATCTGAAGAACGTGTACAAATGGGTCAAGTGTTGCCCATTCCAGTTGGAAACCCTACAGCGCATAATTCACTAGATGGATTTGTAACTGCATGTTCCAGTGGTGAATAACTCTTGGTGTAATCTCATGTAACCTCATCTTTGCAATACGAGCCTGGCATTTTTAATTCACAGTAATATGCATCAGCCAGGGCTCTGGTTCCTAGGCCTTCACAAACATACTGGGTCTGGCTCTGTTTCCTTGCTGCGCTGCACTAACAATGGATCTTTCCCCATATCAGGAAAACGGGTTGCTCCTTCACCCATTATTAACGACTGTGGTACATACACTCAAGACAGTAATGGCATGCCTCATGTCTCATGAATAGTTGCTCAATCTGTCAAACTACAGTCCCATCAAAGGATAGAAATTATATTGGAGTGAGAATCAGATCTGACCTAGAGCTGGTCTATGTTCCCCTGAACATGGGGACAGAGTTTACAGAAAGAGATGCAAGATCACTTAACATAGAATTCTGCTCCATTTAAATGTTGGCTTATTGAGCAAGGTTCTATGACTGCTTGTATTTTCAAGTTTCTATGGATGGTACTACACGTGCCCACTTCTTTCAAAGCTACTGAATCATTGGAATCCAGCTAACAACCAATTCAACATTTGCCTTCCTATCCTTCTACTTCTGTGATCACAGCTGGCATGGTTGCTACACTTTCCATACATCTTGACAGGATTTCCCCTTCATCCTCCTCTGCCAGTTGTCATGGCAGCAAACGCTATCAGGTTTGATTTGGGTGCTGCGCAGGGTCTGAGTTGAATCCAAGGGAATTAGTCTATACAGGAGAGTCAGTGATGTTCCAATGGGAAATAACTTGAGTAGTTTTATGTTCTCACAAGTTATTTCTTCCACTGATCAAGAAGAAACTAACCCCAGTCCGCTCCAACAATTCAGTAACAAATGCATATATAAACCAACAGACTGGAATCCAATCTCTTTCACTACGTCTTCTAGGGCTCCAACTCGGGTTGCTGGATCTGAAAGCAGTGCACATTCATGGTATGAACAATGTCCGAGCAGACAAACCAGCCACATCTTTACAACGTACCCTGATCTAGGCATTCACTTTCACATCTTCATGGAGATCTGCAAGTTGGAATGCGAACTGTGGACTTATGATGCTGCCTATATATTTCTTTTGTTTCCTGGAAGCAACATCTTAGTGGTTGCATGCTACAAGCTCTTCACCCATGGCCGTAGAAGACAGTGTTTGCTTTCCCCATGATTTCACTGATTCCTCAAATACTATCTAGAACTTAGAGAGATTCAGTGGTTGTGATCCTGGTAGCTCCTTTTTGACCCAGATGAGCATGGTTTCCATATTTTTATTAGCTAAAATGTCATATTCCATGCCTCTGCTTTCTTCGCCACTTCAACAACAGAGAAGCATGCCCTCCTGAACCTAACCATATCAGTTTGAAGGTTGAGAGGGTGGGTCAAAAGAGTCCATGGCTTCCACCACCTCTAGCAGAGCCTATTCAACTTCCTAGAGGTTCTTCCCCATTACATTCTAATACAGACAACCAGCATAGTTCACAAAAGTGGTGTTTGACTAAGAAAGTCTCCTCTCTATCTTGGACTTCTTTTTTGTCTTGCAATTTCTGGAGAATAGCTTTTGTGTAATTGTAGCTGAGTACACCTTTAGATCTCAGTGGGCAGCAATTAAAGCCTTTAGCAGGCCTTGTGGTAGCTCAGAGGTCAGACAGTCTAGTTTCACAATTGCTCAAAACTGTTTCCTTGAACTTACCTATTTCACGTCCTATGACTCCTCCCCGGGATCTGCAATTAGTACTCAGAGAGTTACAGTCTTCTCACATTAAATCTATTTCTGCGGTTGATCTCAAATTCCTCCCATTGTATATGGCAGTTTTGGAGACAGTAACTTTTGCTAAATGGATTAGGAAACATTTGGCTCTATTATATAGACAACCCTTTCTGTGTATTCTGCCAGATAGGAGTATTGTATGACCTGTACTTACCTGTCTTCCTAAAGCTCACTTACTCTTATACTGCTCTCACAAGGTGGTCCTTCCTTCCTTCTTTCCACTGCTACTTTCAAGAATTAAAAAAGCTTTACATCTCCTGTACACAGACCAGTTTAAATTTATCGTGAAGGAAGTACATGATTTAGAAAGCATTATAGTCTTATTGCAATTTCTGAAAGTTCTAGCCAGAGTCAGAAAGTCTTATTCTGTCTACCAGCAGATAGATTAAAGCTGTGATTATATTAGCATACACTTTATCAGACACTGTACTTCCCTCTGCCATACAAGGTAATCCATGTTAACTATTTCTACTTCATGGTTGAAAGTAAAAAATTGTTTTCATTTTTAAAATGAATGCAGAAGCTTGGTGAACCCCAACAGACATTAGCTTTACACTTCTATTAACAGGACCTGACTGGAAACTAGTTGTACTTTGATGTTGATGTCCTCAATTCAGAATTCAGAATTAAATATGAATCAGTCTCATTAAACAGTGGGGCCCAGATTCATACTTTTTCACGCAAAACTGTGCTTAAGCAGTTTTGCGTGAAAAAGTATACCGCCGGCTAGTGCTATTACAAGATGCTGGCTGGGCGTCATATTAATGGAATGACGGTAACCGGCGGTAATGCCTGGTGACCGTCATGAAAAAGGACGCTAGCTGGGTGAGGTAGGCGTAGGGGAAACAGGTGGTTGAGCATCATGGGATGAAGCTAGTATGGTCAGAGGCATAAAAATGCCTCTAACCAGGCTAGTGTCATTTTTTGACGTAAAACCCCCTTGGACATACCTCCTGTCTACATTGGCCCAGTGCCTTGTAGGGGAGCCCAAGTTAGGCCCCCCTATGCCACTTAAAAAAAATATATAAAATACTTACCTGTACTTACCTTACTTACATGGGATGGGGTCCCCCCCATTCTGTGGTGTCCCTCTGGTGTGGATGAGGGTGTCCCTGGGGCTAGGGAAGGGAAACTGTGGTCCCATTCAATGGTCTGTGACCATGGAAATAAGCCCCACAGGTCCCTAACACCTGCCCTGACCCAGGTGTTTAATAATGGCACTAAGCAAGCTTAGCACTGTTATTTAAGGCCCCCTTCCACCCCTGCATGATTTTAGCACAGGGTGATAAATGTGGCGCTAAGGCCATATCGTCATTTTTTGCACAGGAACACCTAACTTGCATCTCATTAACGCAAGGTAGTTTCCCGCAAGCAAAAATTGATTTTGACTCAAAAACTTTGGCGCTAGACGGGTCTAGCGCCAAAGTATATATGTGGAGTTAGGTTTGAGACAAATTTGTATAAAAGAAAATTATGCATATTCAGAGCAAAGCAAGTATAAATCTGGGCCTGGGTGTTCTATTTGTCATTGGCTGAGTAGATTCATGATCGAAATGGCCATGTTGATTGAGCGTTGGGATTCTTATGCTGTAATGACTGGGAAAAGGAAGTGAGGTATTGAGGTAATGCTCAGAGTATTTACTGGTAATATTCATTTAATCATAGTCCTACTGTATCCCATCACAGTCAACCCCCCTCTTTCCTTTTATTTAGCCATTACAGAGCTTGGGCAATTTCAGTATGATGCTGGGAAGTCTGCTCTATTTATGGCACCTATGAGGGAATGGATAGGGGATGGGGGTGTATTCTGAAATTCTCTGGATCACTCTCTTTAAGGTGGAACCCACCTTGCATTGAATGACTGTGACAAGGAAGATAAGGACTAGGAGTAATGAACATCACTGTTAAGTAAGTAAGGTATTTATTTCTACTTCAATCAAACAATCATTTGCGGAGCCTGTTGTGACCAAAATGATAATCCTATGACTACTCAATGATTAAGATAACTTAATGAGCACAAATCATTCTGTAGTGTAGCCTAGCCCTAAACTATGATTACAATGAAAGTGAAATCTTGTTTTTGAATGTATCAGTAGCCAACCATATAGGACTTTACACAGTCCATGTAGTGATAATAATGCATATGACCAAAGGCAGTGTAAAATCTACTTTTGAGATCATGGTTTGTCAAATCTTAAAATAAAACAATAGAAGTAATGCACACTGTTAGAAATGGGGTCTGTAGTTGACAAGGGTTTGCACCCTGTCCAAGTAGGGACTGTCACTGTAGTCAGGGAAAGGGAGTCACACAACTAAGATAACCCCTGCTCATCCCCTTGGTAGCTATGCTGAAGCAGGCAGGCTTATCATGGAGGCAATGTGTAAAGTATTTGTACACACACACAGTAACACACTGAAAACACCACAAACGTTCTCCAGTTTATAAGAATAGTCAATATTTAGATGAGTAAAACAAGATAAAATGACAAGAATCCAACATACACGAGCAAAGATATGAATTTTCAAAGATTCAATCTTAGTATAGCACTTTGAAACACAATAGCACCAACTGAAGCTATCAAGCCATCTTGACGGAGTTGTTTCCAACAATCTGATGCCACTCGCGATAGAGAGTGCATCAGTCACTGAGTCACAGAGACCCCAGGTCCAATACTTTGGAAAATGATGAGGAAACAAGGACGTTGCACAGAATAAGGGAGGTGAAGCATTGCTGGAGCCAGTGCAGTGTTGGTTCCTTACTGCTACCAGGGAGGTGAGGCATTGGTTCCTTACTGCTAGGCAGCAGAGCTGAGACATTGGTTGCATGGGAGCTGATGTGGCATCAATGGTGAAGCATTGGTTCCTTACGATGCTGCAGGGTCGATGAATCCAGCAGGTCAAGTTACGAGGCATCGACTTCACAGTGTCGTGATCACACCACAGGGCAACAGGTGCTGTGTGGAGTTGGTGACACGGAGCTCTGGACTTACCTTGTGGTGGGACTTTGGAGGCTCTGCGCTGGCTTCTGGCCTGCGGTGTTGGTCACCGTTGTTACACTCAGTGCGCACCACGGCTTTGGTGCAGGAAGTGGCATGGAGTGAGACAGCTGCACCAGTTCCGAAGTCGCTCTGGAATTGATGTGCTTGGTTTCTTCTTGGTTGCAGCATAACTTACTCCCATGGGCCCATGGGCTGGATTTGGTACCACTTGGCAAGTCAGGACTCGCAGCAGGAGAGATAAGTTGCTGGCAGATGAAGTCTTTGATGTCCCTGAGACTTCTTCACAGGAGGCAAGCTCTGTCCATGCCCCTGGAGAACCTTTGGAATCACGATGTACAGAGCGAAGTCCAGTCCTTCCACTTTCAGGACAGAAGCAGTAGGCTAGCACAGCAAAGCAACAGACAGAGTGGCAGTCCTTTCTACAGCATCCAGCTCTTCCCCCTGGCAGAATGTCCTCAGTCTAGAAGAATTCCAACTGTGTGGGGTCAGAGGTCCAGTACTTACACCAATTTCTGTCTTTGAAGTAGGCAAACTTCAAAGAGAAGTATTTGTACTGTACATGACCCTGCCTTTCCCTGCCATGACCCAAGACACACTCCAGGGGGTTGGATACTGCTTTGTGTGGGGACAGGCACAGCCCTATTTAGGTGCAAGTGCCAGCTCCTCCCACCACTCAAGCTCAGGAAGACCCATCAGGATATGCAAGGATATGCGGGGCACACCTCAGCTCTCTTTGTGTAACTGTCTCAAATGAATGCACAAACAGCCCAAAAGTCATCCTGACCCAGACGTGTATTCAGCGGACAGGCAGAGGCACAGAATGGTTTAAAAAGAAAATGCCCACATTCTAAAAGTGGCATTTTCAAACTTACAATTCAAAAACCGACTTCACCAAAAGAAAATATTTTTAAAATGTGAGTTCATAGACCTCAAACTCTATATCTCTATCTGCTACCAATGGGATATTGCACTTCAAATATATTTCAAGGCAATCCCCATGTTACCTTATTGTAATAGTGAAAAATTAAATTAGTAGTATTAGTAGTAATAGGACATGTACAACACACCAGTACATGTCTTACCTTTTAAATACACTGTACCGTGGCCATGGGGCTGGCGTGGGTCTACCTCAGGGGTGCATATAGCTAATAAAGGGGAAGGTTTGAACCTGGCAAGTGGGTGCACTTGCCAGGTGACTATGGCAGTTTAAAACTGCACACATAGGTACTGAAATGGCAGGCCTGAGACATGTTTTCAGGGCTGCTCGTGAGAGTGAAACAATCAATGCTGCAGGCTCACTAGTAGCATTTGATTTACAAACCCTGGGCACACCTAGTGCACTATACTTGGGTCTTACTAGTGAATCAGATATGTCAATCATTGAGAAACCAATCACCAATACAATTTAGACATAGAGAATATGGAGGAAGACAAAACAGTTTTACTGTGCTCTGGGGAAACAGAAGTAAATGTAATATGTTTGATAGTACAAATGTAATGTTAATAGTATGGAAGTGAAATAGCTAGTTGGACAAAGGGAATGTAGCTAACATGTTGACTTTCAAACATCACCTTTCAAATATGCATACCTTAAACACAAAATGAAAGTGGTGTATTGTTATTCTCATTTAGCTATCAGAAATAAAATGTAAAACTTTGATAAATATATACAGGGAAATATTAGTGGGATTACTTAATTCTATGAATGCAGTGTCAGTGTATCTCACCCTGAAGTACTGCTAGCAGTATTCTCTCACAGGACAGGATTCCTGGTCTTGGCTGGCGACGAAAAAGATTACTGGCATTTCCGGGTGTTTACTATAGTAAACCAATTCCAGGGAGTGGTACTCACAGATCCAGGGGGTAAAATGATTTGAAAAAATGCCATTGCAAAAATCAAGATAAAATCGAACATTCAGAAAAATCGCAACTGCTAGATCTTACACTTAGGGATGTGATTAAATCAGTGCCGGATCTGCTAATTCTTCATGAGGAACTTTGGTGTTTTATTCTTCAGTCTGTCCTAGAGTCAGGTATGAAAAGGCCCTGTAGTGTACAGGAGATCTATTATGGGCAAAAGTTCCTGTTGTGCATCAGATTGCTTTTTGTGCAGCAGACTTGGTGAAAAGAATGAAACTGTGCACATTCCTACCCAGTGCTAACTCGTTTTATGGTTTATTACCCTATTTGCATTGCACCCAGCTCCCCTAAACTGACAGATTGTCAGCAAATTTGCCATGTGTAGGCCATGTGTAGGCTTCACATTGGATACAGGGACCATTACAAAGGGTTTTTAAACTCATTCAAAACACCACCTTCGACAGTGCCTTTTTACAAAACAGAGACTTTCTGAAGGTGTTTTTTTGGCCTATTGTCTCCTGTTATTTTCGAGTAGTAACCAGTGTTTTTGAGAGACTTCTTAACTTTACAGTGCCTAATAGTTGTATTCTTAATGATCAAGATTGAAAAATACCTTCTCTTTGAATTTACACTCAGATTGGTAGACTTTAATATCACAGGATCTACACCTGGGTGGTAATGTTACCACCTTTGTAATGGGAGCTTGTGAACTGACACAAAAAATATTGGGTTATTATGAAAACATCTACTTGTTTTGTAGCATATATTTTCATTTATATTTTTCAGGTGACTTGGTTTTGATCTTTTTCTTCTCAGAATACATTAATACTGACTGCATCTAGCATTCATTTACTGATTAGCTTACCTATGCTTCTACCAGTGGTGGTTTCTTCTCGATGGCAGGGGCGCATCGCCCTCCCCCAGCCTGCTGCGAGCAATGCAGGGAAAATAAAAATAGCAATGAAAATTGTGGTGCGTTATACTATTTCTCTATTGGGTTTATCACAGGATTGTTCTTCTTTATCTGTATTGTGTTTCTTTTAGTTATATCTTTCTCTTAGTTGGTTTCTCCCACTGCTTCCCCTGCTTTCCCTTGTGTTCTTGGACTCTCCGGAATGTAGAATGTGAGAGTCTTGGAAGCACTGGGAAGTGGAGTGGATGCTCTGTATCTTAGTGGTGGATGAAGTTTCTTTTATGGATTAAACAGGAAATAAACCTGCATCAAATCTCAATCCTGCTGTGTCTACTTGAATCTCTACCTTGGATGGTCCACCTATACCACATTTTTGGCGACGAGGATGGGATACCCTGATTTTCAAGACCTCTGAGATTGTTATCTTTGGAAACTTCAACACCTTTATTTATTCAGTCTCTAGCGTTTAAGGGAAAAAAAAGGTACTGCAAAATTTCTTGTTTTATGTGGCTCATATCTTTTCTCTTCGGTTTCCTTGAGCCACACAGTTATCCGTCTGGTGTTTGTTTATGATTTTCTGACACGCGTGCGGCAACCGTCTCCTTTACTCGTGCCTCTGGAGATGCGCGCTCTGCCTCACGCTGTGTCTGACTTCTGTTGCCACAGCGACGTGTACGCGTGCCTTCACTATCCGGCCGCGCTCGCTGGAGACACGCGCTCTACCTCACGCTGTGACTGACTTCTGTTGCCACAACGATGTATACGCGTGCCTTCACTATCTGGCTGCGCTCGCTGTTTCTAACTTTGCCTGACTACTGTTGCCACAACAACTCTTCGTTCTGCAGCGCGCTCAGTTTTGAGCTGTGCCTGTCTACTGTTGCCACAACAACTGCTACATTTCAGACCGCAAGGAGGTGCTCAAGCTTCTTGTTAACCTTTGAAGACGCGCATTTTCAGGTGTATGCGCTTGAGAAGCAGTTTTTTCTTTGAACTAGTGATTATTGTGTGTCACAAACAAAATAACAAAGGGGCCAGTTTTATATTGACTCTCAATACACTACCCTTGTGTAACCTTTATTGTTTTATTAATTTGGAAACAATGTCGGCCTGCTCTATGCTTGTCATTGTTGCAGTTTAATTTGTCCTGTATATTTTTCCTTTACGTGGCATTTCAGATTTCTGTGTTACAATTTCTCTGCAACAAGAAGATATAATGCAGAACATTACACCTCCACCATTTTTTCTTGCTCTTCCTAGAGAACCTCCTATACCATGGCAAAAATGGAAAAAGGTTTTCCTGACCTACATGCGAGTCTGTGGCAGCAATTTGTTGTCTGAAAGAAAGACTTCTGTTTTACAACATTGTCTTGGTGCGGAAGGTCAGGAAATCTTGGAATCTTTACCTGCAATAACAACTTCAGATGGTGCTGAAGGTGACAACTCACTGAATGAGTTTGAATCTACTTTACTTAGACTGGAAAAGCACTTTCTACCTAAAGTTTCAATCATTTTACAACGCTACTACTTTGGGAAACGTAAGCAGACTGATGATTAATCTATTGAAGACTTTGTGACAGCATTACGCAAACTAGCTTCATCCTGTAATTTCAGAGAGAATCTAGAAGAGCGCATTAGAGACCAATTCATGCTTGAATGCAAGTGCGACAAAGTCAGAGAACCGTAATGGGCCAAGAATGACCCATCATTGGATGAAGTGTTAATTATTGCTAAGCAAGTTGAACACTCGATGGCTTGTATTGAAAATTTGAGGAAATCGAGAAATGTTTCAATGGATGTCCAGGCTCTAGATATCAAAACTAATAGCAAATCTCAAGCAAACATTAGAGCAGGACTGACGTGTTTTAGATGTGGCTCTACAACTCATCTTGCCAATAGTAAAGACTGTCCTGCAATCCACGCTACTTGTAACAAATGTTCCAAGAAAGGACATTTTGCTAAATATTGTAAATCATTAACTAAGTCTAAAGTCAAAGTTCAGGAAATTGAATGTAATGACGATCGAGATTTTGTTCTTCAGATTATTAATGATGTTAATTGTGTCGCTAATATCAGTTGTCAGTATCCTTCGGACTTTGTGGATGTCAACGGAACATCTATTTCAATGATGATGGATTTGGGCACGAAACTTTCTCTAGTCTCAGTTTCAGATTTCACTAAGCATTTTAAGGGGAAAGTTTCTCTACTGGATCCTGACATCATTCCTTACAGTTATGGTGGAAAACCTATTGAGCTGAAAGGCTACTTTGAAGCCACCATAACCTTCAGAGGGAACACAATTACTTGGAAAATATATGTTCCGGTTATTGGCGACACAATTCTAAGTTGGCCACATCAGAAAATGCTGGGCATTATATTAAATCCCAATTCTATTCCTCAGGTGTTAGTTCAAAATGTGTGCAGCATCAAAGACGACATCATGGGTGAATTTCCTGACGTATTTACCCCTAAAGTTGGGTGCATTACAGGATACAAATATCGTATTTGTCTGAAGGAGGGTGTCAAACCAGTAGTGTGCAAGGTCAGGAAAATTCCTTTCACTTTGCAGGACAAAGTTAAAACTGAATTGCAAAGGGTACAATCTGAAGGCATAATTGAAGAAGTCGAGGCTGCACAATGGATCGCTCCCATTGTAGTAGCTGTGAAAAAATCAGGCGATATTAGACTTTGTGTGGACCTTAGACATCTCAACAAAGCTGTGATTGAAGACAGATTTCCATTACCTAACATCAATGAAATGGTCAGTCTTTTAGGAGAGGCTAAGTATTTCACAACATTAGATTTGAGTTCAGCCTACCACCAGGTTCAATTGTGTGAAGAATCCAAATTGCTGACATCGTTCATCACTCCCTTTGGTGTGTTTAAGTTTAATAGGATGCCATTTGGGTTGTGCTCTGCTGCTTCTGTGTTCCAAAGACTAATGTACCATATTCTTGGTAAGACTGATAGCGTTAGTTTTTTTCAAGACGATGTTCTCATTTTTTTTAACACTCTTGAACAACATCTTTCTAAGGTTAGAGAAGTCTTGAAAATTTTCCGTAGTAAGGGAATCACACTAAAGGAAGACAAATGCAAGTTTGCATGTTCAGATATCACTTATTTAGGCCATGTAATTTCTGCTGAAGGTGTTAAACCAAAGGAAGATCTAGTTAAAACTGTTGTTAACTTAGCTGATCCTGTAAAAAGAGAAGACGTGCAAGTGTTCTTAGGCATGGCGGAATTCTATTCTAAATATGTTCCCAATTTTGCCAGTAGGTCTTGCTGTATTAGAGAGTTACTTAAGAAGGGTGTTGAATTTGTATGGTCAGAAGCGTGCAGGAAAGAATTTGAGGATTTAAAGAATGCGCTATCTTCTGCTCAATGCCTCAGCAGCTTTCGTCCAGGGTTTCCATGTTGTGTCATAACAAATGCCTCAGATAAGGGTTTAGGAAGTGTTCTTAAGCAAAGGTATGATGGTAAGGATGTCACGATTGCATTTGCTTCCAGAGCGTTGAGGGGAGCGGAGTCCAGGTATTCCACCATTGAAAAAGAGGCACTGGCTATTTATTGGGCTACAAAGAAGTTTAAACAGTTTCTTTGGGGATCTCAGTTCGTTGTGCAATCCGATCATAAGCCTCTACAAGAAGTTTTTGATAAGAAGGGGCTAGATTGTATTTCCTCACGTATTTGCAAGTGGATTGTTGGTCTCCAAGACTTCCAATTTTCTGTCAGATGTGTCCCAGGGTGTGAGGACCGCACAGCTGACTGTTTGTCAAGATTAAGGTCACTTGATTGGGACCAAGAAACAGATTGTAGTACATGGTGGGTTGATGAGAATGTTAAAGTGTGCACCTTGACTGATGGTTGTATCACAGAAGATGAGTGGTTAATGGAGTTTATTAATGATACTAGTTTAAGACGGGTGAAGGATTTGATTGAATCTAATCGCATTCCGGCTGATTGTGACGAAGACAAATGTATGTAAAAAAGTTTGGAATGAGCTTTCAGTCCAGGATGGTTTGGTCTTTAGGAGTGGGAGACTAGTGCCTCCTTCTAGTTTACGAGAAAGGTTGTTACATCTAGCTCATTTGGGCCACCATGGAATTTGCAAGACAAAGGAACATTTGAGAGAATTTTATTGGTGGCCGAGAATGGATTTAGCGTTAGAGAGTTGTTCGCGACTGTGTGGAATGCAAATTTGCAGATAAAACGCTTAAGTGTAGGTCTCGTCCATTGGAAATTAGGAAAATTCCTAATGAAGTGTGGGAGGATGTTGCAATGGATATCATGAGACCTGTGGTCTGTGGTTCTGTTTCTAAGTATATTGTAGTTGTAATGGACATGTTGTCTCGCTGGCCAGAAATTTTGATTACCCCTGACATAACATCTCAGTCAATTACAAACTTTCTTGCAGGGTTATTTTCTAGGGAAGGATACCCCAAGTGCATCATAACAGACAATGGTGTTCAATTTACCTCTAAGCACATGTGTGAGTTTTTAGCATCTAGAGGCATAGTACATAAGAAAAGTGCTCTATACCATCCTGAAACCAATGGTATGGTTGAGCGCTTTAACAGGACGTTAAAGGAAACCATACAAGTGGCAAAATTGACAGGGCATGGTTGGATAGAAGCTGTCAAATCTAAAGTTGAGAGTTATAGATATGCACCACATTTCAGTACTGGTCAGTCTCCATTTGTATTGTTCAAGAAAAGAGTGCCTAACACCAATATAAGTCCTTCATGGGTGAATAAATAAATTGGAAAGGAGTTGAATCACAAAAAAATTAAAGAACTAGCTGAAGCCAAAGAGAAGACTTTGCAGGAGAAGAGGAAGTTGACTCATGACCTTCGTAAAACAGTCAAACCTCTTGTTGTTGCAGTTGGTGATCTGTTAGAATTAAGTTACCGAAAAGAAATCACACAAGTTTCTCTCACTACAGTAAAATCTTTAAAGTTACCAAGGTGTTTAAAGGAGCTATCAAAGTGGATGATGGGCGTATTGGGAATTTGAATAGAGTTGTCAAAGTGTAAAGATAAAAAAATAAAAATAAAAATGCCTTTATAATTTAGGGGGAAAGATAGTGTGGTGTGTTATACTATTTCTCTATTGGGTTTATCACAGGATTGTTCTTCTTTATCTGTATTGTGTTTCTTTTAGTTATATCTTTCTCTTAGTTGGTTTCTCCTACTGCTTCCCCTGCTTTCCCTTTTGTTCTCGGACTCTCCGGAATGTAGAATGTGAGAGTCTTGGAAGCACTGGGAAGTGGAGTGGATGCTCTGTATCTTAGTGGTGGATGAAGTTTCTTTTATGGATTAAACAGGAAATAAACTGCATCAAATCTCAATCCTGCTGTCGCTACTTGAATCTCTACCGTGGATGGTCCACCTATAACACAAAAATATTTCATTGCTATTTTATTTTTGCCAGTGCAGTGCGCACTACAGCAGCGCCAGCCATCAGACATGCTGGGACTGGGGCAGGGCTGACTAGATGCTCCAAAGTGTACAAGTCATTTTGGCTGGCTGTTTTGTGCCGGTCAAAGTGACATGCGCACTTTGAAGCTCTCCACCAACTGTTTTAAGACAGCTGGTTAAAGACCAAGCACAGGCCTCCAGGGCCTGAATGAACATCCAGCCAGCCCTCTCCATCCAAACCAGGTGCTTCTATCATGCTGATTAACAGCATTAGAGAAGCGTCTGGATTGGTTAGGCTGCATTGGACAAGGTGAAGAACACCAAGGAGGGCAAGCAGCCAGGGGGTAAGTGCTGTTTTATTTAATTTTATTTGATATGTGTAATACATGTAAGTGTAGTGTATTTTGTAGTTAGTGTTATGTTTTTATTTGGGCTTTGGAAGGAGGGGATATTTTATTTTGGGCTTTTGGATGGAGGGGTGGTTTACCTTGGGGTTTTGGAAGGAGGGGGTGATTTCGTTTTTTTGAGAAGTGGTGGGGCACGTCATTCACTCCACCACTTTCAAAGGGCACCAACCACCCCTGGTTCCTACATAGATTGAGATCAGTTTAGTAGATAAGAGCCTATTTAACCTCATCTCTGTAAAATTTGAATAAAAGTGCCTGTAGCTCTTGAACGCTACTGTACAAGACCCAGAATCCGGAATATTTTATATTCTTCCTTTAAGGACAGTTTTTCACTTAATTTAATGTGTGACTTGGAAGACTTAAGCCATGTAGGAACATGGATTCCTTCATTTTGGAACATTACTAACTACTCCAGACAGATCAGACAGGTTCCAATTGTTCTGGACATGTCACATGCCATTTTCCCAAAATGGATCCTGACAAGGGAATATCATGGGAATTTTTATAAGGAAATATAACTATGAATATAATATCATTATAACTGTTTTCATTCACTACTTAACTATAATTTCATTTTAAAATGTATAGCATTTTCTTAATTGAGTTCTCAGAGTGTGGGCAGCAGTAACAGTAAATGCTTCAAGGTTCTAGAAATCCGTTCAGGTATCTGTTCTCAATGCACAGCAGTCTCTCAAATGTGCATCTCTCAGCAACATGAAATATATTTTCCGAAATGGTAGTGCCAGTCCATGCAATTTAATTTTTTAATTGCATCTTTTGGAGTGGTGTGCAACAGGTGAATATAATTATCCCTTGGATTTCTTCTGAAAGGTTGAACTATTTGAGAGGCACATATATGCAACAAAGGACAGCACTGCTGCAAAAAGATGAACCCAATGTTCATCAGAGAGAGGTATCCCATCTCAGTAGCAGAACTTGATCTTATTTCTCTGCTACAAGGTGAGACTTGGTACACTGGGACATCTTAGGCCCCAGGCTGAGATCTTAATGTCAAGGGAGGATATCTGATGCCTCACTGACAAAATAATACACCAACAAAAGCGACCTTGTTCAAATATACTAGCTTTCCCATGATGCTCAAAATAAAAACGCAGTCCTGAAGAACTTTATGCAAGGAGTCCTTCCTTATGTGCACAGAGTTCTAGTGAACTGCTACTCATCTACCTATGTGCAATATTGACTCTTTCTGACAGATTTAGGGCAACCTAAACAACTATTTTAATAATCACCTTGCAACCTATAAGGATGATGTGGGGTTTGAACGTTGTACTCATGAAATCAATATATATATATTCAAAATATGAGTCACCAGGGCAGAAGCCCTAATACTGACTAAAATTCCTATTGATCCAGTACAGGAATTTTGCAATGACTGCTAATAATTTTCAAGACAACAACAAACACTGAGAAAATGTGTTGTCCACAGTCCTGCTGTAAAAATGTTGTGATAAAAAAGTAGGTGCAATAGATACAACAGTCGTCAGAAAATGGGTAGACATCGCACAAAGGTTTCAGAGATAAAACATATTTCCCCAGCATGGACAATGTCGGAACACTGTGGGATACCATTTCATTATTGGTGCTTAAGATTCAATCCTATCTTTGGAGAACTGGATCTCTCCAAAGTAGGACCTAAAGGTACAGAGGCCCATATTTATACTTTTTTAGCGCTGTATTTGCGCCGCTTTTTGACGCAACAATGGCGCAAACTTACAAAATACAATTGTATTTTGCAAGTTTGCACCGTTTTTGCGTAAAAAATGACGCAAATGCAGCATTAAAAAAGTATAAATATGGGCCAGAATATCTAATATAGGGCACACTCAATGCTGGCCTAATCAATGCATCTTCTATATCAAAGTATTCACCTAAATTCCACAACATAATTGAGGAAGAAAGCTCTCAGATATCGGTAGTAACAGAATCATGCTTCACTGTCAATCCAGAAGTGATTTTTAGTGTTCTCCATCCCTAGCATATGAGCATCCCTCGAGATAGAAAAAGGGCATGAGGTAGCACAATTGTTGTAATTTACAGGGAGATTGTTTATTCTTTCCGATTATGGATCTTCGGCGCACCTAACCTCTAGCTGTTTATTAACCTTAACTCTTCCTTTATCTTGACTGTGATCTACTACAAACATGGCTACAGTACATTGTCACAGGAGGAAGTCACTGACGTTGGGCTTGATTTTAAATTTGACGCACAGTATTTCATCCATCACAGTGGAAGAAGACATTAGCGTCTGACATGTTTAAAAATGAGCAGCAGTTCAGTGGTTATCTCTGTAGTGCTGAAACAGATGTCTTAATTAGAAATGATTATTGAATGTTTATGTATTTTGAATAACGACTTATGTAAAAGAAAAATGAATAATGTCGAAAAATAATGTGCACGTTTGAAAATGTGACCTCGAAGAAGGGCCATCAGTATTCACGAAATGTACTAATTTATGATTAATACTTACAAGATATAGCAAATGTATTAGATATGTCATATTAAGGGTTATGAATTATTCTTTGCTTATTAATTGTAGGCCTTAACTTAGCGAGTGTCTTGGCCTAGTTTTGCCAGGCCTCATGCAGAAGCTGTATTTCTTAGCGGTTAATGAAAAATGCAGACAAAGTGAACTAACTGAAATGCTCATTGTTTTAATAAAATGCTTATCAGAAACTTTCTATGGGAATCGACAGACAGGAGATGAGGTCTCTCGTAAAGTAACAAATTTTGTGTAATGTGTGAAGAGGGTTCTTTCCCAGGACGTGAACAATGAAGACACTGACTGGAGACGAAGATGCAACAAATTCGATACCTGACGAGCCGGATGATGAGAACATTGTAAAGCGGACCAATCAACGACGTGAAGTGTGAAATATTAGAATTCATAGATTTAGTATATGGACACTGTTGGACAGTGTAATAACGAACGATTAATGGACCAATTGGAAATTAGGGGATAGTTTGTGTGACTTTGATATAACAACGTGACAGAGGGAAAAGACTTCAGACTTTATTCTGATTTGTGAGACGACAATTTGAGAGAAGAAGAGATTTGAGATTCTGTCATTGGGCTCATACTCTCTGACTGAGAGCCTGATGCGTTGCTGATCGTTTGATGACCTTAGGACGAAGACTGATTCTGCTTGCTGACCCATACCGTGGATAGGTAGATATGACAATGACTGAACTGCATTCATGTGCCTTTTCTTCTAGGTACCAACTGAGCTGTCTTTATATTTCCCTTTAGTTAGATGTTTTTCCGATTTGCATTCTAAATTGTTTTGCATGAAGCCCCACATGCTGATGGTTATCTGGGTTAGTTGAGGTTGTTCACATGACGACTGACGAATTGCAGAGAAAAATGGTTGACAAACTATTTTGCTGATCTCTATGGATATTATAGTGTTGCTGAAATTGAGTTTACTAATGATTTGTGTTAATGCTTTGGAATGCCTTTTGATTCAAGCTTTGATTAGATCATGTTTCTTGTGACTTGTTGATTAACAATCATTATTAATTTTGTTTGATTTAATTTGGTGATTAAGCTACATGACTTAGTATTTTTAATAATAGGGAAATAAACGTACCAAGCTTTTACCAAAGGTGTGGTTTATTCATGATCTTACGGTCATGGTGTGTGATAATTACTGACTCCATTGATTATTGATTTGACTAATGATTATTGATTATTGTGTATTGATTATTGTTTCTGTACTGGAACTATGGTAAGAACACCTTAAACGAGTCAAAATGTTAATTGACCTATATGCGTCCCCTTGTTAGTTTGTTTATTAAGGACCGACACGCTAACAGTAGCTTGAAGGAAACTGCGATATCTGCAGTTCCTTTCAAGCTATAAAAACTTTGGTAGATGGCTGCCCTCAGTTTGAATGGCTGTCCATCAAACATTTTAATCTTTTTTTTTGTTTTTCAAAAGTAAATTCCCTAAGTGGGAGTTTGGTTTTTGAAAAACAAAAAACTAACCCCCCCCCATACCTTGGAAGCTTTTCTCCATGCGTGAGGGTCATTTTAGTTTTTTTCTGTTCTCACCACCAGGTTTTTCCTGTCAGTGACAGACAGATAAAACCTACATAATACTATTCACTCTAAAAAGAGCAGAGACAAGACTGTATACCCTTCCCCTGACTCATTCGATTTACGTCCCGTACTCCATCAGGCGGTCAGAGGAAACTTTCCATTAATAGACTTAGGTGGTCATTACCACCCTGGCGGACGGTGTTAAAGTGGCGGTAAGACCGCCAACAGGCCGGCGGAATTTTTTTGGGAATTACGACCGTGGTGGAAACCGTCAACAAAGACAGCCACTTTAACACTCCGACCGCCACGGCGGTACAAACAAACAGCTTGGCGGTCACCACCAACAGACAGGCGGGAGACAATGTACTGCACACACTATTATGACAGCCCAATCCACCACCTTTTCCGGGGCGGATTCACTGCGGATAAAAACACGGCGGAAACAGGAATTTCAAAGGAAAAACAATCACCTCTACACACTCCACGAGGAACGACGACACCATTGAGCCGGAACTCCATATTCTTCCTGCGCTAGTCTTCCTGCTCCTGTACCAGGAGCACCAACACTGGCGTCGAAGACCACGTGAGTACTGCACCTACGACATAGGGGAGGGGGTAGGCAAAAAACAGGGACACACACACGAAACACCCCAACCCCCACCCCCACCCTCACCCACTACAACACACACACCAATGCATATCCAAACATTACAGTAACACCCCCCACCCTCCCCGGAAGAATGCAAAGACAAAAGGAAATGAGGGTAACCATTGTAATATATCAAATTTCAGTAAGCAAATATATACATATATACACTATTAACAAAATATACACCACGATTAGTAGTCCAGGTATTGCACCATTCATAGTCCGTGGACCACTGGGCCCAAAATGCATGGGCGAGGCCCACACAAGATACCCGAACATGACGGAGAAAACACTGCTGGGGCATCAGATAGAAATACAACAGGCACCTCAGGGGGAAGGGAAGGGGGGGGCAAGTCAGCCGGATGAGTGCACGATGCCAGATCCACGAGGGGGCTCCATGCCCATTGATGTATCATGGGGAGTGCAAAGCCACAGTCTCTCAAGTCTTTCCAGTGGGTGGTTTGCCCGCTGCTTTATCCTGGGGAGTGCAAATCCACAGTCTCTCAAGTCTTTCCAGTGGGTGGTTTGCCCGCTGCTTTCTCCTGGGGAGTGCAAAGCCACAGTCTCTCAAGTCTTTCCAGTGGGTGGTTTGCCCGCGGCTTTATCCTGGGGAGTGCAAAGCCACACTCTCTCAAGTCTCTCCAGTGGGTGGTTTGCCCACTGCTTTATCCTGGGGAGTGCAAAGCCACAGTCTCTCAAGTCTCTCCAGTGGGTGGTTTGCCCACTGCTTTATCCTGAGGAGTGCAAAGCCACAGTCTCTCAAGTCTCTCCAGTGGGTGGTTTGCCCACTGCTTTATCCTGGGGAGTGCAAAGCCACAGTCTCTCAAGTCTCTCCAGTGGGTGGTTTGCCCACTGCTTTATCCTGGGGAGTGCAAAGCCACAGTCTCTCAAGTCTCTCCAGTGGGTGGTTTGCCCACTGCTTTATCCTGAGGAGTGCAAAGCCACAGTCTCTCAAGTCTCTCCAGTGGGTGGTTTGCCCACTGCTTTATCCTGGGTAGTGCAAAGCCACAGTCTCTCAAGTCTTTCCAGTGGGTGGTTTGCCCACTGCTTTATCCTGGGGAGTGTAAAGCCACAGTCTCTCAAGTGGATAACAGTCTCCACTGGTTCTGGAGGGGGACTGGTGCCCAGAGTGCTTCATCCTGTGCAGGACAGAAGGAGTGGATGCATGTCTCCACTGGTTCTGGAGGGGGACAGGTGCCCAGAGTGCTTTATCCTGTGCAGGACAGACAGAGTGGATGCATGTCTCCACTGGTTTTGGAGGGGGACTGGTGCCCAGAGTGCTTCATCCTGTGCAGGACAGACGGAGTGGATGTATTTCTCCACTGGTTCTGTGGGGGGACTGGTGCCCAGAGTGCTTCATCCTGTGCATGACAGACGGAGTGGATGCATGTTTCCACTGGTTCTGGAGGGGGACTGGTGCCCAGAGTGCATCACTCACCCTGTGACGGTCCCAGTTGCGTCACTGCCCCTGCCGCTCATGGGCTAGCGGTGCTTAAGTTGGCGGTCCTTGCCCTGTTCGGCGGTGCTTGACTTGGCGGTGCTTGCCCTGTTCAGCTTGACTTGGCGGTCCTTGCCCTGTTCAGCGGTGCTTGACTTGGCGGTCCTTGCCCTGTTCAGCGGTGCTTGACTTGGCGGTTCTTGCCCTGTTCAGCGGTGCTTGCCCTGTTCAGCGGTGCTTGACTTGGCGGTCCTTGCCCTGTTCAGCAGTGCTTGACTTGGCGGTCCTTGCCCTGTTTAGCGGTGCTTGAATTGGCAGTCCTTCATTTCCCAGCTGGGCTGGCGGTCCTTCATTGGTCAGATGGGCTGTGGCTGGCGGGGCCCTCCTGGGCAGCTGGGCTGTGGCTGGCAGGGCCCTCCTGGGCAGCTGGCCTGTGGCTGGCGGGGTCCTCATCCTGGACAGCGACGATGGGGCTGGCGGTGGCGTCCTGGGCAGCGACGATGGGGCTGGCGGTGGCCTCCTGGGCAGCGACGATGGGGCTGGCGGTGGCCTACTGGCCAGCGGGGATGATGGCGGTCTTCTCCGCCATGCTGCCCCTCCCAGACTTTGTGGGTTTCTTCTGCCCCTTCCCCACTTTGGGAGGAGTCACAGCTGAGTCCTCACTCCCCCCGGGACCCCTGTGAGCAGCTTGGGTGGCTGGAGTCTTCCCCCTCTCCCGACGGGCACTGGCCAACTTCTGGTGCTTCACAGGGGGGGACTGGCTGTGCTCTGGCTCCGTGATACACTGGCTGGCCTGGTGGCTGGTGCACTCCACATACCTGTGACAACAGGCACCACTGGTCCCGGAGATTTTGTGGCTGAGGTGCTAGTACGGGACCTATGAGTTGGACGGGGGGGTTGGGAAATAGGTTAAGGTTGGACAGGAAAATTTGTTTGGACACACTGGGACGGGTAGCTGGAGGGGGTTTGGGAGTGGAGGAAGAGGTGGTGGTTGTAGGAGGTGTAGGTTTTGTGGTGTTGGGTGCAGGTGCATGCACTGGAGGCTGTTGTGAGGTGAATGTATGTTGGGTGGGTGTGTGCCTGCGTTTGTGTATCTTCGGAGGGGGCGTCACAGACACACTGGGAGAGGACACAGGGGACGTGTGAATGGTAGTGGGGGTGGTGACTGCACGTGAGCGGGGTGTGCTGGTGGGTGTGCTGGTGCGGGACGTAGTGGCTGTAGAGGTAGTGCATGCAGGTGTGAGTGTAGACGAGACTGGGAGGGAGGAGGGAGACGAGGAGGAGGCAGTGGATGTTGGTGTGTCTGTATGTGTGTGATGCTTGCGTGAGTGTCTGTGGGATGTGTGGTGCTTATGTTTGCCTGAGCTTCCCTTGTGTGGTGAGGTGTGTGCATACTGGTCTGATGGTGTGCTTGGGATAGGCAGAGGTACAGGGGATTGGGTCTGGGTGGAGGAAGTTGGAGGGGGGAGGCTACACACAGGGACAATGGCTGCCATCAGTGCTGAGGCCAGAGTTTGAAAGTTCGATGAAGGGCCGCCTGACCAGAATGAATGCCCTCCAGGAATGCATTTGTGTGTTGCAACTCCCTTTCTACACCCTGGATGGGATTCAAAATGGTAGACTGCCCAACAGTGAGGGACCTGAGGAGGTCAATGGCCTCCTCACTGGGGGCAGCAGAGGTGACAGGGGCAGGGGCTGAGGTGCCTGGGGCGAAGGTGATGCCCACCCTCCTGGGTGAGCGGGCACAGGGCACACGCTGAGGGGCTGCTGGGAGGGCGGTGCTGGTGGGGGGGTGGCGGCTGTACCTGTAGTAGTGGGGGGTACAGATGTTGCCGCCACCACAAGGGAGCTCCCATCGAAGGACGAGTCCGTGTCGCTGGTTTCAGCATCTGTCACCGCCGTGGTGCTCCCCTCGCCCTCCGTCCCACTGGTGTATTCAGAGTCCGTACTGTGGCCCTCCATGGCCATGTGGGACGCAGCTCCCTCATGCTCCGGTGCCACTGCTCCTCCGCCTGATGATGCTAATGCACACAAGAACAGGGAGACCGCACAAAAAGGGGGGGGGGAACAGAAGAAAGACAGGTTGAGTGCATGGCTTACTGCTACCGTTGGCTGACAAGACAGACACAGCAGCCCCCTGTACTACGTCGCGCTCTTGGGCTCTACAGTGCAATTCCTGTGAAATGGCCTACAAGGCTGTGGACGACATCTGCACACATAGATGACACAGGTGCATGAATACCTGAACTTGAAACTCTACAGAGGTGGGGTGGGGGCCACAGGGTCATGCCTTACGAAGGGGCCTAGCCTACGGAACTCACCCTGGCCTAGGGAAACCCAGAGCCCTCCTCCCCCACCCAGACCCCTCCACTGCGAGCAAAGTCAGCTGAATGGGTGTGTACTCACCCCCTTGTGTCTGCTGTGATGCCCTCA
Organism: Pleurodeles waltl; assembly: GCF_031143425.1. Classification (NCBI taxonomy): domain Eukaryota; kingdom Metazoa; phylum Chordata; class Amphibia; order Caudata; family Salamandridae; genus Pleurodeles; species Pleurodeles waltl. The sequence goes on from NC_090450.1 coordinate 466,145,107, forward strand.
AGCGCCCATCCAACTCCGGGTAGGCCACCGCCAGGATCCGGAACATCAGGGGGGTCATGGTTCGACAGGCACCCTTCCCACGTTGGGAGGCCATCCCCAGCTGAGTCTCCGCTGTCTTCTTGCTCCAGCGGCGAATGTCCTCCCATCTCTTCCGGCAGTGGATGCTCCGTCTGTGGTGAACCCCCAGGGTCCGGACGTCCTTGGCGATGGCACGCCTAATATCCTTCTTCTGGTGGGCGCTGACCTACATGAAATGTACAGGGGAAGAAGAGAAGTCATTACCAACTGCACCGTCAAAGTGAGTGGCCCCCATCCCTACTCTTGCCATGTGGCACATGCACCCACTGTCTTTCATGCACTCAGAACTCTGCCCCCTTCCTTCTTACAACCAGCCCTCTCCACACAGGCATAGCCCACACAACACGACCCCTGTGTACTTACCTGTTGGTCTGGAGGACCGTAGAGTTGCGTGTACTGGGGGAGGACCCCGTCAATGAGCTTCTCCAACTCCTCCGCAGTGAAGGCAGGGGCCCTTTCCCCAGACGCACGAGCCATTGTCTCTTCCAGAGCGAGGTCACAGCAGCACTTGCAGTGTAGGTCCTCTCCTGTCGAAGATCAGGTATCGAGTGATTCAACAGCTAGAAAATGGCGGTCACGTCTGCGGGGGTCACGTCCGCCGCGGTGCGTACCATCACCGCTGGCGTACATCGTCATTGGCTCCTGGGACCCATAGGTTCCAATGTTAACCAATGCAGCATTGCGCCGCAGTCTTCGACCGCCTACCGCAACGGTGTACAACGCCAGCGCAGTTACCCCACATCCCATTGTCCCTCTTTAGAGGACAGGCAGCCGCTATTTCAGGGGCCCACATGACCTTATTACCCACTGCGTCACACATACCTAGGCCTACTCTCAACACACATGCAGGCCAGATTTTGTGTATGATTCGTGTTCTCTGTAGACTGTGGGTACATATCTCTGACTTGTTTGACTCTCTGGTCACTGTTGTCCTTCCTAGGCACCGTCCGCTGGGACATGTGAGGAGATGGCAGAATTCTCCGGTGTACCGACCACTGGTGGACCTGTCGACAATGGAGGAAAGAAATCTGATAATCACCTACAGGTTTGACCGTGCCACAATCCAGAAACTGTGTACCCAGTTGGAGCCAGACCTGATGTCAGCAATCCGCCCTCAAGTGCAGGTGCTATCAGTGCTCCATTTCCTTGCAAGTGGGTCCTTTCAAACAACTGTGGCCATGGCATCAGGGATGTCCCAGCCTAAGTTTTCCAACGTATTGTCCATAGTGTTGTCTGCCCTGCTGAAACACATGCAGAGCTACATCGTTTTCCCTCAGGTGGACGACTTGCCTACAGTGAAAGGTGACTTCTATGCCCTTGGACATATCCCCAACATCATAGGTGCCATTGATGGGACCCATGTGGCTTTGGTCCCCCCACAGGAGTGAACAGGTGTACAGAAACCGGAAGAGTTATCATTCCATGAATGTACAGATGGTATGTTTGGCCGACCAGTACATCTCCCATGTGAATGCCATGTTCCCTGGCTCAGTGCATGACGCCTACATCATGCGGAATAGCAGCATCCCTTATGTGATGGGTCAACTCCAGAGGCACCGTGTGTGGCTGTTAGGTGACTCTGGTTACCCCAACCTGTCATGGCTACTGACCCCAGTGAGGAATCCCAGGACCAGGGCAGAGGAACGCTACAATGAGGCCCATGGGCTTACTAGAAGGGTGATCGAGCGGACCTTCGACCTCTCGAAGGCCCGGTTCCGGTGCCTCCATATGACAGGTGGATCCCTAATCTACTCACCAAAGAAGGTGTGCCAGATCATCGTGGCCTGCTGTATGCTTCATAACTTGGCTTTGCGACGACAGGTGCCTTTTCTGCAGGAGGATGGTCCAGATAGAGGTGTTGTGGCAGCTGTGGAGCCTGTGGACAGTGAAGACGAGGAAGCAGAGGAAGAAGACATTGACAACAGGGACTCAGTCATCCACCAATATTTCCAGTGAAACACAGGTGAGAATACATTCCTGTCTACTACAAGTACTTTTACACTTCTACCTCTATCCTGTCTGTCTATTTCACCCAGTGTATGGTCACTGAGTTGTCACTTTCCCTTACGGTTTCACAGGTGTGGATCCCAACGTGTGTCATCTGCTTAGATTCCTCAGGGACTAGAGCTGTGTGACATAGGTATGTTGAAATTACTATTTCCTGAAAATGTTGTCACTGTAATTGCAAATACGCTATTTCAAAATCACAGACAGACTCCAGATCTTTTGGTGCTTTAGGTGTGTTTATTTACATACAAAATATTGGAGGGGGAAACTAAATGGTGAGGGGTGATGGCGGAGGAGTGTCCATGGCAGAGTCCAGTCTATTTGTCTCATAGGTGCATTGCCCATATGGGCATAGGAAGTGGAGCTGGGGCAGTTTCAATATGGACAGGGTGACAAAGTGGGACAGTGGGTTGACAATCAGGGTGGTCTCATTTCTTGGCGGGGGTCTTGGCATCGTGCTCTGTCTTGTTCCTGGATCTCAGGGACTTGTTGCAGGGTGGTTCTCCGTCTGCAGGGGGTGGGGTGCTGGTGTGGTGGTCCTGTGGCGTGGCCTCCTGTCCACTAGCGCCGGCAGAGGTGGTGGGCAGTTCCTCATCCATGCTAGTGTCAGGGACCCCTTGTAGTGCCACAGTGTCCCTCCTGGTGTTGAGTATTTCCTTCAGCACCCCTACGATGGTGCCCAGGGCGGAGCTGATGGTTCTGATTCCTCCCTGAACCCCAAATACTGTTCCTCCTGCATGCGCTGGGTCTCCTGAAACTTGGCCAGGACCGTTGCCATCGTCTCCTGGGAGTGGTGGTATGCTCCCATGATGGAGGAGAGGGCCTCGTGGAGAGTGGGTTCCCTTGGCCTGTCCGCCCCCTGTCGCACAGCAGACCTCCCAGTTCCCCTGTGTTCCTGGGCCTCCGTCCCCTGGACCGTGTGCCCACTACCACTGCCCCCAGGTCCCTGTTGTTGTTGGGGCGATGGGTTATCCTGGGTTCCCTGTAGTGGTGGACACACAGCTGATTGATATGTCCTGGGGAAGGAGGTATGCGCCCACTGGGTGGGTGCTGTGCTGGTGTTAACAGAGGGGGGAAGGTCTGTGGTGGCCTGTGCCTGTGTGAGGGGATCCGACTGTCCCGAGGCCCACAATGGTCCGGGCTGGTCATCTAGATCCAGTTGGACAGAGCTGCTGTCATCACTGTGGGCCTCTTCTCTGGGTGGGGTGGAGATGTCTGGACCCTCCTGTCTGGTGACGTTGGGTAGTGGTCCTGCAGGGGTGGAAAAGCATGATTATTGCATCTGTGTGTGTCATGGTGTGCAATGGGTGGGTGACCGTGTACCCCAGTGCTGGCATTCCTGTGTGGGGGTATGTGTGATAATGATTTAGGGGTGTGTATGGGTATGTGCAGTGGGCATGCTTTAGTGATGGGTGTCCATGCGTTGTTGTTGCATGCAGGGCTTGGTGTTGGGATGTGTGGTTTGTGATATTGGTACATTTGTGAGGAGTTGGAGTGATAGGGGTGGGGGCGAGGGCGTATGGGATAGCATGCAGGTAGGGTGGGGGATGTAATAGTTAAGATTTGACTTACCAGAGTCCATTCCTCCACCGACTCCTGCGAGACCCTCAGGATGCAGAATCGCCAAGACCTGCTCCTCCCATGTTGTTAGTTGTGGGTGAGGAGGTGGGGGTCCGCCGCCAGTCCACTGAACCGCCTGGTGGTGTCTTGAGACCACGGAACGCACCTTCCCCCGTAGGTCATTCCACCTCTTCCTGATGTCGTCCCGATTTCTTGGGTGTTGTCCCACTGCGTTGACCCTGTCGACTATTCTTCGCCACAGCTCCATCTTACTTGCAATTGAGGTGTGCTACACCTGTGCTCCAAATAGCTGTGGCTCTACCCGGACGATTTCCTCCACCATGACCATGAGCTCCTCCTCCGAGAACCTGGGGTGTCTTTGCCGTGCCATGGGGTGGTGTAGTTGATGTGTGGGGTGGGGTGTGTGGTGATAAGTGTGGTGATATGTAGTGGTGTGTGGTGTTTTGTGCGTGGAAGTTGTGTGGGTGATGGTGTTGTGTGCCTGTGGCTGCTAGTTTGTGGATGGTGGTGTCTCTCTCTGGCCTTCTCCCTGTATTTTTGGTCATAGGGGTTTGTGGGTGATGTGGGTGTGGGTTTTATATTGCAATGGGTGTGTGGCAGTGGTGTGTGTATGGGTATCAGGTGTGTGTATTTCGAATTGTCCAATGTGGCAGTGTTTCGTAGAAGTGTGTGTATTTTGAGCGCGGCGGTGTGTACCGCCAATGGAATACCGCAGTTGAAAGACCGCCGCGTGGATTCGTGTGTCGTGATAGTGTGGGCTTATTTCTGTTGGCGTGACGGTGGAGGTTTTTTTTTCCGCCAGTTTATCACTGTCCTTTGGTGTGGCGGACTTGTGTGGGTGTCTGAATTTTTGTCGATTTCGAGATGTGGGTCATAATAGCTGTGGTGAAATTCCGCAGCGGTGTGTTGGCGGTCTTCTGCACGGCAGTAAGCGGCTTTTACCGCCAATGTTGAAATGACCCCCTTAATGGTGGCTGCCATCAACAGAAGCAAACATTGCCTAAAAATATCCTTCTAATGGGAGACTACAATTTTTGACAGACAAATCCCTCCAAAAAAGTCAAGCCATAGCAGTAGTTTGAAACCTAAGCACGTTTGAGTTCACCTAATGAACGTAAGCCCTACCAAACTTGCAGCTTTAAAACAGCAAGCCAAGATCTGTAAACTACATCAGGGTACTATTATTCCCCCTCTAGTATTCCCTCATCAGTTCAAAGTAGAAAACGTATTCAATCACTATCCTTAATTTGCCTGGTTATAGGATGTAATACAATGCAAGTGTCCAAAAGAGATACACATCAACTTATTCAGGCTATCATTTGAGCTACATCATTTCTCTCCAATAAAGGAAATTACCCTGACATTGTTGCTGGCAGGTTATTAGCAAACATCACAATGAGGCTTAACATGATTGCCCCATTTGAATTGGAAATGGCAATACCAAAAAAGCAGAAAAGAGGTGCTCTGACCAAGATTTCAAAGATCCTTAAAGGAAGGGCTGCAGCCTAGAGTGTCGATAGAAGAAGTCAGAAAATGAGGTGGATAAGATTCCCACTCAAGGTTATCCCAAAGTGGTACTGTGCAGGAAGAGGGTTCACTTCTCATATTACCCAAGCAACAAAAAAGTCAGTTGTTTAAGAATGTTTATTAAATTATAAATATAGATTCTTCCAAGAATGCTCAAAATGCCTCAGCACAACTATGTGACAAAGAAATTGCTCCATGGTACTTAACATCCCCATTTCCAACAAACCAGCAACAAGTGTGAAAAACCCTGGCTTGTGTGTCCAGGATTTTCCCAGCTCACCACAGATCTTAGCCATGACAAACAACTTCTACTTTCAGCTGATAAGGAGGTGAAAGGTGTTATCACTTCTTAAAATAAAGGATCAAATTCAGCTCACAAGAGTTTATCTTCAGCTACCTGTGTATCTAATGCCATAATGTGTATGTTAAATCATCAAGGGAAGAAATGCATAAACTTCTGAGGCTCTAGAATCATACTGTGCCTCAGATCTGGTAAATCTTGCTGAATTTTTGTGGACCTTAAATAATGCCCTTCCGTCCAGTATCCTAATTAATCAAATTCAAGATTGTGTATTCATCTGTGTAGCATTTGCTGGAAAATTACCAGAATATCTGCAAAAGACTGCCTTTACTCCACCCCCTGCTAGGTTCTTGGATCAGGCAGCTGCAAGAGTATTGTGCATGTGTAATTCAACCAAAAGAAACGTGGAAGAAATATTTTGAGTCCAAGATTCTCAAACAATCCCTATCCGTCTCTTAAACTCTGCGAGGTTTAAAGCTTTGAAGAAAATGTTGGACAGGACTTTAAATATTTGCCTCTTGAGAGATCTCATCAGGATCACCCCAAAAACAGTGAATAACAGCTCTTCTGCTAACTTCACACCACGTGTGTGAGACTGTGGAGATTTCTTCATGTACTAGCAAATATTCATCTCAAGACATAGGCAGGGATTTTCTACGGTTTTGCACCAGCCCTTGTATGGCTGAAATATAAGCTATGCGATAGTAAGTGATGCAAAAAATGTTTCAATCAACTTTTTAATGCAATAGAATTCAAACATTGTCCAGTGACAGTGCAAAATATTCATGTGTTGCATAGCAAGAGGCCACTGATATTCCATGTACAGTGGGCATAACGGAGCAAGAATGACAAAATCACTCATGGGATTTTGAGTAAACACTCAAAGGTCCAGATTTACTCAAAGGTGGTGCAGTGCGGTGCCGCGCCAAAATTTGCAGTGCTGCACTACATCACTTTAGAAATAAAGGGATGCACTGTATTTACTAAAATACGGCACACCCCTATCTTTCCTCTTGCACAGGTGCTAAATGTAGCTGCCAACTTAGGAATTCTTGCGCCACAGTGCAAGGGTGCCTGCGTTGAGGGGATTGATTTTTTATGCGTATTAACAATCTACAATGGCGATTTGGTCTTTCTATGTGTGCTGCAGAATGCAGCACATATAGAAGTACAAAATTGTCATTTTTGAATGATTGATTATGTGCACGAATGGACACCTTGCACATAAACAATCATTCATGGCATTTTGCTCTTTCTATGTGTGCTGCAGAATGCAGCACACAAGGAAAAAGCGAATACAAGGAGGAATAAAAGTATTCCTCCTCATTGCACCATGCCAGTGCCACCCCTGGGGTGGCATTAGTTTTTAGCGCTGTCACAGATTTACTCCTTGTAAATCTTGGGCAGCGTCAAAAGCAATGGGTGTTGCAGTGGAATGCCACAGCAACACCCATTGCACGCCCCTCTGATGCAGAAAACTGAGTCAGAGGTGCTCATATTTACAAGGTGGCATTGTGAGCACGTCTTACCTTATTGGTTTCTTTATGTTAGGTGAAAAGGGGACACGTTCAAGAGTTGATGGACCTTTTGACTCGTTTAAGATATTCACACCTTCAGTCCGTACATCTCATAAATATCAGCAGAACAACCAATAAAAATCTTTGGAGTCAGTAACTTTCACACACCATGACCCACTAGATCAGGAATAACCACATCTTTAATATCAGTTAGAAAATGTATTTCCCTAGATTAACAATGATAGTATCTCAAAATCACATGATATAAGTATAAAAACAACACTGGTTGACTGAATATTCTAAAGAATCTCAACTTAACTGAAGCATTAATAACTAATCCCTCTAAAACCAAAGTACAAATCAACAATAAGAGTAATTGTGCAATGGAAATAACATACATTTGAATTCAGCAATTGAGTAACATCAAATAGCAGTTTAGTTGGAGGTAGGAAATCACTCTGACTTCAGATTAGCATCAGCATGTTGGGCCTTCACGCAAAATTTTTTAGTCAACATAAATTTGGAAAACATCTAACTATGGATCTATCAAAAGCAGCAGTTGGTACCTAGAAACAAAAGACGAATTAACAGTAAAAACCTTAGCAATTGTATATGCCTTTTCTTATGGATCAGCAAGCTGCGATAATCTTTGTCAGGCAGACATCAGTTTGATCAGCAATCGGCAATGGGACATGAAAAGTGCAATGGTTCAGAATCGGGGACTCTAAGCTCTCTGAACCATTGGAAAGAAGTGTCTAAGGTAGTCAGCATTTAGCATTAAAAGCCTTGCAAATTAAGTTAAATATCAAAATTCTCAAAGTAAGAGATACATCAAAAGCTCGAACACCTCATCAGTAAAGAAAATCGGCAGTAGAACACAATAATAAGCTCACACCTCTTGGTGCAGCCCAGTTAAGTTAAAGTAGTCTCACATTGTCATTGGTCAAAGAATCATGCGGTAGCCATTTGTCAAATAATATTATTACTTCAAATCTAAGATATAAGTAAACAGTCTTTCACATGTTGATGATTGGCTCCTCTTGTTCTGTGCACATCGTTCGACTCGTCAAGAAACAATTTATATATTCTTCCGTCCATACATCCATTGTTAGTTCCTGGGAACATCGCTTTTTCACATGATTCGAGTTAACAATTGTAACAGTTTAGAACATTCAGGCTTCTACACACATTTCCTCACAAGAAAACATTTTGCTACTACTATGATTTGGTCAACCTTCAGTTAGAAAAATAAATTTTTATTATTCAGCAAGCATGAGATCATATTTTATTCTGATATTGCATTTTTTTCAAGATGAGGCTGTGTAATACTAAGGCCTTGACCTCGCTAACTTGAGGCCTACCGTTGGTACAAGTGAATACATAGCATTTAATCATAAGTATAACATACTACTACAATTTTCACATTCATATAAGTTCTAAATAAACATTAATATGCTTTTAACAAAACATTACATAGTATGTGGTGGCTATTCAAGTGGGCATCTTTTCGAGTTGTACATTATTTTCTATGTTAATTAATTATTTTATGCAGATTCAAAATACATAATACATGAAATATTTATAAGTAATAATTTCAGCACTCACAATCCCTCCTGTAATGATTAAATATGTCATCACACTTACGTTCCTCCCCCATTTTTTTTCTTTACTTTTCTCTGTTCAAACTTTGGTCACTTTTATATCTTTATTTATTCTTTTCCCTTTTGAATTTTCCCTAAACAATGTTTCCTTTCTCATTTCTTCCCTCCTTTGATCCTTTTCCAAATCTTTCATTTTAATCACATTAAATAATTTACATATTCCCCATACTCCAATTAGGCAATTAACAATAATCAGAATAATTTGTATTATCTTCATAAATATCCCCTTTCCATGGTTGCCAAGCCAATTCCCCACACAAGAAGTTCCTTTGCCAACATTTTCCCATAAACTTGGTTCAGGTAGTTCTTTTAGATCAGCTTTATCTTTGGTTAGATTGTTAACAAGGCTTCTAATTTCTCTACTATTATCAGGTAGATACGAGCAACAATGTTGCGGACTCAGCAATTTACAAACTCAGCCCTTTATTGCTAAAAGTATGACTAACGCAAGGGGGTTCTGAAGAGTCATATCTCCCAACGTAGTTATCTCTGTAACCACTAGGATAATGGCTCCTGAAAAATCTGTCACCATGTTATCCACGATAGTAGACAACTTTTGAATTTTAATTGAATTCAGAACAATTCCCACTGAAGGAATCATTGCTCCAAATATGTCTCCAACTATGCCAGAAATGGATTCTCACTTTTTTCATTCATGATATTAATTAGTCATTTTGGGTAATTTGTGCAAGTCTTCAAGTTTGTACATTTTGGTGAAAACTTTTCCCAAGTAACATGTGCCATATCATCCTCTAGGAAAATGGTAACATGCATTCGGCCCACAGATGTAATAAACTCCTGGAACTGCTGGATCCTGTCCATTCAACATAAATGCCCATTTATTCTGAAACAGGAACATATGTCTGCATTCACTCGTTCCCACAAACACCTTGTCAACTCTAGATTTAGGCCTATACACACAAAGATTTCCTACATGTTGCGCATCTAAAGCTTATTTTCCTTGAGTGTTTATGTCACTAAATGCATGATCATTTCCTGGTGTCCTTACTACTAACCATTTGTCTATTTTGTCTTTTAGTGCCTTTCTCCTGTCATCAGCACGATCTAAAAAACTCTTTTCTACAGGTGTAAGCAAGCATGTTAAATTGTTTCTATGCGCATGAGCCATTCCAAATGTTAATGTAGGTTCAAAGAAATCTCTCACTATTAATATGTTATTGTCCTAAGCTATTTTATTCATATCTCTAATTATGGGGACAAACAAAAATACAATGTCATAATTGGAATAGAAATATTGGATATACTCCTGGTCATAAAATCTTGTTAGTAAAAGACTACAACTTATGCCATAAGTAAGGGGCAAACTATGATAGGTTACTCCTTATTCGACTGAGGGTGTAATGTTTGTTCAAAAATAACACTCTCTCGCATCCATTGTGTCAACATACTCGCACACTAAAGCGATAGAAAACGTTAGAAGAAAGTTCTCCTTGTGTGTCATCTACGTGTAGATATTTCTCATCTAACCTAAACTTATCTATGTTTGAGAGTTGAGTAGTTGTCTCTATAGCTGGGGCATGGTTGGCCTCATTCTTTTCAAGAAGAGTCACACCTACAATCAATACCAAGCACACTGTCATGCATACGATCGCCAAACCAATACCAATATATTTACAGCATCCACTCTTTTTACCCTGCTGGTTATGGTTACTCATGGTCTGTAAAGAATCAGGAAGTAGAAGCGAGGGAAAATTTATAGCTATGCAGCAAAAATCAAAAACAAAATCTTCAGTCTTTCTTCCAGGACCCTTGTCAAAAATAGGAAAATTTGTCAAAATCGGTTTAGCAGCTTGTCTAAACAGGTTATCAAAAGGTCTCTTCCGGATAATTTCAACAGTCTCTTTTTCTCTTTTCTCAGAATTACAAGTTTACAACAGTTCAGTTCATCAGTTCCCTTCACGTGCCAAAATATTGACCTGGGATATCTCAATCAAAACAAAAAGACTAACATTCTTTCTGCTATTCACTGTTAGTTACATATTCCCATTCAGGACCCACATACCTTCAATTTGCAATTCTCTTTCTTTTCAGCTTTTGATCTCCAATTAATTCTCCATCACTCAAATCTTCCTTTATTGTGGTATCAACGTCTTCCTCAATTGTTGTCACTGTAATTGCTTTCTTCACTTTTGGTTGTGATTCTGGCCACTTTTCTTCTTTCAATGGCCCTTTCGTCAATGCTCTTTTCAGTGTCAGACTTGTCATTTCTCCTCTCTCTGCAATATCTTCTTTAGAAGAACAAACAACCGGTTCTGGAGGAGTCCAATCATATTGGCTTTGATCTGTCTCAACTCCTTCCCTGCTTGGGTTAGTCAATTGTTATGCTTGTCTTTCAAGATCGTCTACTTCTGGGATAGCTCTCCTATGTAGACTCTCCTGCTACCTCAGTTGAGGTTGATTCATTTATACTTTCCTGTGGGTCTTCTCCTTCGTCTCTCACAGGAGTGGCTGAACCGCTTTTAGTTTGCTCAGACTCAGTTTCAGTTTCTCCTTCTTCCCTCTCCAATTCTGGAGTTTGTCTGGACATTGTTGGTACTTTCAACAACCCTGCTTCCTCATCCGAAGGATTTGGTACTCTCCGAGTGTGGCTGGCCTGAATCCAGTTTGGAACTCCAGCGCACTTTACAGCTGTTGTTGTGATCAACACCATCTGGTAGTAGCCTTTCCACCGAGGCTCCAAACATGACTTCCTCATGTGCTTTCTGATCACAACCCAGTCACCTGCTCTCAGGTTGTGTCCTTGGTCTTGAATCGGTTGCAGTGTGGTGGTTTCCACCTGATTAGAAAAAGAGCGAACCACATCAGCCAGGTCTTTGCAGTAGTCCAACACCGTATCATCTGTAATGTTCAGGAACCACTGGCAACCTCATTGCTCTGCCCTTGATTATCTTGTGAGGTGACAGTCCTGTTTTCTTGTGAGGTGTACTTCTCATTGACATCAGAACTAACGGTAGTGCGTTAGGCCATTTCAGATTCATCGACACACACATTTTTGCCATTCTTGAATTCATAGTACCATTAATTTGTTCCACAATTCCTGATGTTTCAGGGCGGTAACTACGGTGCAGTTTCTGCTCAATGTTTAAAGCTGAACATAGCAATTTGATTACTTCATTGTTGAAGTGACTTCCCCTGTCTGATTCTAAGGAGACCGGAAACCCAAAACATGGTATCAGTTCCCTAAGCAGTAACTTCGCTACTGAAAGGCTGTCATTTCTCCTCGTAGGGTAAGCTTCAATCCAATGGCTAAAGATACACACAATCATCAACACGTATCTCAATCCTCTCCACACAGGCATCTCAATGAAATCCATCTGCATTCTGCTAAATGGACCTCCAGCTTTTCTAATGTGGCCCATGTTAACCACTGTTCCTTTTCCCACATTCATCTGCTGTCAAACAATACACCTATGGCAAATTGCTTCGGAAACCTGTCTAAACTTTGGTTTGAACCAATGTTGTTTGAAAGTTCGAACCATCACATCCCTTTCAATATGTGTTTGACCATGACAATATCTAGATATTTGAGTTGGCAAACTATTTGGCAAAACCACCCATCCTTCTACTGAGATCCATACATCATCCTCCCTCTGAACACATTTAATCTTAATCCATTCCCGCTTTTCGTCTTTAGGTACATTGCCCTGCAATGCTTTCAATTCCTCCACGGTATCAACAACATGCAAAGCATTACTAGGATGCATTTAACTGTCATCAAGCAACAGTTTCCATTTCTCTTTGAATGACATACAGTTCAATGTGCAAAACCTTGTGACTTGATCAGCATAGCCATTTCCCATTGAAACAAAATCTTGCGATTTCAGATTTGCACTGCCTTTCACCACAGCAATCTTGTCAGGCAACTGAATAGCTTGTAATAGTTCATGAATTCTCTCACCATTTCTTACTGGTGAACCAGAAGAGGTCAGGAAACCTCTCTGTGACCACAATTGGCCAAAGTCATGAACTATTCCAAATCCATACTGTCTTTCTGTAAAAATGGTGACCTTAAGTTGTGCGGAAACATCGTACGCTCTAGTAAGAGCTATCAGCTCTACCACTTGTGCAGAATATGCTTCTTGAAGCCAGGACACTTCTAGTATCCCAGAGATAGTACATATGGCATATCCTGCTCTCAATGTGCCTGAGTTATCTCTCTAGCAGGAGCCATCAACAAAAAGACAATTCAGTCATTCTCTTCCAAACAAGTATCTCTAATATCGGCTCTAGGTTTTGTGCACAGTTCAGTTATCTCTAGACAGTCATGTTCAATGTCATCCATTTGATCAATTTTGACATTATCGTTTAGAAGTAAAGTTGCTAGGTTAAGCACTGTACACCTTTTGAGTGATACATTTGAGGACCCCAGGATGACCGTTTCATATTTCGTCAACCTGGCACTGGTCAAATGCTGGGTCTTGGACCTAGTGAGGAAAACATCAATGGAGTGATGGACCATTACAGTTAAAGGATGTCCTATCACAATGCTCTCACTGAGTGAGGCTCTGCTTAACTGCTGCAACGGACCTTAGACAGCCTGGTAAGGCTGCTGCAACTGGGCCCAAAGTAGTTGAAAAATATGCTACTAGGTGATTTACACCCCCATGTGCTTGTGTCAAGTCACACAAAGAACATGCATCACGCTCATGACAAAACAACATGAAGGGTTTTGTGTAATTAGGCATACCCAAAGCTGGGGCTTGACACAGACTCTCACTCAATTCCATAAAGGCTTTCATACAGGTTTGGTCCAACACTAGAGGTTCAGTAATCTCCTTGTGAGTCAGCTTCTGCAAGGGTTTTGAAATGACCAAAAAATTTGGAATCCATTGGCGACAGTAGCTCACCATTCCCAAAAACGTCCTAACATCTCCCTGAGTGGTTGGAGGATTCATCTGCACTATGGCTGCAACCCTTTCTCTGAATAGTTTCCTAATTTCTTTCTCAATGAGGTGACCCAAATATTTCACTTCTTTCTGATAGTACTGCAATTTTGCTGGCCACACTTTATGACCATTCTTCCCTAATGATTCAGCAAGACAATAGTATTCTACTTGCATTTTTCCTTTGTTTTGGATGCAATCAACAAATCATCAGTGTACTGTACCAATGTCGACTGGTACAGCATTTCCAGTGACTCTAAATTCTTTTTCAAGATCTGATTAAAAATGGAAGGTGACTCTGAGAACCGCTGGGGGGAATCTACACCAACACTAGACTCGATTTCAGAATTTGAAATAGAAGAGAAATTGGCTACCCTCATGAACAGGAACAGAGAAAAATGCTTGTGACAGGTTCACTACCTGTAAACCATTCATTATCTCACGGGATTTGAAACATAATCACTGCAGGATTGGGTACCACTGGGCAACATTTAACCACAATGTCATTTATCTCTCTCAAATCTTGAACATTTCTAAACTTCCCACATGGTTTGCACAATCCCATTATTGGTGAGTTAAATGGACTGGTCATTACCTCTTTCAAAACACCTTGGTCTACAAATTCTGCAATTATTGATGCCAAACCTTCAATCATCTCCTTTGTCATGTGGTACTGAGGAATATGAGGAAAAACTGCATTTGGCTTGACTGCAACTTTAAGTGGCTGAACTCCCTTTATCAGCCCGTTATATTTTCTGAAAAATCCCACACTTTCCTCATAACAGTTCCCTGTAAATCGGAAGGAAGATCTCTTACAGTGAAAACTGGAAAGAATCTAATCAGAGGGTATTCCTTAATCACTGTGTCACAATTGTTCTCTATCAGTAATTGAGCATTTCATTTTGCACAACAAATCCCTTTCCAGGAGGGACACAGGGCTTGTGTGATCCCCTGAAATTGCCAGTTTTGACTGGGACTGGTTCTGTAATCGGGTTTGTCAAATAATGGTTTGCAACTCCTACAATCTGAACTGTTTTCCATGAAAGAGGCAGGTTTGGAACTTCTGCAGTTCTCACTGTAGAGTGTGTAGCTCCAGTGTCAACCAAGAATGAGACTTTGTGACCCATCACCTTTCTGACCTACCTCTAGTGATGCAGCCAACACGCATTCTTCTTCATCTGAACTCTCACTCACCCAGTCATCGTTTATTCCATTCTCACTGTGTAGGGGAAATTGGTGTACAGTATTATTACTTTGGTTAAACCTTTGACCTGTGACCGGCTGAGAAAGCATCACTTACTGCAGTTCCATTGAGGCTTGAAGTATTTGAATTTGTTGTCAATGCACCATTTGGACTTGAGGTTGGGGTCCGGGGTATCTGAAATTGTGGCAACTGCACCTGCTGCATGGGCTGGAAACCTTGTATCTGATTTAGATTATTTAGAAAATTTGGATTTGGACGTTTCATTCTTGGCCCTCTCATACTTTGGAAAGAATTGACATCACTCATTTGCTGAACATCACCTCTCTGACTTACCATTGAGCACTCCCGTTTCCAATGCTCGAGGCCTCCGCAAGCGAGACATGGCAAAATTATTTTCATTCCTTGCACTTTACCTTGCACTGCTACCGGGCTCAAATCAGGACCACGATTTACACTTCCCATTGCTTCATGACCTCTGCCTTGATTTTGAAACCGTGTGTTTCCCTTTTATTGCTGTTGTGGAAAACATCCCTGTAACCCTGTTTGTGCCACTTTAATCTGCATCACCATTGACTTTTCTTTCAATTTTCTCTGCTTCAACTCAATCTTGTCACTACAGTACTTTGCATATTGCAACATCTCATCAATCTGCTTTGCTTTCCAGCACATCAAATGGCTCTTAATCATACAGTTAATTTCAGGTCTCAGTCGTTCAACAAATCTGAACACAAAATGAATCATGTCTTTCAGCTCAATTGTTTCTGTACCACTGTAATGTTTAAACGCCTGCAACAATCTCTCATAGTATGCGTGCATGGATTCTTTTGCCACTTGATCTGTCCCATCTATGCACTGCCAGTCAATGTTTTTGGAGGAAATCCTCATTTTCAAAAATTCAGTCACCTTATAGTAATATTTCATTACTTCAGGAGATGGTGCACATGTTGCTGCATCCCTCTCTGGTTCCTATGTCGGCCAATCTACACTCCTCTTGCATTCCACCCATATGTATACTGGGACTACTATCTCTAACAGAGTGTTTAGGTCTTCCCATAGGCATTTTTCAAGTTTCATGAACCTATCCTTCTGCTGGTACCATTCTACAGGTTTCTCTCTGTCAGGGGTAGACATTAGCAAATGACAGAATGTCACGGCTGCTCCAAGGATATGAACAAAGTTCCCTCCTGGAATTTCTCTCAGCTGTAACATTTTTACTGGGTCCTCAGCCTGCTGCAATTTTGCAGGTAGAGTTTCTTTCAGAATCCCTTTTTTTTGCCTCTTTTCTTCACCCATCTGCCTTCCCATTTGTCTATTGCTACCCATGTTTGAATGCTTTGAAGCAATTCTGTAAGGTGCATTTTCATTCCTGGAGTTCTTTTGGGTTAAAAATATTTTACATCAAATTCTTCTTTTCAAATGTTTAGTTTTCTCAATGTCTATATCATATTTATCTGCTATGTCTGCTATTTTTTTATGTACTATTCCTGTTCCTTTTGTAATAATAGGGCACAAGTAACGCAGCTCATCTTCTGTGTATGACTCAAGTCTGCTTACCCCATTGTTCCTTTGATTAGTTCTTCTGCTTACATCCCATGTCTAGTATAGTTTAGGTAATTCCCTCCACTAGAATTGCCTCAAGAGCTACTCAGCTTTTCCAGCCATTCGGTTAATTGTTGGGCAGTCAAACCCTGTAATGAAATGTTGTTGGGCTTAGCATTTGACAACTGCTGTAAGGTTAGGTTTGGAGTCTCTGGGGACACTAAGCTCAGGCTAGGGTTTATGCATGACCTCGTCTCAGTATTTGGAGGAGCTCTGTAAGGATTTAAGTCTATTAACAGTCCTGCTCCATCAAGTGTCGGTCTCATGGGGGATATTAATCTGGCAGTCGCCTCAAGTCTTATTCCAGATTAGCTTCAGCTCATGGCTCTCGGTCTGCTAGCCCCGCTATTTCCCTGTGCAAACAATGGTATGACTGGACCGGTGGAACTGTAGCATATTCGGGTGTACTTTCTGATGGAGTAGCTTCCCCTATTGTCGCAGTAATACACACATCTCCTTTTAGGACACTTTAGCTTGTTGAACAATTTCATTATTGCAGAATGTACGCTACTTTCAATCAAACAGGGTGTGACTTTTAATCCCAAAATCCTTTTTGCCGACCTTCTCAACCAATTGCCCTTCACGCTTGTCCGTCAATCTGTCCGCGACCCTTCTCACAAACCAACCTATCCCAGCATGGCTCCAGTAACGTCACACTCAAAAGTACAGCAGCTGACAAAGTCTTGCGGCTTATCCTCCTCAACTCTGATTCACACCAAACTAATGCAAAATTATTGCGAGCACTTCAACAAAATGCAAAAACCCCATTTGTCTGTTTACTACAGGTAGGGTAACACAGTTGCTTCAGAAACTTTACAGATTTTTCACTGATGGCCTTTTGCTCTAGCAGCTACTCTTTTTTTCTCAGTTTCCCTGATTCGCAAGCAAACTTCGGCCTGCAAATTTCACGCTCAACTGATCGGTGGGTCTGTCCTGGTGCACATAGGACTCGCCAGATCTCAGTCGAAAAACCTTTCACTCAATTTAACACGTACTCTCAAATTTGTCAACCACGCCCGATTGACCTACTAAACAGACAAATTACATTAAAAAACCAAGTGTCTCATACACTTTTCAATATACTTTGGAGTGTTAGACCTCGCTGCGTCTGTATACGAACAACCACGTGGACAATTTCCGAGCACAAAGTGCCACACACATGTGAAGTTCGATGACTTCCCTACTCTCACACTTTGGTGTATGCAAACTCCTTCAATAACTTCATATGGAGTAAGCAAATTTCTTACACCCTCACAGACATTGCAATTCACCTGCAGAATGCCTAAGCTGTGCAATCGCAGAACCTTTTCCATTCACACTATCACTAGAATGACAAGAACATCGTCAAGCAATCATAGGCAAGCTCCAAGGATCTGGGAAAGTCATCCTAGGCTTTTGGGACACATTTTCTCACTAGTTTGTATCATTGAATCTGAAAAGTCTTAACCAAATCAATTTGACCTCTTATCTTTTCCACTGG
The DNA here is from genome assembly GCF_031143425.1 of Pleurodeles waltl. Classification (NCBI taxonomy): domain Eukaryota; kingdom Metazoa; phylum Chordata; class Amphibia; order Caudata; family Salamandridae; genus Pleurodeles; species Pleurodeles waltl. Next base: position 466,162,966 of record NC_090450.1, read on the forward strand.
ACTTTATGGTGGTCTCTTAAGGAGACAAACCATGGACTATACTTGACGATGTGCTCTTAAAGAGACAAACCATCCCATCCCACTCTGCTACCATTTCTTGTGAGCGTGTCTGACCTTATTAGTTTCTTTATGTTAGTTGGTAAGGGGAAGTTCAAGGGTCGATGGACCTTTTGACTCATTTTAGATTTTCACACCTTCAGTCCGTACACATCATAAATATCATCAAAACAACCAATAAAAATGTTTGGAGTCAGTAACTTTCACAGATCATGACCAATTAGATCACGAATAGCCACACCTTTAGCATCAGTTAGTAAATGTATTTCCCTAGATTAACAATGCTAGTATCACACAAATTAGTCTCAAAACCACATGATATAAATATGAAAACAACACTTGTTGACTAAATCTTCTAAAGAATCTCAACTTAACTAAAGCATTAATAACTAATCCCTCTAAAGCCAAAGTACCAATCAACAGTAAGAGTAATTGTGCAATGGAAATAGCATACACTTGAATTCAACAATTCAGTAACATCAAATAGCAATTTAGTTGGAGGTAGGAAATATCTCTAACTTCAGGTTAGCATCAGCATGTTGGGGCTTAATGCAAAAGATTTTAGTCAACATAAATTTGGAAAACATCTAACTATGGCTCTATCAAAAGCAGCAGCTGGTATCTAGAAACAAAAGACAAATCAACAGTAAAGACATTAGCAATTTTTTATACCTTTCCTTATGGATCAGCAAGCTGCGATAATCTTCATCAGGCAGAAATCAGTTTGATCAACAATCAGTAACAGGACATGAAAAGGGCAATGGTTCAGAATTGGGGACTCTAAGCTCTCTGAACCATTGGAAAGAAGTGTCTAAGGTAGGCAGCCTTTAGGATTAAAAGCCTTGCAAATTAAGTTAAAGATCAAAATTCTCTAAATAAGAGAATCATCGAAGGCATGTACACCTCATCATTAAAGAAAATTGGCAGTAGAACGCAATAATAAGCTCACACCTCTTGGTGCAGCGCAGTTAAGTTAAAGTCATCCCATGTTGTCATTGGTCAAAGAATCATGCAATAGCCATTAGTCCAATAATTTTATTACTTCAAATCTAAGATATAACTAAACAATCTTTCACATGTTAATGATTAGCTCCTCTTCTTCCGTGCACAGTGTTCAACTCGTAAAGAAACAATTTTAATATCCTTCCATCAGTACATCCATTGTTAGTTCCTGGGAACACACTTCGAGTTAACAATTGTAACAGTTTAGAACATTCAGGCTTTTACACACATTTCCTCACGAGAAAACAATTTGCTACTACTATGATTTGGTAAACCTTCAGTTATAAAAATATATCTTTATTATTCTGCAAGTATGAGATCATATTTTATTCTGACACTGCTTTTTTTCAAATCTGAGGCTGTGTAATACTAAGGCGTAGACCTTGCTAACTTGAGGCCTACAGTTAATTTAAGGAACTACATAGCATTTATTCAAAAGTATACTATACTCTTGCAATTTTCACATTCATGTAAGTTCTAAAAAGACATTAATATGCTTTTAATATAACATTACATAGTAAGTGGTGGCCATTCAAATGGGCAAATTTTCGAGTTGCACATTATTTTCTATGTTAATTCATTTATTATGCAGATTCAAAAATACAGAATACATGAAATATTTATTCGGAATAATTTCAGCTCTCAAAGAGCTAAGCCAGAAAAATTGGCTTAGAACCCCCATGTAAATGTGGCGCACTGCACTGCGCCACAGGAGCATCACAAAAAGTGACGCTCTGGTGGCGCTAGGGCCTTGTAAATATGGCCCAAGTCTTGTAATGTTGGGCAAACTAGCACTACTTCAAATCTCAAGGCCACTCAAAATCAGATGCAAACAAAATGCAAAAGCGCATTTGGAAGTCTATATGAAGATATTTGTACTTAGAGGAAGCCTCGATTTCTAATTTCACAATACTTACCTAGCCGTATAAATTATTCTGTCTCTGCATCGTCATGCAATTCTACATCCCGACTAGCATTAGGCAGGCAAGGTGTTATTTGCTTATGCATCGATGATGATGATGTTGCTATGGAATACCATCCTCTACAGTGTTGTAGAACCACTTCCTCTATGACCAAAAGGCAAGGCTCACCATTTCATGTAAAATAGTTTTTTATTCAGTTAGTTCCCTGTTCCACTCCAAGGAGTGAAATGTGTACATGGCTGTACTGGCGAATCAAAAGCAGCCCTGGAAAAATGTGAAAGCTGGCCCATTCCCTTTGTCTTTCCTGCTATAAGTCGCTTTCCATCCATCCATTCATTCTCTATCTCTCTCTCTTTCACCTCATACTCACTCGCATCTCCTTCTCTGATCGCTTTCCCTCTACATTCTCCATCCCTTCCTCTCTTTCTCTCTCTCTTGAAGCCTTCAATGCCTGCTGCCGCAATTAACATCTGACATCTCAGGCCTACAACCAACCTGGGAAATGTCTGGTGTAATAAGAAACCTGCCTGGCCCAGAGTATTGTTAGGGCGTCTGACCTCAATAAGTAAACTTACAAAGGGACGCAAATAGGTCAATTAACCTTTTAACTCGCAATTAAGATGTTCCCTCCATAACTCCAGTACATGCAGATCTATAATCAATGAAAGTCAATAGCATTAGTAATCAGTGGAGTCAGTAATTATCACACACCATGACCTTTCAGTCACGAATAACAACACCTTTAAGTAAAAGTTTGAATATTTATTTCCCCATATTAACAATACTAATGTCATGTTAGATAATCTCAACTCAAATAATACAAATAAAGAAACATCACTGGCTCTCCAAAGCAGCAAAAGGTAGCGTAATCTAATCAAAGCTTGAGCCACTTCACCTTCTAAAGTTACAGTGCAATTCGATTAACAAGAACTATGCGCAAACAACAATGACATACATTTATTCAGAAAAGACAAGACATCAAAAGTTACTTTATATAGAGAACTTCATTAGTGAGGAGTCCTTATCTGACACCAGATTAGCATCAGCATGTTGGTCTTCATGCAAAATTATTTACTAAACACAAATTTGAAAAACATCTAACTACAGCTCTATTAAAATAGTGTGGTTGGTACCTAGAAAGAAAAAGCAAACAGTCTTAAGAAACACATCAGTAGTAATATACCTCTCCTCAAATGGATTGGCAAGCTAAGTTCGTCTTCGTCATCAGGACATCACTTCGGTCAGCAAGGCATCAGGATTCAGCATCAAAGTTCAGCAAAGGCAAAGGGCCATATTTATACTTTTTGATGCAAAACTGCGCTAACGCAGTTTTGCGTCAAAAAAATTAGCGCCGGTTAACGCCATTCTGAAGCACCATGCGGGCGCCGTATTTATTCAATGACGTTAGCCGGCGGCGCTGCCTGGTGTGCGTGAAAAAAAATGACGTACACCAGGCAGCGCCGGCGTAGGGGGATATGGAGCTTGGGCGCCAAAAAATGGGGCAAGTCAGGCTGAGGCAAATTTTTCGCCTCAACCCGATTTGCGCCATTTTTTTCGACTCCCAACCCCCATTGAAATGACTCCTGTCTTAGCAAAGACAGGAGTCATGCCCCCTTGCCCAATGGCCATGCCCAGGGGACTTCTGTCCCCTGGGCATGGTCATTGGGCATAGTGGCATGTAGGGGGGCACAATTCAGGCCCCCCTATGCCACAAAAAAAATAAAAAAAAATACTTACCTGAACTTACCTTAATGTCCCTGGGATGGGTCCCTCCAGCCTTGGGTGTCCTCCTGGGGTGGGCAAGGGTGACAGGGGGGTCCCTGGGGGCATGGGAGGGCACCTCTGGGCTCCTTCCGAGCCCACAGGTACCTTAACGCCTGCCCTGACCAGGCGCTAAAAAACGGCGCAAAAGCAGCTGGATGTCATTTTTTTTGACCCGCCCACTCCCGGGCGTGAATTTTGCCCGGGAGTGTAAATACGGCACACATGCCTCGGAGTCACTTATTTAGACGGGAATGCCTACCTTGCATATCATTAACGCAAAGTCGGTGTCCACGCTAAAAAATGACGCAAACTCCATGGACTTTGGCGCTAGACGCGTCTAACGCCAAAGTATAAATATGGAGTTAGTTTTGCGTCGGAATTGCGTCAAAAAAAACGACGCAATTCCGGCGCAAACAGAGTATAAATATGCCCCAAAGTCTTTAAGCAGTAAAGTTAAGCATGTCTCTTGTCAAACGCTCAAGAAAGTAACGGCAGTGGCAAAGACAAAAGCGCAATGTCGACTTCTTCTCAGTGCAGTCCGGGTAATTTTGACTTTCGAAAACTACTTCCCAAGTCCCTATTGGTCAAGGGATCGTATGTTCATACTTTGTCCAAAAAAACGAAAACATCAAGGGACATATTTGTACTCCGTTTGTGCCGGAATTGCGTTGTTTTTTTTTACGCAATTTTGACGCAAAACTAACTCCATATTTATACTTTGGCTTTAGACGCGTCTAGCGCCAAAGTCCATGGAGTTTGCGTCATTTTTTAGCGTGGACACCTACTTTGCGTTAATGAGATGCAAGGTAGGCGTTCACGTCAAAAAATTAGACTCCGAGGCATGTGCGTCGGATTTATACTCCCGGGCAAAATTCACGCCCGGGAGTGGGCGGGTCAAAAAAAATGACATACGCCCGCTTTTGCGCCATTTTTTAGCGCCTGCAAAAGGCAGGCGTTAAGGGACCTGTGGGCTCTGAAGGAGCCCAGAGGGGCCCTCCCATGCCCCCAGGGACACCCCCTGTCACCCTTGCCCACCCCAGGAGGGCACCCAAGGCTGGAGGGACCCATCCCAGGGACATTAAGGTAAGTTCAGGTAAGTGTTTTTTTATTTTATTTTTTGTGGCATAGGGGGGCCTGATTTGTGCCCCCCTACATGCCACTATGCCCAATGACCATGCCCAGGGGACAGAAGTCCCCTGGGCATGGCCATTGGGCAAGGGGGCATGACTCCTGTCTTTGCTAAGACAGGAGTCATTTCAATGGGGGTTGGGAGTGAAAAAAAATGGCGCAAATCGGGTTGAGGCGAAAAAATTGCCTCAACCTGACTTGCCCCATTTCTTGACGCCCAAGCTCCATTTTCCCCTACGCCGGCGCTGCCTGGTGTATGTCGTTTTTTTTAACGCACACCAGACGGCGCCGGCGGCTAACGCCGGCTAACGTAATTCAATAAATACGGCGCCCGCATGGCGCTTCAGAATGGCGTTAGCCGGCGCTAATTTTTTTGACGCAAAACTGCGTTAGCGCAGTTTTGCGTCAAAAAGTATAAATATGGGCCCAAATCTATACTTTCTACTAGTATTAAGTTCACATGTCGCTGATTGGCTCCTCTAGTAATGTCCTCATCATCCAGCTTGTCAGGTAACAATATTGTTGCAGCCTATACTCCAAGTCAGTGAGTCCATTGTTCTCCTCCAGAGAAAGTCAGTCTTACAAACATTACACTCATATTGTGACACTTAGCAAGAACAGCATCTTCCAGCAATCGGTTCTCATGCGAAAGACTTTTAGCTACGAGCACACTTGGTCAGCACAGTGAAATATCCCAAATTAATTCCCTAAGCAAACATTATATTAATCGGTTTAAAAATACAGCTTGACATCAGGCCGTGCAACTACGCCAGGACCTCCACTAAGTTGAGGCCTACAATTAATAAAGCTTAATACATAATGCATAACCCTAATATGATGTATTACTACATTAATCAAACAGAAGCTCCATGTTTCATATTAATAAGCCATTAGTAAGTATACTTCGTGAAAATTGGCGGCCACTCACGTGGACACATTTTGAAATGCGTGCATTTTTTTCTCTCTATTATTACATTTTCCGCGCAAGTCCATTACTCAGAATACATGAATATCCATTAGGATTTTTTTAAGAACACCAGCTTTAGCAGTATGTATATGAGGAGAACAACACACCCCACGAGGAGAAAGTACTTGTCCACTCAGGCTCAAGACCCCAACAGACTCACACAGATCAATCATTTCATGGTCATTAGTCAAGCAGGCTGAGCAATGACATAATAGACAGGACCTAGATGGAACACACGCCATCGGCACCCAATGCTTTGTAAACAAGGCAAAGCCCCATTTTGTTTGTTTACACAATGCAACATACACAACATTTTGTAAATAAGGTGCTATGCCTCTTGGTTGTTCATAGAATGTATTACAGCTTTTACTGATTCTGTCCAATTGTTTCGCCCACACCACCCATTATTTCGAGTGACATGAAATAATCAGGGGCGATGTTGGTTGTATTAACCAAAGTAAATACATGGGGCGATTTGCGCGTGTGCAGAAGCGGCGCATTATCGTTTGGTTTTCTGTGCAGAATGTGCAGAATTGAATGATCGGACCATTGTAAAATCCTGGGCTCGCGTAACGTCAGGATGACACTTTCGCTGTCCCTGGCAACAGAGCACGTCCTCTCCAACGGGTGTGAAAATCACTGCAATTTAGTTAAAAAATCTCAGCAATTACCAGCACTTAAAGTCAATTGGGTGAGATGGTTTATTGTATTTCCTGTTTGAATTTGCCTGCAATTGCTGAAATGGTGTGTTACCAGCCGTCAAGTATGTATTCATTAGCAGCTTTTCATTTGATGTTGTAAACACTTTAAAAAGCAGCATTTTATATAAAAGTCAAAGAGCAGCGCATCAGAAGTAAGCTTATAGAATGAAGCTCGAAACACGCATTAGTAACACATAAATATACATTTTTCATGCTAACCAAGTTCGTTAAGAATGTGACAGAGATTATTCTTTTAATATTAGAAATCAACAAGCTTTTCAAGAAATGTATTTTTTATCCTTACTCTGTCGGTAATAATGAAAAATTCTAGTTCTGAAGGGACTTGAAATATGGGGTAGAAAAGCAGTGCCTAAATGTTTATGTCTCGGCTTTCTACTATTGCAAGACCTTTTAGAGAGCTTGGATGCCAGCTTCAGTAAACGTCCTTCATAGTCATGTTATTTGTCCCTTCCCTGGAGCATTGATGCATTACTGTTTTCATTCCCTGCTCGCTTTTTCAAGTGCTTTTTAGGTCGAGAGCACAAGTGCTTTGACCTGTTGCAAGTATTGCAGATTTTTAACCACTCCCATCACTTTCACTCATTTGTGGGCATGCCTTTCAAAAATCCCTTGATGTCATTGGTAACTGCTTTACTTTTGTCCTGCCTTGGGGGGGTTTGTTACCGCTTTGCAGACTGACCCTGTTACATGGATAATTGCACGTTTGTCCATATACTTCAGCGTGGGTGAGCTATTTTTTTCTTTTGTCTTTCCGCTTTGCGCTCCACGGTTGTCATAGCCCTCACAGAGCTCACAACGCGAAGAGAGGCAACAGTGCAAAATCCACTGAAGCGCTGGTTACATTGTTCCCACCGTAACCTAATCAGAGTCATTGCTTTTGGCTCTCCCCTTCACGCTCCATAGCTTTCCCAAAAACACTTATAATTGATAAATGCTTGACTTAAAAACACAGAAATCCACAATACTCCAATATTCACTGCACTTGGGAAAATTCAACCCATAATGCTTTGCAAGCATTCTTTTTCATAGCATTTGTGCCCATAATTCAGTCTGTGGTGGTCTTGGGACAATAGGACCACCACCAAAACGTTATTCATAACACACTCTTTCTGTTTCGGTTATCTCTGGGTCCCCACAGTAGGTTAGCGGGGAACCCAAATTAATAACCACTCCCACCATTCTGTGTCTTTTTAAGCTTTCTCATGGCTGGAACTTTCATTTTACAGGGAAAGACTAGTTTGTGTTCTAAGGGGCTTGTTGTTGCAATAGTCCTCCTGGGTCTGAAAATGCGTAAGGCAGTATGCTGTCTGGAGAATAAATATATGATTGCATTACATTATTTCGTGCCATTTTATTTTTATGAGATTATGTTCTCTATGGGCTAACTATATGATTTCATGACCATGTTGCTTACAATTGGCTAGCTTATAATACTTTGTAGGGCAATATTTTACAAAACATTTTTGCTCATAACTCAGCCTGTGGTGGTCCTAGAACAATGGGACCACCTTCAAAACTTTCACCACACCCTGCTCTTTCTGTCTACGTCATCGCTGGGTCTCACCACTAGGTTAGTGGGGACCCTAAAATAATAACCCCTCCCTCCATTCAATATCTTTTTAATCTCTCTCATGGCAGAAACGTTTGTTTTACAATTGAGAGTAGTTTGTGTTTTAAAGGTCTTGTTTGTAATTTCAATGCAGTAGTTCTGCTAGCCCTGAAAATGTGTAATGCTTTATACTCTTTAGGGGCTAAATATATGGTTATACTGTAATACGTTTAGTCATTTTCTTTTCACGTGGATATGTTCTCTAGGGCTAGCTAAATGGTAACATGACCATGTTACTTCCAAATGCTATTTTCTTTGTGGTGTCTTCTGGGGGCTGTTCTGAGCATAACAGTCTAATGCCAAACATTTATTTCGGATAAAGGTTTTCATGGGGTTTTGTATGATAATTGTATATGTTTTATTCTCTTGTTATTGCAACTATGGCTATGATTCAGGCCAACTTAACATCCTTATTACGGTATGACTGTTTGAGCACTCTTAATATATTTGAATGACCTTATAGTTTATTTCTCTCATTACTCCTCTGGGGCTGTCTTGTTTTGGGAATTGTGTTAGCCAGCCAGCAACTCTGATGGTGGGGTGGTGAAAGTGGTATTCTAGTGGAAGCAGTATGGAAGATTTAAATTAGGACACTAAGGGCTGTATTTATAGGGCCCTAGCACCACAGGAGCGTCACTTTTTTGTGAAGCTCCTGTGGTGCTAAGCACAGCGCTGTATTTACAAGGTGGTGTTAAGCCACTTTTTTGTGGCTTAACGCCACCTTGTAAATATGGCCCCTTCCCACGCAACACTGTGCATTGAAGGGGCGTGCAATGGGTGTTGCTGTGGGTGTGCCACAGCAACACCCATTGCATTTTGACGCTGCCTCAGACTTATGAAATCATGCAAACCTGAGGCAGCGCCAAAATCTAACGCCACCCCTATGGGTGGCATTAGCAGGGCGCAATGAGGAGGATTACTTTTATTCCTCCTCGTTTTTTGCTTTTTCCATGTGTGCTGCATTCTGCCGCACGCATAGAAATAGCAAAATGCCAGAAATTATTGTTTATGTGCGGGAAGGTGTCCATTCCTGCACATAAATAATCATTTGAAAATGATGCTTTGGCACTTCTGTGTGTGAAGCACACACAGAAGTGCCAAAGCACCATTAGTGGTTGTTTATGTGCAGGAAGGGACACCTTCCCACACATAAACAATAATACCCCTCAACACAGACATCCTTGCTGTGCCACTTTTCTTTAAATCTGGCCCAAAATGGCAACATTTTCATTTTTTGTTACAGATAGAAGAATAAGGTAAACTGAAGTTCTTTAGTTATATGTCGGGCCACTGGAATTATGTGGCAGAAAAAGACCAAATTATGAGGCAGGGTAAACCAATTTATATGGCAAGAAAAGTCCAGTTATAAATTTAACATGCCAATAGGTCTAACTCAAGCAAATGCAGGACCCGTTGCATTGCAAATGCTTGTTTTTTCTTTTTGTTTAAGCATTCTAAGGTCCTGATTTAAGCCACAGTGGCGCAGAGCAGTGCTGTGCCAATAATTGCAGTGCTGCGCTGCTCCTCTTTTGAAACACAGGGATGTGCCATATTTACAGGAATAGGGTGCAGCCCTGTGTTTCCCACTGCGCCGGCGCTAAATTAAGCTGCCTGTGCAAACGCAGCCATCCTTGCACCATAGTGCAAGGGTGCCTGAATTTAGGGGATAGATTGTTTATGTGCAGGAAGGGACACTTTCCTGCACATAAACAATCTATTATTGTGATCTGGCACTTCTATGTGTGCTGCATAATGCAGCACACATAGAAGTGCCAAAGCTTCATTTCGGAATTATTGTTTATGTGCAGGTGTAGGAAGTTTGCTCTGTATGCACTATTTCAAAGTAAGGAATAGTATGCACAGAGTCCAAGGGTTCCCCTTAGAGGTAAGATAGTGGCAAAAAGAGATAATTCTAATGCTCTATTTTGTGGTAGTGTGGTCGAGCAGTAGGCTTATCAAAGGAGTAGTGTTAAGCATTTGTTGTACATACACAGGCAATAAATGAGGAACACACACTCAGAGACAATTCCAGGCCAAAAGGTTTTTGTATAGAAAAATATATTTTCTTAGTTTATTTTAAGAACCACAGGTTCAAGATTTACATGTAATACTTCAAATGAAAGGTATTGCAGGTAGGTACTTTAGGAACTTTGAATTAGCAAAATAGCATATACAGTTTTCACATAAATCACATATAGCTATTTTAAAAGTAGACAGTGTAATTTTCAACAGTTCCTGGGGGGAGTAAGAGTTTGTTAGTTTTTGCAGGTAAGTAAACCACCTACGGGGTTCAAGTTTGGGTCCAAGGTAGCTCACCGTTGGGGGTTTAGAGCAACCCCAAAGTTACCACACCAGCAGCTCAGGGCCGGTCAGGTGCAGAGGTCAAAGTGGTGCCCAAAACGCTTAGGCTTCAATGGAGAAGGGGGTGCCCCGGTTCCAGTCTGCCAGCAGGTAAGTACCCGCGTCTTCGGAGGGCAGACCAGGGTTTTTTTAGGGCACCGGGGGGGACACAGGTCCACACAGAAAGTACACCCTCAGCAGCACGGGGGCGGCCGGGTGCAGTGTGCAAACACGTGTCGGGTTTTCAATAGGTTTCAATGGGAGACCAAGGGGTCTCTTCAGCGATGCAGGCAGGCAAGGGGGGGGCTCCTCGGGGTAGCCACCACCAGGGCAAGGGAGAGGGCCACCTGGGGGTCGCTCCTGCACTATAGGTCGGATCCTTCAGGCCCTGGGGGCTGCGGGTGCAGAGTCTTTACCAGGCGTCGGATCTTAGAAGCAGGCAGTCGCGGTCAGGGGGAGCCTCAGGATTCCCTCTGCAGGCGTCGCTGTGGGGGCTCAGGGGGGGCAACTCTGGCTACTCACGGTCTCGCAGTCGCCGGGGAGTCCTCCCTGAAGTGATTGTTCTCCACAAGTTGAGCCGGGGGCGTCTGGTGCAGAGTGTCAAGTCTCACGCTTCCGGCGGGAAACGCAAGTTGTTTCAAAGTTGCTTCTTTGTTTCAAAATTGCAGTCTTTGGTGAACAGGGCCGCTGTCCTTGGGAGTTCTTGGTCCTTCTAGATGCAGGGCAGTCCTCTGAGGCTTCAGAGGTCGCTGGTCCCTGGGGAAGGCATTGCTGGAGCAGTGTCTTTAGAAGTGGGGAGACAGGCCGGTAGAGCTGGGGCCAAAGCAGTTGGTGTCTCCGTCTTCCCTGCAGGGTTTTTCAGCTCAGCAGTCCTCTTCTTCTTAGGTTGTAGGAATCTAGTTTCCTCGGTTCTGGGGAGCCCTTAAATACTAAATTGAATTGCGTGTTTAGGTCTGGGGGGTTAGTAGCCAATGGCTACTAGCCCTGAGGGTGGGTACACCCTCTTTGTGCCACCTCCCTGAGGGGAGGGGGGCACATCCCTAATCCTATTGGGGGAATCCTCCATCTGCAAGATGGAGGATTTCTAAAAGTTAGAGTCACCTCAGCTCAGGACACCTTAGGGGCTGTCCTGACTGGCCAGTGACTCCTCCTTGTTTTTCTCATTATTTCCTCCGGCCTTGCTGCCAAAAGTGGGGCCGTGGCTGGAGAGGGCGGGCAACTCCACTAGCTGGAGTGCCCTGGGGTGCTGTAACAAAGGGGGTGAGCCTTTGAGGCTCACCGCCAGGTGTTACAGTTCCTGCAGGGGGAGGTGTGAAGCACCTCCACCCAGTGCAGGCTTTGTTACTAGCCACAGAGTGACAAAGGCACTCTCCCCATGTGGCCAGCAACATGTCTGGTGTGTGGCAGGCTTCTAAAACTAGTCAGCCTACACGGATATTCGGTTAAGGTTTCAGTGGGCACCTCTAAGGTGCCCTCTGGGGTGTATGTTACAATAAAATGTTCACTGGCATCAGTGTGCATTTATTGTGCTGAGAAGTTTGATACCAAACTTCACAGTTTTCAGTGTAGCCATTATGGTGCTGTGGAGTTCGTGCCTGACAGACTCCCAGACCATATACTCTTATGGCTACCCTGCACTTAAAATGTCTAAGGTTTTGCTTAGACACTGTAGGGGCATGGTGCTCATGCACTTATGCCCTCACCTATGGTATAGTGCACCCTGCCTTAGGGCTGTAAGGCCTGCTAGAGGGGTGACTTATCTATACTTCATAGGCAGTGTGAGTTTGGCATGGCACCCTGAGGGGAGTGCCATGTTGACTTAGTCTTTTTATCCCCACTAGCACACACAAGCTGGCAAGCAGTGTGTCTGTGCTGAGTGAGGGATCCCCAGGGTGGCATAAGATATGCTGCAGCCCTTAGAGACCTTCCCTGGCATCAGGGCCCTTGGTACCAGGGGTACCAGTTACAAGGGACTTACCTGGATGCCAGGGTGTGCCAATTGTGGAAACAAAAGTACAGGTTAGGGAAAGAACACTGGTGCTGGGGCCTGGTTAGCAGGCCCCAGCACACTTTCAAATCAAAACTTAGCATCAGCAAAGGCAAAAAGTCAGGGGGTAACCATGCCAAGGAGGCATTTCCTTACAGCAGGAAAGGACACTTTCCTGCACATAAACAATCCTCCATGTCATTTTGCTTCTTCTATGCGTGCTGCAGAAAACAGCACACATAGAAAAAGCAAAAAACGAGAAGAAATAAAAGCATTCCTCCTCGCTTAGCCATGCTGCCACCCCTGGGGTGGCGTTAATTTTTGGCCCTGCCTAGGTTTATGACAACTCGTAAATTTGAGGCAGCGTCAAAATCAATGTATGTTGTGGTGGAACGCCCACTGCAACACCCCTTGCATGGCCCCCTGCGGCAGAAAACTGTGTTGGAGGGGCCCATATTTACAAGAAGGCGTAACGCCACAAAACGTAGTGTTACACAGTCTTGTAAATATGGAGCAGTGGTTAGGCCACTGGAACGTCATGAACAGTGACACTCCAGTGGCATTAGGGGCTGTTAAATCTGCCCCCAAGACTGTGTGTGTTTCAGCTGTCTCCCTTGTCTACGTTTCCTCTTCATTCATGTTCCTCCCCCAGTCCCTAACTGCCCAACCTTCCTCTGTTGTCTGCCTGCTTCCTACACCATCACAACCCTCTGTTGTCCGTGTGATTCCGCCAGACCCAACCTTTCAATGTCCTCAGCCCCTCAACCCCACCATCGGTTACCCACAGGTTTGTCAATGTGCTTACCCAAGACCCATTGTTCATGGGCTTTCCCTAAGCCCCTCTTACCTACCCTCTGCTGGCTGTGTGCTTGCCTCCAACCCCTTCTGACCACCCACTATTTTCTTTGTGCTTGCCCCAAAGCCTCTTGTCCAACCTCTGTTGTCCATGTGGTTGCCCCCACCCCACCCCTCCTGCTCAGTCTCTGTTGTCCATGTGTTTGGCCTCAGACCCTCCTGACCACCCTCCATTGTCCATCTGCTAACTTCTAGTCCCTCTTGCCCTCCTTCCATTGACTGTTTGCTAGCCCCTAGCCCTTCCCACCAACTCTCCACATGTTTTTTGTAGCCCCTTCACAAAAACTCTGTTGCCTATGTGCTTGTCACCAGCCCGTACTGACTACCCTCTGTTGTCAGTGTGGTTGCCCCAGCCCCCCACGACCATCCTCGTTGTCCATATGCTTGCCCCCAGCTGATACCACCCACCTTCCACGGTCTGTTTGCTTGCCACACGTACTTCCTACCCTCCATTTTCTGTGTGCTTCCCCATTGCCTGTCCACACCATCCTCCCGCACATTCTTCTCTACCCCCATCCCTCCTTTAATGTTCCACAAGGAGCATACAGCAAAAAATCTAAAAAGCAAAAAAATAAAGGTGCTATGAAATGGCCATCTCTAATGCTCTTTAAAAAATGTAGTATCACTGGCCGTTCAAAGTACTTATGTCAAATTAGTTTTAGCCTTGCTGCAAAACTCCTGTGTTCCTGTACAGCATGGCTACAAAACATTACTAAAGCCATTAGATCATATAGGCGAGATCTATAGGCTTTTCCAATGTTTGTTTAAAATGTAATGGGTCCAATGTACCATGTATTTGACCACACCAAATCACTATGGGAGGCTCTGACTGACACCAGATGTGATACTGAAGATGGACACACTGGCCTGATCTGCAATTGCCACCTGGACAGCTGTGACAAGATTGCAGTGCAGGTGTGTCATTCATAAGGTCAAAGGCATGCTGATTGGCTTCATAGTAGTGGGTGACAGCACAGAAAGCTGAGGAGCAGTGTACCCTTGATATCTTGTTCTGTTCAGACAGGAATATGGTCAGATGAGTGATGGAGTTTGCAGCTTCTGGCTGCTGAGGGCAGGAGAAGACAAGGAGGTGGTGCATAGAACACCAGAGTTGGGGCCCGGGTGGGAGAGATTGTGGCCACCCTCGCCACAACTAAATGAGGTGAAAAAGGAGGAGGAAATTGACACTAGCATGAGCCCCAGGCAGAAAATGGTTGCAGTCGAGGTTGAAGTGCAGTAAGGCATGTGGATGTGAAGTAACCTTTGGACAGGTAGAGTGCCCTCCAGGAGCAAGGTAGCAAACTAGAGACAGCAATCAACATGACCCAAACATACCTAACCCTATTGAAAGCTATACATGGGATATTATATTACTAGATAGTTTAATGTTTTCAAAATCACTATAAAGACTGTGCTACATATACCTCAGCAGCCAGTGGCAACAGGAATAAAGATCCATGATTCTTGGACTTGAAATGACAATACCCTCTCATGGAGCATTTTCCAGTCTGTCAAGCAACTTCCAGCTTGGACCTCTGAGGAACTGGCAAATGGTACACTGGAATTGATATTTGCTGCTATTACAACATGCAAAAAGTGTTACAGCAAAAAGTGGTGGTTGGCTTAGGAGACCACCTATACTGCCACTTAAAATGCAAATCGGTCTCTAGGAAATGTCCATTGGAAATCCATGGTCGGTTGAACCCAAGTCACTTCCTTGCAGCTTTGAGGGGTCCAGTGTATTAGTCTACCCATACACAATGGTTCCAGAGAAAGGGTTCTATAAACAGATTTGGGTTTCATATTGCAGTATAGGTAGTCTCCTGCATAGGGATGACAACCAACTGGCACCTTGTATAATTTATACTTACAACACACTGTTCACATATTTCCCCTCATATTTTCAATACAGGAACGTTATATTTAGATTAGGCAGTTTTACCTCAGCCTTGATGAATTGTCAGTGATTCCTTTTGGGACAGATTGAGGCAAGAAACATGTCAACCACTTTCACACCTTTAGGAACATTGACATCCACAAAGGCCCTACTAAGGCCCAATTTTTAAAAGGTCTAGTGCCACATTAGCATCATTTCTTTATGCTATTGTGATTTTAGGCTTGCAAAACTGCTGCACCATTGCTACAAAGTGATGCAATGCATGCATTGTGCCACTTTGCGAATCTTTGAGCCACATTATGAATGTGCCAGCCATGATGTGTGGAAAGGGGGAGTTCCGGCGCAAGGAGGCCAGCAAAAATGGCGCAATGAAATCTACAATATTTTATTGCGCCTTTTTTGGCATCATTTTTAACATCTGCTGAAATCAGGTTTAAAAGGATGCACCCATTGTAATCAATGGGCCTCCTTGCGCTTTGCTTAACTAGCATTAACATTTTTGACGCTACTGGAGCAAAGCACCACAAAAGCATTAAAATTTTTTACCCTATAGTTTCTTATATTGCCATGGTGTGCCGTATCATAAATATGGTGCACACATGGTGGCTTTAGAGGGCTCGAGGGGTGCAGGAAAAATGGCACTGCATTAGAAACAGCGCCACTTTTCTTAAATTCGGCCCTTCGTTTTTAACTTTAACAAAGATTCTCAAAAAATAAAGACAATATTTCCAAGGGTATTTTTAGTTCATTTTAAATCTTTCCTCACACTTCTATTGGCAAACCTACTTGACATTACTGAGGCAAGATAGACCTGGCTTCTGTTGGGTTTGTGTAAAAAAAATCTAGGGCAAAGAGCCCCTCTGTGGACCTGTTGGGCATTGCAGAGCCTTCCCAATTAGGAGCACAGCCCGTTGATGAAGCATGCCACCACTTGGTGGGGGAGGGCTTGAGCTTTGCAACCATGTTTCCTATCATTATAATATTTTGAATGAGATACAGTGTCTAAGGGAAGAGCCACAGTCTATTTTTGGTGAGGTGAAAAACATTATTTTCCCTGTCCTCAGGAAGCATTTTCTTTTTACCAGCAGAAAACAACCAGCTGTTGTTTGTTGCAATTTCATTTTTTGCACTTTTTTACAGCGTAAAATGCATATAAAATTGAGACTAAGAGGCATTTTGAGCTATTTTGTTGTGGATTTGTATTTGCATAATTATGCTGAAATTTCACAAAATACCCACTAAAGTCATGCAAAGTAGTGTCATGTAGCACTTTATATAAAACTTACGCCTAATAAAAATCAGCATAAACTATGGAAATAAGTTGAGTCTGTGACATTACACCATTCATGTAGAAATAATATATGTAACTAAGTCCCTGATGATGACATTGGCGGTTAATGCCGTCTACCGCCACGCTGACGGCCGCCAACATACCGCCACATTGGCGAATACATTTGCCATTTTATGACACAGACACACCAATCCGACAAAATACTGCCACATACGAAAATTGACCAGCCCAAAGGTCAGTGCAAAAGTGGCGGTCCCAACACCCAAACTGTTACGCCATCAGAACAACACCCACCACATTATGACCCACGAATCACCACAGTGGACATTCAACTGCGGTAAACCATTGGCAGTACATACTGCTGCGCTCAGAATGGACACCCACATACAAAACAACACCACATTGGCCAATATGAAAAACACCCACCTGACACCCATACACACACCACAGACACCCACCCACACCACTATAAAACACACACCCACATTACCCATAACCCTTACGATTACAAATCATTGCCACTGGACTGACACCAAGACCACTTAGACAACTAGACACACACCACTTGCACCAATACATCCCTCACGCACCCCACGTTACACACCCCACCACATTACTCAACACACTCTCATCAACACACCCCACACAACACCCATGTCCCCACAAAGGCACCTCCGTTTCACTGAGGAGGAGATAAGGGTCATGTTGGAGGAAATTGTCAGGGTAGAGCCACAGCTGTTTGGAGCACAGGTACAGCAAATATCCATTGCAAAGAAGATGGAGCTATGGCCGAGATTCGTGGACAGGGTGAACGTTGTCAGACAGCACCCAAGAACAAAGGACGACATCAGGAAGAGCTGGAATGATCAACGGGGAAGATACGTTCCATAGCAGCAAAGCACCAGCTCGCCCTAGAGAGGACTGGTGGTGGACCCACACCTCCCCCCCCACAGCTGACAGCATGGGATGAGCAAGTCTTGGCAATACTGCATCTTGAGGGATTCGCTGGAGTAGCCAGAGGAATGGACACGGGTAAGTCAACATTAACACTTATCACCCCCCATACCTGCATGCCATCACACCCCCTCATCCTCACTCCCATCACTCCTCTCCACCCCACACACTGCACCAACAAGGATGACCAACCCCAATGCCAAGCCCTGCATGCCATACCAATTAATGGACAGCTCTCCCAGCCCTGCATGAACACCCATCACCAAAGCATGCACAGCATAGGGGAACTAACAATCCCACAAAAAAATCACCATACACAAGCAAAGGTGGCAGGGCAACACCAATGATAGAGGGGAAGCCAGGGATGTACAATTTGTCATACACATGAAGCATAATACGTCACCTACATCCCCACAGTTACCCTAGCCAATATCAGTGGAGAAGAGGTGCCACAACTATCCAGTCCCCCAAAAGAGGATGCCCCCAGTGATGACAGTAACTCTGGACTTCAGGATCTGGATGACCTACCTGTCCCATCAGGGTCCACCGGAAAGCCGGTCACCCAAGCCCACTCACAGACCACCACAGGGCCTCCCCCTTCAGTATGCAACACCACAGCACCTACCCAGCGTCCCCACACCTCTTTCCCCAGAACACGTCAATCAGAAGTGTGCCCACCTGAAAAGGGACCCCAGGCCACACCTTGCCCCCAAGACAATCAGGGACCTGGGGTCAGTGGCCATGGGCACACCGTTCAGGGGACAGGGGCAAAGGCCAACAGGGACACTGGGAGGATTGCTGTGCACCAGGGGAGGATAGGACCAGGGAACCTACTCTCCAGGAGGAACTGTCCGAGATCCTGGGAGCCTACCAATATTCCCAGGACACGATGGGCCAGATCCTTGACAACGTGCAAGAGAACAGGTAGCTGCAGGAGGGACAGTATCAGGGGATCAGGGAGGATTTGCAGGCCATTAACACCACCCTGATTTCCACAACAGGGGTGCTGGCAGGCATGCGCAACATCATGAGGGAGGCAACAGCACACCAGCAGGCTCCTACCACTAGCTCGTCCATTGACCAGTCCTCCACCTCCGCTGGCGCTAGTGGGCAGGAGGCCCCACCACAGGACCGACAGGCCACCAGCACCCCTTCCCCTGCAGAAGGTGAACCACCACGCAAACGTTCCCTGCGACCTAGACAGAAGCCTGAGACACTTGCCAAGACCACAGCCAGGAAATTAGACTCCCCTGATTGTACCCCTTGTGTCCCACTCAGTCACCTTGTCCACCTTGAACTGCCGTTGTTCCCCTTTCTATGGCCCATTGGACACTCGACCTGTGCTACAAACAGAGACTGGAACAATACCCTGGACTTTCTTCCACCATCACCCCATTCCATTGCACCTTCCCCTAAATTTTTTAGCACTACAACAAACACCCTTGAACACAACTTGACTACTTGATATGTCATGTGTTGAAAATGTGCATTTATGGAAACAGTTACATCCATTGCAAATTAACTGTACATTGTGAGAGCATAGAAATAATGACCTGTAGCTGGCTGTAGTCAGCACATCAGTACACTGTTGTTATAGCACCAACATCTGTAAAATGACAAACCATAGGTGACAGTAAGTAGAGGTAAGAGGAAGTTAATGCCATCATTCCACAGTCACACAGAATACGCCAATAGTCATAGAAATGTGAAGTTGCACTGTCTCACCTGTGTGTCATTGGAAGTACTGACGGATAACTGATGTTCTGTTGTCCTCATCCTCATCCCCAGCCTCTTCATCCTGACTGTCATCAGGGTCTACTGCTGTCACAGGGGCATCTCCTGTCTCCTCCTCCTGCAGAAAGGGTACATGGCGTATCAGGGCAAGGTTGTGCAACATGCAGCATGCAACTACCATCTGGCAGACCTTCTCGGGTGAATAGCAAAGGGATCCACCTGTCAGATGGAGGCACCTGAACCTGGCCTTCAGGAGGCCGAAGACCCTCTCAATGATCTGTCTGGTTCGCCCATGTGCCTCATTATACCATTCTTCAGCCCTTGTCCTGGCATTCCTCACATGGGTCAGCAGCCATTGTAGGTTTGGGTAGCCAGAGTCACCTACAGGAATTGAGGGACAACATTTAGCTACGCACAATCCTATGGGGTCAACACCAGAGGCATACATTAACATCCAGTGAGTGGGGACCAAGGCTCACCTATTAGCCACACCCTGTGCCCCTGTAGTTGGGCCATCACATTGGGATGCTGCTATTCCTCAGGACAAAGGCATCATGCACCCACACGGGATACTTAGCATTGACGTGGGAGATGTACTGGTTCGCTATGCACACCATCTGCACATTCAGTGAGTGGAAACTCTTACGATTCCTGTACACCTGTTCATTCTGGCGGCGGGGGGGACAAATGCAATATGTGTCCCATGAATTGCCTTAATAATATTGGGGATATGTCCCATTGCATAGAATCCCACGTTCGCAGTGGCCAAATCTTCCAAATGGGGGAAAGCAATGTAGCTGAACATGTGCTTTATCAGGGCAGACAACACTCTTGCCAGCATGATTGCGAACATTGGCTGCAACATTCCTGTTGCCAAGCCCACTGTCACTCGTAAAGAACCCGTTGCTATGAATTGGAACACTGATAGCACTTGCACAAGTGGGGAGATCCCAGTCGGATGACGGATAGATGATATCAGGTCAGGCTCCAACTGGGCACACAGCTCTGTGATTGTAGCCCTGTCCAGTCTATAGGTGAGTATAATGTGCCTGTCCTCCAGTGTAGCTAAGTCCACCAGGGGTCAGTACACTGTGGTATGTCTCCACCTCATATTCATCCGCAGCGGTAGGTATCTAACAGACACAAGAGTGAGTAGGCTGTCACAACTGAAACAACAAAACCACGACTGCAGTCCACATGGTGCACTTGTGTATTGGAACAGTGTTAATGGCGAAGTATGTGCCAATCTAATCTGTGATGCAGTAATTGTCGATATGCCTGTTCCCCCCCCTGAAATGGCGACCGCCTGTCCTGTGTGTAGGGACAGGTGGAAGTGAGGTAACTCCACCGACGTGGGGCGTCGTTCTAGAAGGAGGTCTTTCACCGCTGTGTAATTCCTCATTGGATAAAATGGGGCTCTATGGAGTACAGTGGCCAATGGGGATCTACGCCGGCGGTGATGGTGTACACCTCCGCAGACGTGACCACCATTTTCTATCTGATTTCTCACTTGTTTCCTGACCTTCAACAGGAGAACACCGACACTGCGTGTGCTGCTGTGACCTGTGCTAGTGCAGGTGTCTTTAATAAAAATTATTAATGAGTGTTTATGTGTTTTGAATAATGAGTTTATGTAGAAAATGAATTAACGTAGAAAAATAATGCACGCATTTGAAAATGTGACCTCGAAGAATGGTCTACCAATGTTAACGAAATGTACTAATTAATGATTAATACATATGAAATGATGAAAAGGTATTAGATTAATGCAGTAATATGTCATATTAAGGGTATTCTTTAGCTTTATAAATTTGTAGTCCTTAACTTAGTAAGTGTCTTGGCCTACTTTGTCAGGCCTCATGCAGAAGCTGTATTTCTTAGCATTTAATAAAAAATGCTGAGCAAGTGAATTAAACTGTGAAATGTCTATTGTATTGTTAAATGTGCTTAACGGAAGCTTTTCGTGAGAACCGACTGCTAGGAGATGATGTTCTTGCTAATGCAACATTTTATGTGTAATATGTGTGAGACTAACTTTCCCAGGACAAGAACAATGAAGATACTGACTAGAGTAGAAGCCGCAACAATATTGTCACCTGACAAGCCGGATGATGAGAACATCGTAAGATGGACCAATCAACTGTTTGAGAACGTAGAAATAGTAGAATTCATAGATTTGGTTTACTAATGTTACTTGACAGCGTGAGAGCATACGATTAACTGACCAATAGGGAATTAGGGGATAGTTTAGGTGACTTTGATATAACAAAGCTGCAGAGGGGAAAGTTTCAGATTTTAGAAGGAGACTTATTCAGATTTTGAGAGATTTGAGACTTTAGAGAGAGAGAGAGAGAGAGAGAGAGAGACATTTATGCCTTGCTGATCGACTGATGTTCTGAGGACGAAGACTGATTCTGCTTTGCTGATCCATACCGAGGATAGGTATAATGCGATAATCGTGATTATTATACATATTCGCTTTTTCTTTCTAGGTACCAACTGCGCTGTTTTGTCTATGACTCTATCATAGTTAGATGTTTTCAAAATTTGTGTTACTAAATTGTTTTGCATGAAGCCTAACATGCTGACGCTAATCTGGTGTTAGTTGAGGATTCTGACTTATCACGAAAAAGACTAATGCTTGATGGATTTCTCTGCTTAACTGCATGTATTACATCTCATTAATGCAGCTGACTCTGCTATTGATTTGCACTGTAATTTTAGAATGTGTTGTAGTTCAAGCCTTGATTAGATTGCGTTCCTACTGTCGCTTTGTTGTTTTTGTATGTGTTTCATTTGATTTTGAGATTAATCTACATGACCATAGCATTGTTAATATAGGGAAATAAACATTCTAAACTTTTACTGAAGGTGTGGTTATTCATGACTGATAGGTCAGGTTGTGTGATAATTACTGACTCCATTGATTATTGAATGTATTGGTTACTAATTATAGGTTGCTTATTGTGTATTGATTATGTACTGGAACTGTGGTAATAACTTCTTAATTGCAAGTCAAAAGATTCAGCGACCTATTTGCATCCCCTTGTAAGTATACTTATTAAGGTCTGATGCACTAACACCCGTGTCTGGAACCTACCATGGCCGGTGTGACCAGGGAAAGGGCCCCAGCCTTCACTTCGGATGAGTTGGTGTGGTCCTACCCCAGTACGGACAGCTGTATGGGCATCCAGACCAACAGGCGAGTACAGTGTAAGGGGGTGGTGGGGTGCGGAAATGTCTTAAGGCGGTGTACATGTTGTGCGCTGGGCTATGTGTGTGCCAATGTTCATGGAAACGGGTATGTTGGGCCATTTGTGTGACAGGCTGGAGTGCTTGTTTAATGGTGTTCTCCTGTCTGAATTGCCTCTGCAGGTCAACACCCATCAAAAGAAGGGAATATGGCGTGCCATCGCCAAGGACGTGCGGACCCTGGGGCTCTATGGCAGGCGGAGCACCCACTGTCCAAAACGATGGGAGGACCTGAGACTTGAGCAGGAAAGACCGTGGAGGCCCAGCTGGGGATGGCCTCCCAATGAGGAAGGGCTGCCTGTCAGACCTTGACCCCCCTAATGGCCTGCATACTGGTGGTGGCCTACCCTGAGCTGGATGGGCGCTTGAGGGAATCACAGCAGCCACAAGGGCGTGAATACAGTGGGTATCAATTCATATTGTGGCTGGTAGGGTGATATCTGGGTGGTGGGTGTGTGTTGGTGGGTGCCCCTAAGGGCAGGCCAGACATTGCAGCGTGGGTCATCTAAAGGGTAAGGGGTGTATGGCAAATACAGGTAACCTAGCTTGTTAGCAGTCCTTTTCAGCCAGGGCATTGTGGGTCCAGGAGTGCTACAGTTGGCAGTGTGTGCTTCTCATCTTGCCTTAGTGACTAGCCATATCACTGGTAGTGCAATGCATAGTGCTTAAGCCTGTACCCTGTGTGTGACGGTGATGTGTATGACATTATTGGTGTTGGGGCAGACATTGCCTCAGTGAATCCTTTGTCTCTCTCCCCCCTTTCTTGTTTTGCCATCATGTCCTTGTGTGCATTAGCATCATCTGGTGGAGGAGCAGGAGCACCGGCGACAGAGGGTGCTGCATCCCACAGGACCCAGGAGGCAGAGTCCACCGACATCGAGGGAACCAGTGGGACAGAGTGCGAGGGGAGCACCACGGCGTTGACTGGAGGAGACAACACAGACTCAGATACCTCCTTCGATGGGAGCTCCCTGGTGGTGGCAGCACCTCTGTGACCACTGCAGCTGCAGGTACAGCCTCCACCCCTTGTACCAGCACCGCCCTCCCAGCAAGCCCTCAGCGAGTTGCCCTTGCCCACTCACCCAGGTGGGTGGACATCTTCTTTTCCCCTGGCACTTCAAGCCCTGCCCCAGTTAGCCCTGCTGCCCTGAGTGAGAAGGCTATTGACCTCCTGAGGTCCATCTCTGTAGGGCAGTCAACCATTGTGAATGCCATCCAGGGGCTGGCATCCCAGAAGCAGCAATGCAATGCATTCCTGGAGGGCATTCATGGTGGATTGGCGGCCCAACAGAGCTCAATTTAGGCTCTAACCTCCTCTCTGGTGCCAGCCATTGTCCCTGTTCCTAGTGTCCTCCCTCCAGCTTCCACTTCCCAGTCCCATTCTCCTCAACCCCAACCCATCCCAAGCACACATACAGACAAGCATGCACACAAGACAACACCCAAAAGTATCACAGGCAAACACAAGCACCACACTTCATCCCCTAAGTACTCATGCAAACACCATACAGTTGCAGACACGACAACATCCACTGCCTCCACTATCTCCCCCACCTCCTCCTCCTCCACCTCCCTCCCAATCACGTCCACACTCACACCTGCATGCACTACATCAACATCCTATACCAGCATCAGCACACCAAGCAGAACACACACCTCACTGGCAGATACCTCCACAACAGCCATTCACGCGTCCCATCTGCCCTCTCCCACCCTGTCTGCCCCCCCAAATGGCACAAACGCAAACACTCACACACCCACCTCACATCAGCATACAGCCCATGCACCTGCAGCCAAATCCAGCAGACATACACCTCCTACACCCACTCCCTCAACCTCCACTCCCATTACTCCTCCCTCCTCCTGCCCCAGCATCCCTAAAAAGCTTTTCCTTTCCCAACTTGACCTCTTCCCCTCCCCCCGTCCTGCCCGTATGAGCAGGGTACCAAAGACCCAGCCCAGCACCTCAGCCAAAAAGTACATGGGGACAGCCTTAGCACCACCTACTCATGGTGGTAAGGACACCACACCTCCACCGTAGAAAGGGAAGGAGGCTGCACCTCCATGCAAGAAGGGAAAGGAGCATGCACGACCAGGCAAGAAGAGGAAGGAGCCTGCACCTCCAACCAGAAAGGGGAAGAGGCCATCCACCCCTGCAAGGAATGGTAAGGGATCCACACCCCATATAATGGAGGTGTTAGGGTTTGTGCACAGCAAAGAGCATGTCCCCTCTCACTGCACTAGTGGGTTCTGTAATAGCTCCCTTTTAAACTTACTATTGAAAGCCTTTCTTGTTATCTCACCTTCCCCCCCCCCCTAGGCTTCTGTGTATGTTGTTTAATGTGCTGTTTTGTTTACACATTGGGCCTTGCTTTTACCAAGGCTTCTTTAAAACACTCCTCTCTAGGCCATGTGTTAATTTAACTCATTTGCATAATAACTGAAACTCTGCACACCTTTCAAGAACATGTGCAGCATGTGAGGACCACACCCAGCTCTTCAAACCACACCCAGCTCTGCACACCTTTCAAGAACATGTTTAGCATGTGAGGACCACACCCAGCCCTGTCTATAAAAGGCAGCCCCCGAGCCTCACCCAGTGCTTGTGCTCGTCTACCTCCCGCTTACCTGAGGACAGATCCCTCGGCGCTGGCACTCCTGCTCCCTACAGACTTTCATTGGCTTCAATGGGCGCAGCTGCTGGCTCTTCCTTCTTCCGGTTTCCGGTTCCTCCTTGCCTTAGCCTCTCTCCTACAAGCAACCTGCAAAAGAGAAAGAAGACAAGGTTAGACTGATCAGTATCTCTTGCCAGCAACAAGTAAGTGCAAAACTTTTATTACCTGAAAGAACTTTGACAACAATTTCTGGATTCGTGTATAGACAATTTGAAACAAGATACCTTCCACGAACATTGTGATTCAAACTCTTTGTTACAAGAATACTTTGCGGAACTTTGTGAAGCAAACATTTTTTTTTTTATGGAACTTTTAAGAATCGAACCGTGGAAACCATTAACAGCAAGGCAAACAGTAAATCAAGGACTTGCACAAATTACATGCTGTATTTTGACGTAAAAGTACAGTATTTGTTTTATAAAAGATTCTGGAAATATGGGAAAAGTGAGTCTGCTATTGGGAATTTAGGCTTTAGTTATATTAAGATGAATGTTTGATATTGGTAATTCTGATAACGGTATTTGTTTAATGTTTCAGAAGCTTTAGAGTAATAGAAAGCACATCCCAGAGCAGTAACACATTCCAAACCTGGAAACTAGAGACCAGGATCCAAGAGGTACTTTTAGAAGAAAATTTCTAATAAATAAAGGGATAGTCAGGAACCCAGTTAGGAATAGGTTGTACTTATCTGTTCTTTGTTTATGTTTCATTAGGCACCAGTTTCTACAAAAGTCAGAGAGGGCTGCAGATTTGTGCAGCACTTCAACAGTGGAAACGCAAGAACGTGTCGTCTCTTTATTTTATTTTATCCACTTCCCCCCTTCCCTTGAGCTTCTGTTCTTAGTGCACTGTTTTAAAAACTAGTGTGCTGGAACAAGCAGTTTCAGGGTGGGGTCGGATTGTCTTCAACCTCCATCAGAACTGAACAAGGACTCAGGTGAGCTGGGCTTTGACAGGAGGAGATGAAGCACTCTACTCCAGCGGAGGCTGTCAGGGTGACACCTACACCATCACCAGATGTCACGGGCCCCCACCGCCAGCTGATAAATTGCAGCCATCAGCAACTGCAGAGGCTGCCCAGGAGGCACCTCCATTCGCCAACACACTGAAGCCAGTCACCACTAGCAGATGCCGTTTAGGTCAACCTCCAGGGGCTGCTGTACAAGTTGCCCCCTCCAAAACCAGTGGGCAAGTCACCTACTCCAAAGACGGTGGCCTTGCACTCCCCAGGACAGAACATTGGGCAAGTTGCTCCATCCAGAACCAGTGGAAAAGTCACCCACTCCAGAGACTGTGGCCTTGCACCCCCCAGGACAGAGCAATGGGCATGGACCCCCCTCCAAAAACAGTGGGAAAGTCACCCACCTGAGAGACTGTGGCCTTCCACTCTTCAGGACAGAGCAATGGGTAAGTTTCCCCCTCCAGAACCAGTGCGAAATTCACCCACCTGAGAGACTGTGGCCTTGCACTCCCCAGGACATAGCAATGGGCAAATTGTTCCCTCCAGAACCATGGGAAAGTCACGCACTCCAGAGACCATGGCCTTTGCGCTCCCCAGGATAGAGAAATGGGCAAGTTGCCCCCTCTAGAACCAATGGGCAAGTCACCCACTCCAGAGACTGTGGCCTTGCACTCCCCAGGACAGAGCAAAGGGCAAGTTTGCCCCCTCCAGACCCAGTGGGCAAGTCACCCACTCCAGAGACTGTGGCCTTGCACTCCCCACGACAGAACAATGGGCACGGCGCTCCCTCTAGAACCAGTGGGCTTGTTCCCACATCCGGCTGAGGCCCCCCCCCCGAGGTGCCTGCCTATTTGCAAACTGATGCCCCTGCATTGTACTATCCGGACGAGGTCAGGATTCGAGTTGGGCCTTAGACTGTGCCCTGTGGCCACGTGGGCCCTTTGAACATTGGACTGGGCAGTATTCCTTTGTGTACATGTATACATATCTGTTTCATTTACAATTCAAATATGTTTTTTAGATGTTGATTTAATTGCAATCACTTTCGTCCATTTCTGTTGTCCTTGCATTATTCTGCCGTTTTTCGGGGACAAATTGTTTTTCATGTGCAGCTGGTTGTGTGTATGATGTGTGTGTGTCGGGTGTGTGTTGTGCGTGTGTGTTTGTGTCACTCTTGTTTTCCTCCCTCCCTTCCTTGTGTGCTAGGCGGCTATACTCACCGTCTTTGCCGACATTGGTGTTCCAGGTGGAGCATAACGTAGAAGATCATCAGGAGAACTTACAGTTTGGGTTCCATGGTGGCATTGTTCTTCCCTGTGTCTCCGATGGTGAGTCCTTTCTCTTCTGCGATGCGTTTCTGCCAGCTTTTGATAGCGTTGTTACCGCCCCGGAAAAGGTGGCGGATTGCAGGCTCAAACTATGGTTGGCGGTACTTTGTCTTCCGTCTGGCTGTTGGCGGTTACCACCGTGGTGAGTGTTGTGTCTGCCCTGGCGGTTGGTGTGGTACATTGGCTGTCTATGGGAGGTATCACCGCCATGGTCATGATTTGGCAGTAGTTACCGCCAGCCTGTTGTCAGTATTACCGCCACTTTATCACTCACAGCCAGGGTCATAAAAATTGCATGAGTGACTTTTGACCAAATGTTAAAGTGTACTTGACAGTTTCTCTCACATACAGAAGTCACACAAGATAGCATCAGCCCAATGCTAAATCATGTTTAATATTATGTAAGTACACTGTTATTGTGTTTGTGCCGCCGATTGTCATTGATACACAATGCTTTGTAACTATGACACTTTAATATTTTTCCCTTTTGCACAATACTAAGGGGCATATTTATACTCCGTTTGCGCCGAAATTGCGTCATTTTTTTTTACGCAATTTCGACGCAAAACTATCTCCATATTTACACTTTGGCGTTAGACGCGTCTAGCGCCAAAGTCCATGGAGTTAGCGTCATTTTTTAGCGTGGACACCTACTTTGCGTTAATTATATGCAAGGTAGGCGTTCCCGTCTAAAAAATCGACTCCGAGGCATGTGCGTGGGATTTATACTCCCAGGCAAAAATCACGCCCGGGAGTGGGCGGGTCTAAAAAACCCGCATTAGCGCCAGATTTTAACGCCTGGGTCAGGGCAGGCGTTAAGGGACCTGTGGGCTCAGAATGAGCCCAGAGGTGCCCTCCCCTGCCCCCAGGGACACCCCCTGCCACCCTTGCCCACCCCAGGAGGACACCCAAGGATGGAGGGACCCACCCCAGGGACATTAAGGTAAGTTCAGGTAAGTGTTTTAAAAAAAAAAAAAAAATTGGCATGGGGGGCCTGATTTGTGCCCCCCTACATGCCACTATGCCCAATGACCATGCCCAGGGGACAGAAGTCCCCTGGGCATGGCCATTGGGCAAGGGGGCATGACTCCTGTCATTGCATCCTGTCTTTGCTAAGACAGGAGTCATTTCAATGGGGGTTGGGAGTGAAAAAAAATGGCGCAAATCAGGTTGAGGCGATTTTTTTGCCTCAGCCTGAGTTGCACCATTTGTGGACGCCCATACGCCATTTTCCCCCTACGCCGGCGCTGCCTGGTGTACGTCGTTTTTTTTGACGCACACCAAACAGCGCCGGCGGCTAACGCCGGCTAATGCCGGCTAACGTCATTCAATAAATACGGCGCCCGCATGGCGCTTCAGAATGGCGTTAGCCGGCGCTAATTTTTTTGACGCAAAACTGCGTTGGTGCAGTTTTGCGTCAAAAAGTATAAATATGGGCCTAAAGATTTTCACACAGCAACGCTAAACGGCAATCCCAGGGGCAGATTTATCAAATGTCATTCAATGCAACGCAGAAAGACACCTTGCTGTGCTTTGTTACATGACAGTGGGAGGGCAGAAAGGCATTATATTTAGCAGTATATGGTGCAATCTGCTCCCTTTTCTTGTGCTGGCACACTATGTGTTGCTTAGTGCCAGTGCAGGCACCCTTGCAAAATGGTGCAAGAGTACCTGCATTGCTGGACAGAATGTTTTTTTGCAGGAAGGGGCACCTACACAAATTATGTCAGTCAACTAATCAAAACAAAGAAGGATCTATTAGGTGTTGCTGTATTTAAATGGAGTGCATGTACATGACTAATCCACATGGGCTCCTCTAAATAGCCTACTTACATTAAAATTCTGGTAGCCCGGCTCATGTCTATACTGGGTACACACTTGTAGTGATCTTCAGTGTGAGCAAAACACATGTCATAAGTTGCCTTAGGTAAGCATTAACATTATTCAATCAGCATATTCCTCTAGGATAGTAGTTGGTTGACTCTCGTTCTGTCTTGACTTCTTTAGGAGCATATTTAAGAGCCCCTAGCACCACCGGAACATCACTTTAGGGAAGCTCCAGTGACGCTATGCACTGCACCGTATTTACAAGGTGGCGTTAAGCCACTTTTTGTGGCTTAACGCCACCTTGTAAATACGGCTCCTTCACATGCAGCACTTTGCCACTGCAACGCCCATTGCAGTTTGACGCTGCCCCAGATTTACAAGTTTTCGTAAACCTAAGGCCAAAATGTAATGCTTTAATTTCTCCTCATTTGTTTCTCTTTCTATGTGTGCTGCATTCATCACTTAAGATTGTTTTTGTGTTTTTCCTGCACAAAAACAATTTCCCGTCAACGCAGCCATCCTTGCACCATGGTGCAAGAGTTGCTGCGTTGGCGCACTGCAGCATATTTAGCGCCAGCTTGGGGGAAACACAGGGGTGCGCCTTATTCTAGTAAATACAGCGCATCCCTGAGTTTTGTAAATGACGGTACACGACGCTGCCAAATCTGGTGCAGCATCAAGTACCGTCATTTTCTCTTAAATCTGGCCCTTAGTCTTTAACTTTTATGTCTAGAATTTATCCAGAAAACAGACACTTTACCAGGCAAGTGTGTTATCCACTAGTGACATATTGTTGCTTTTCTTTTGAAGAACTTCTACTGACATTAGGAAACATCCTAGAGTTCCTTTTTAGCTTTGCATATTTAGGGGCATATTTATACTCTGTTTGCACCAAATTAGTGTCATTTTATTTTACTCTAATTCGGTGCAAAACTAACTCCATATTTATACTTTGGTGCTAGACCCCTCTAGCGTAAAATTTATGGAGTTAAAGTCATTTTTTGAAAGTGGAGACCTACCTTGCCTTAATGAGATGCAAGGTAGGCGTTCTCGTGCAAGAAATGACTCTATGGCCTTAACGCCATACTTAGGGGCATATTTATACTCTGCGGCATATTTATACTCTGTTTGCACCAAATTAGCGTCATTTTTTTTACTCTAATTCAGTGCAAATCTAACTCCATATTTATACTTTGGTGCTAGACCCATCTAGCACCAAGGCCCTGATTTATACTTTTTTTGCGCAGCATTAACATCATTTTTTGGCGCAAAAGTGGTGTAAACTTACAAAATATTGGCCCTTATTTATACTTTTTGCTGCAAAACTGCACTATCTCAGTTTTGCACCAAAAAGTTTAGCACCAGCTTGCACCATTTCTGTGCACCAGCCGGGCACCATATTTATGGAATGGTGCAAGCCGGTGCAAAGGGTAGGCCAGAGTAAAAAAAAAAAAAGACTTTAGTCGGGTGGGGCTGGCAGAAAAGAAGAAGAGGGTTTAGCACCCAAAAATGACTTTAGGCAGGTTGGAGTAAAAAAAAATGACTCTAACCAGATTAGCGTCATTTTATGGTGCTAAACCTGCCATGCCACATGACTCCTGCCTTAGAAAAGGCAGGAGTCATGCCCACCACCCCAATGGCCAGCACAGAGGACAGGGGTCCCCTGGGCATGGCCATTGCACCCTGTGCCAAGTATGGGGGACCATTTCAGGGCCCCCTATGGCACTTTCAAAAATAAAAGGCAATCTTACCTGTACTTACCTGGGAAGGGGTCCCCATCCTCCGCAGTCCCTCTGGTGTGGGTGGGGGTGCCCCTGGGGCCTGGGGAGGGCACCTGTGGGCTTATTCCATGGTGTTCCACCATGGAAATAGGCCCACATGTCCCTTAACGCCTACCCTGACCCAGGCTTTAAAAAATGGGGCAAAGTAGGCTTTGCTCCATTTTTTGACCCCTCCTCCCTCCCTTGCACCATTTTTGCATGGGAGTGTAAATATGGCGTTAAGGCCATAGAGTCATTTTTTGCACGGGAACACCTACCTGGCATCTCATTAAGGCAAGGTAGGTTTCCACTTCCAAAAAATGACTTTAACTATGGAGTTAGTTTTGCACTGAATTAAAGTTTAAAAAAATGACACTAATTCAGTACAAACAGAGTATAACTATGCCCCTTAGCGTCAAAAAATTATGCTAATCTGGTCAGATTCATTTATTTTTACTCAAACCTGCCTAACGTCATTTTTTTTAAGCTAGCCTACCCTTTGCACCGGCTTGCACCATTCCATAAATATGGTGCCCAGCTGGTGCTAAAAAATGGTGCAAGCCGGTGCAAAACTTTTTGGTGTAAAACTGCCTTAGTGCAGTATTGCACCAAAAAGTATAAATAAGGCCCTTAATGTGTACATTCCATTAATGAGCACATGCCAATGTGCAACAAAGGTATTAATTCATTTCATGAAGACACGTGTTGAATCATAATTGCCTCAACTACAGAGCAAGAAAAAACAGGGATCACCCTGTATTCGAAAGGAATTAGGGTAACAAAGGCCACAAAGTAGAACAATGTTCCAATGGAAATAATTCAAATGCAGTCAAAAGATATGCAGGGGTTAACCACATTAAAACCTGCTTTGACAACAAATGTTATAAAAGTTTTGATTTAATTATTCAAAACATTGACTTGTACACCTTAACCATACTTGCATTAAGTCCCTGGAACTTGCGAAACTGTTTCAGTCTCTCATTTCTTGATAGGGTTGTTTACCCTCCATAACTCTCGTCCAGTTGGTTGGGATATTTTATTTTTTTATCTATGCTTCCTGGATGTTTTTTTTCTTACATCTTTTCACCCTATCACTTTCACTGCACTGTCACTTGTAGCAGCGTTTTCAAATTTTTGAAATTGTCAACTTATTCGTGCAACACTATTAATAATTAAATCCAAAATGTGATGACATTTGTTGTCAAAGCAGATTTTGACTTTGTTATTGCATATGTATTGAACACATTTACTTTTTGTGTTGTAAACATTTTATTGATATGACAAATGACAAAGAAAACAAGCCATATTCATCCATCTTGGATACAGATGAAGGATACAGCTGGGAGCAATGGGAAAAATGCATCCAACAAATGGATTCAAGAATACAATCGATAGTATTGAACGCATTTAAATGATTTCCATTGGAACGTTGCACTAATTTCCACCCTCAACTACAGAGCCATCAACATTTTAGAATGGATAATGATCACTAAACAATAAAGCAGATTTAGTTCTAAAAAGAATTGGGAGCAATCGAAAGATATTAATCACATTCATAATCAATTGAAAGCACCAATGTAGCTTAAACTTATATTTCAAATTGCCATGCAAGAAATGACCACAGTATATGGAAAGTAAGCCGTAATTGGGCAAGATTTTACAACAAAGAGGAGTGAAATCCCAGTTTGCAAACATTAATTTCCAGTATATTTGCTTCCTTCTTTCCTTTCTTTTCGTTTGTTTTGCATACGTGTAAACGTGGTGTAAGCGCTCTGGAGAGGCTACAGACGGCATAAGCGCTCTGTGGAAACCCTCAAATTATACAAATAACAAAATATCCGGGATCAAAATTCTAGAAAGAACGTTAATATTGTGCGTGGTAGCAATATGATTATTCACGTTTGCCTGCCTTACTTAAGTAATTGTGTTGTTTACTTAGTAAGGAGGAAACGCGGTAACAGATGTTGCTTTTATTTGTCACATGTAGCAGCTGATACTAAAATTGATGCCAATGCTTTTATAACTTCCGGTACCGCATACATTTGCAGAAGCTGCTTTCTAGACTTAGAGATAGAACAGGTTTGATGGCAGGTAATTTCTCCAGGACCTGCTTTACTCAAGACTAGCTTAGCAATCCTTGGCCCATATTATACTTTTATACTTTTTTAGCGCCACTTTTGCGTCATTTTTTGACACAAAAGTGGCGCAAACTTTCAAAATACAATTGTATTTTGAAAGTTTGCTCTGCTTTTGCGTCAAAAAAGGCCTCAAATGCGGCGCTAAAAAAGTATAAATATGGGCCCTTGTGATGAGTATTTCAGCTGCCCTTGTGTAGGAAGGTAGCCTCTTTCTAGCCTTGTTACCCCCACTTTTGGCCTGTTTGTGAGTATATGTCAGGGTGTTTTTACTGTCTCACTGGGATCCTTCTAGCCAGGGCCCGGTGCTCATAGTGAAAACTCTATGCTGTCAGTGTGTTTGATATGTGTCACTAGGATCCTGCTAGCCAGGACTCCAGTCCTCATATGTTTGTGGCCTATATGTGTTCCCTGTGTGGTGCCTAACTGTATCACTGAGGCTCTGCTAACCAGAACCTCAGTGTTTATGCTCTCTTTGCTTTCTAAATTTGTCACTGCAGGCTAGTGACTAATTTCACCAATTCTCATTGGCACACTGGTACACCCATATATTTCCCTTGTATATGGTACTTAGGTACCCAGCGTATTGGGGTTCCAGGAGATCCCTATGGGCTGCAGCATTTTTTTTGCCACCCATAGGGAGCTCAGACAATTCTTACACAGGCCTGCCACTGCAGCCTGAGTGAAATAACGTCCTCGTTATTTCACAGCCATTTTTCACTGCACATAAGTAACTTCTAAGTCACCTATATGTCTAACCCTCACCTGGTGAAGGTTGGGTGCCAAGTTACTTAGTGTGTGGGCCCCCCTGGCACTAGCCAAGGTGCCCCCACATCATTCAGGGCAATTTCCCCGAACTTTGTGAGTGCAGGGACACCATTACACGCGTGCACTATACATAGGTCACTACCTATGTATAGTGTCACCATGGTTACTCCAAACATGGCCATGTAACATGTCTAAGATCATGGAATTGTCACCCCAATACCATTCTGGTATTGGGGGGACAATTCCATGATCCCCCGGGTCTCTAGCACAGAACCCGGGTACTGCCAAACTGCCTTTTCGGGGTTTCCACTGCAGCTGCTGCCAACCCCTCAGACAGGATTCTGCCCTCCTGGGGTCTGGGCAGCCCCGGCCCAGGAAGGCAGAACAAAGGATTTCCTCTGAGAGAGGGTGTTACACCCTCTCCCTTTGGAAATAGGTGTGAAGGGCTGGGGAGGGGTAGCCTCCCCCAGCCTCTGGAAATGCTTTGATGGGCACAGATGATGCCCATCTCTGCATAAGCCAGTCTACACTGGTTCAGGGATCCCCCAGCCCTGCTCTGGGGCAAAACTGGAAAAAGGAAAGGGGAGTGACCACTCCCCTGACCAGTAACTCCCAGGGGAGGTGCCCAGAGCTCCCCCAGTGTGTCCCAGACCTCTGCCATCTTGGAAACAGAGGTGTTGGGGGCACAATGGACTGCTCTGAGTGGCCAGTGCCAGCAGGTGATGTCAGAGGCCCCCTCTGATAGGCTCTTACCTTTCTTGGTAGCCAATCCTCCTTTCTTGGTAGCCAAACCTCCTTTTCTTGCTATTTACGGTCTCTCCTCTGGGTTATTCTTCAGATAACGAATGCAAGAGCTCACCAGAGTTCCTCTGTACTTCCCTCTTCGACTTCTGCCAAGGATCGACAGCTGACTGCTCCAGGATGCCTGCAAATCCACAATAAAGTAGCAAGACGACTACCAGCAACATTGTAGCGCCTAATCCTGCAGGCTTTCTCGACTGCTTCCTGGTGGTGCATGCTCTGAGGGCTATATCCCGAAGAAATCTCCTGTGGTTTGACGTAGTCTTCCCCCTCCTAACGCAGGCACCAAACTTCTGCATCACCAGTCCTCTGCGTCCCCTCTCATCTCGACGAGCGTGGTCCCTGTAACACAAGAGCTATATCCAAGTGACCCCCACAGTCCAGTGATCCTTCAGTCCAGGTTTGGTGGAGGTAAGTCCTTGCCTCCCCACGCTAGACTGCAAACCTGAGTACTGCGTGATTTGCAGCTGCTCTGGCTTCTGTGCACTTCTCCAAGGATTCCTTTGTGCACAGCCTAGCCTGGGTCCCCAGCACTCCACTCTGCAGTGCTCAACCCTCTGAGTTGGACTCTGATGTCGTGGGACCCTCCATTGTGACTCTGAGTGGACTCCGGTTCACAAACCTTCTAAGTGCCTGCTCCGGTACTTCTGCGGGTGGTGCCTGCTTCTGTGGGGCTCTCTGAGTTGCTGAGTGCCCCCTCTGTCTCCTCCTCCAAGGGGCGACATCCTGGTCCTTCCTGGTCCCCAGCAGCACCCAAAAACCTTTACCGCGACCCTTGCTGCTAGCAAGGCTGGTTTGCAGTATTTCTGCGTGTAAACACTTCTGCAACATCCAGCACGTCGTGGGACGTCTTCCATCCAAATGAGAAGTTCTTAGCCCTTTTCGTTGTTGCAGAACCCTTGGCTTCTTCCACCCGGAGGCAGCCTCTTTGCACCTTCATCCGGGGTTTCCTGGGCTCCTGCCCCCCTGGACACTATCGCGACTCTTGGACCTGGTCCCTTTGCCTTGCAGGTCCTCAGGTCCAGGAATCCATCTTCAGTGCTTTGCTGGTGTTTGTGGTTCTTGCAGAATCCCCCTATCACGACTATTGTGTCCTATTGGAGTAGTAGGGGAACTTTACTCCTACTTTTCAGGGTCCTGGGGTGGGGTATCTTGGACACCCTGACTGTTTTCTTACAGTCCCAGCGACCCTCTACAAGCTCCCATTTGTCTGGGGTCCATTCGTGATTCGCATCCCACTCTGGAGTATATGGTTTGTGTTGCCCCTAGACCTATGTTCACCTGTTGCATCCAATTGTAATTCTACACTGTTTGCATTACTTTTCTTGCTATTACTTACCTGTTTTGGGTTTGTGTACATATAACTTGTGTATATTACTTACCTTCTAACTGAGGGTACTCACTGAGATACTTGTGGCATATTGTCATAAAAATAAAGTACCTTTATGTTTAGTAACTCTGACTATTGTGTTTTCTTATGATATTGTGCTATATGTTATAAGTGGTATAGAAGGAGCGTTGCATGTCTCCTAGTTCAGCCTAAGCTGATTTGCCATAGCTACCTTCTATCAGCCTAAGCTGCTAGAAACACCTCTATTCTACTAATAAGGGATAACTGGACCTGGCACAGGGTGTAAGTACCACAAGGTACCCACTATGAGCCAGGCAAGCCTCCTGCATTGGTGGTGCAGCGGTGGGATAAGTACTTGCAACTGCTTTACCGCTTTGTCATTTGGTACTTTTCATAAGAGAATCATATACCAAATAGTTCAGTGTATGTACACTTAACCAAAAAAGTTTACTTTTCTATTCTAAAACTTTTAACAAAGTTCTGAAATGTTTTGGAAAACTTCTAAAAGTTTTCCCAAAGTTTGAAAAAGGTTTTTTTCTCTGCTTTCTAAAGTTCTAAAACTTTTTTCTTTCTCACTATCCTTAAACCTATACTATCATGTCTGTTGTAGAGCCCACTCCCAAAACTGTTAATGCAACATATGAGAGTTTAAACTATAAAAGTTTGAGGGGTCTCTGCTTGGATAGAGGTTTGAGTATAGGAAAGAACCGCACAAAAGAGTTTCTCTTTAACATGCTCATTGTAGATGACCAGAACCAGTCTGGCCCATCTCAGGAGTGGTTGGAAAAAGGAGAAGCTTCCCAGTCAGATTCAGAGGAGTCCCCTGGAGAAGCTGGGGAGGGTTCTTACAAGGGCCTGCCCCCTAGCAGGGCACCCAGTGATGATGGTAGTGATAGAGGCTCCCACAACA
Source organism: Pleurodeles waltl (assembly GCF_031143425.1). Taxonomy (NCBI): domain Eukaryota; kingdom Metazoa; phylum Chordata; class Amphibia; order Caudata; family Salamandridae; genus Pleurodeles; species Pleurodeles waltl. The sequence goes on from NC_090450.1 coordinate 466,199,964, forward strand.
GTACGGCATCCTTCATCCCTAGAGGCCAGGTTACTAGGGTCCAGACAGTTAGGGACAGGCCCCCCTCTGAAACTTCTCACATTTCCTCTGTGTCAAAGCATTCCCAACCCACCCACCCTGAGGATAACTTGTTAGAAAGGGAACTCAAAAAGTTGAGGGTTGAAGAGACCAGACTGAAGCTTAAACAACAGCAGCTGGCCTTAGATAGGGAATCCCTAGACATAGAGAGGGAAAGACAGAGGTTGGGGTTAGTTCGCCATGGTGGCAGCAGCAGTATTTCTGATAGCAATCCTGTTAAAGAGCAAGATTCCAGGAATCTGCACAAGATAGTCCCTCCTTACAAGGAGGGGGATGACATTAATAAGTGGTTTGCTGCACTTGAGAGTGCCTGTATGATACAGTTGGTCCCTCAAAGGCAGTGGGCTGCTATTTTGTGGCTATCTTTCACTGGAAAGGGTGAGGATAGGCGCCTTACTGTTAGAGAAGTGAAGCCAATAACTACAAAGTTTTGAAAAATGCATTCTTGGATGGATTTGGCTTAACTACTGAACAATACAGGATTAAGTTCAGAGACACCAGAAAAGAATCTTCTCAAGACTGGACAGATTTTGTGGACTGTTCAGTAAAGGCCTTGGAAGGGTGGTTGCATGGCAGTAAAGTTTCTGACTATGAAAGCCTGTATAATCTTATTCTGAGAGAGCATATTCTTAACAATTGTGTGTCTGATTTGCTGCACCAGTACTTGATAGACCCAGATCTGACCTCTCCCCAAGAATTGGGAAAGAAGGCAGACAAATGGTTCAGAACAAGAGTGGACAGAAAAGTTCATACAGGAGGTGACAAGGATGGCAAGAAGAAAGATGGTGAGAAATCTCAGGAGAAGCATGGGGATAAAGGTAAAACTGAGGATCCTTCTTCAAATCCTAAAAACTCTTCAGGGGGTGAGGATAAATCATCTTCTTCTTCTTCACAACCCACACACATTAAAAAGCCTTGGTGCTTTGTGTGTAAAACTAAAGGCCATAGGCCAGGGGATAAGTCCTGTCCAGGTAAACCCCCTGAGCCTACCACCACTAATACATCAAACTCGAGTGCCCCTAGCAGTAGTGGTAATAGTGGAGGGACTGCTGGCAACAGTCAAAATAAGGGTGTAGTTGGGTTCACTTATGGGTCCATCATAGAAACTGGGGTCGTCAGTCCCAAGACAGTTTCTGTCACACCTGGTGGCATTGGCCTTGCCACACTGGCTGTTTGTCCCCTTACAATGGATAAATACAGGCAGACAGTTTAAATAAATGGTGTTGACGCTAAGGCCTACAGGGACACAGGTGCCAGTATCACTTTGGTGACTGAAAACCTAGTGTCTCCTGAACAACACATCATTGGACAACAATACAAGATTAATGATGTTCATAACTCCACTAAGTTTCTTCCCTTAGCTATAATTCAGTTTAGTTGGGGTGGAGTTACTGGCCCTAAGCAGGTGGTAGTATCACCTAGCTTACCTGTAGACTGTCTCTTATGTAATGACCTAGAGGCCTCAGGTTGGGCTGAGGTAGAGGTTAATACCCATGCAGCCGTGCTTGGTATCCCTGAGGAATTGCTTCCTCTCATTTCAGCTGAAATGAACAAGCAAAGGAGAGAAAAAGGCCTGAAAACTCAGGATCCTTCTCCTAAACAGGTATAAAGGGCATCACAGTATCCCCTACCCACCCTGCCATTCAGGGTACCATTCCTGTGGTGGGAGAAACCTCTCCTGGGGTGGCACCTGTACCAAGGGAATCATCAGCTGGCACAGCTGTACGCCCTGAGGTGGAAGTACCTCTCTGTGGGATAACTAATATTGGTGAGAAAAAGTGCACCATTTTAGTTAACATGGAGCAACCCTCCCAGAGAAACTTTAGTGCAGCAACCCTGCACTGCCTCACAACACTTAGGACAGCAGCCCTGCCCTAGTGTGGAGCTCATAGGACAGCATCCCTGCCCTGCTCCAACTCAAGAGAAACAGCATCCCTGTCTGGCATCTCTCTTACAGCCATATGGACAAAGTTTTTGCCCGCCTATGGCTTTATTGAGACAGCATACCTGTCTGGCATTTTGATCACTTGACATAGGTCCAGTGGACAATTCACATTGCTCTAAACTAAAACATACTAATAGGAACTCTGAAAATATAAATTCACATTGCTGGCTAGCTGAAAAACTTCAAACAGGGTGGTTTACATCCCCACGGGGAAGTAACCATATAGTGGATGATAAAGGGAGTAACCAATCTATTGCAGAGCTACTCTCTACTTATCACCACTTAGACAATAAAGACTCAACTGGCCAAGGTTAGCCTTATTGTCCTTTGTTTGGGGGGGGAGGTTGTGTAGGAAGGTAGCCTCTTTCTAGCCTTGTTACCCCACTTTTGGCCTGTTTGTGAGTATATGTGAGGGTGTTTTTACTGTCTCACTGGGATGGTGCTAGCCAGGGCCCAGTGCTCATAGTGAAAGCCCTATGCTGTCGGTGTGTTTGATATGTGTCACTGGGATCCTGCTAGCCAGGACCCCAGTGTTCATATGTTTGTGGCCTATATGTGTTCCCTGTGTGGTGCCTAACTGTATCACTGAGCCTCTGCTAACCAGAACCTCAGTGTTTATGCTCTCTCTGCTTTCTAAATTTGTCACTGCAGGCTAGTGACTAATTTTACCAATTCTCATTGGCACACTGGTACACTCATATAATTCCCATGTATATGGTACTTAGGTACCCAGGGTATTGGGGTTCCAGGAGATCCCTATGGGCTGCAGCATTTCTATTGCCACCCATAGGGAGCTCAGACAATTCTTACACAGGCCTGCCACTGCAGCCTGAGTGAAATAACGTCCACGTTATTTCACAGCCATTTTCCACTGCACATAAGTAACTTATAAGTCACCTATTTGTCTAATCATCACCTTGTGAAGGTTGGGTGCTACGTTACTTAGTGTGTGGGCACCCTGGCACTAGCCAAGGTGCCCCCACATCGTTCAGGGCAATTTCCCCGGACTTTGTGAGTGCGGGGACACCATTACACGCGTGCACTATACATAGGTCACTACCTATGTATAGTGTCACAATGGTAACTCCGAACATTGCCATGTAACATGTCTAAGATCATGGAATTGTCCCCCCAATACCATTCTGGTATTGGGGGGACAATTCCATGATCCCCCGGGTCTCTAGCACAGAACCTGGGTACTGTCAAACTGCCTTTCTGGGGTTTCCACTGCAGCTGCTGGCAACTCCTCAGACAGGATTATGCCCTCCTGGAGTCTGAGCAGCCCGGCCCAGGAAGGCAGAACAAAGGATTTCCTATGAGAGAGGGTTTTACACCCTTTTTCTTTGGAAATAGGTGTGAAGGGCTGGGGAGGAGTAGCCTCCCTCAGCCTCTGGAAATGCTTTGATGGGCACAGATGGTGCCCATCTCTGCATAAGCCAGTCTACACCGGTTCAGGGATCCCCCAGCCCTGCTCTGGCACGAAACTGGACAAAGGAAAGGGGAGTGACCACTCCCCTGACCAGTACCTCCCAGGGGAGGTGCCCAGAGCTGCTACAGTGTGTCCCAGACCTCTGCCATCTTGGAAACAGAGGTGTTGGGGGCACACTGGACTGCTCTGAGTGGCCAATGTCAGCAGGTGACGTCAGAGACCCCCTCTGATAGGCTCTTACCTTTCTTGGTAGCCAATCCGCCTTTCTTGGTAGCCAAACCTCCTTTTCTGGTTATTTAGGGTCTCTCTTCTGGGGTATTCTTCAGATAACGAATGCAAGGGCTCACCAGAGTTCCTCTGCACTTCCCTCTTTGACTTCTGCCAAGGATCGACCACTGACTGGTCCAGGACGCCTGCAAAACCGCAACAAAGTAGCAAGACGACTACCAGCAACATTGTAGCGCCTAATCCTGCCGGCTTTCGCGACTGCTTCCTGGTGGTGCATGCTCTGAGGGCTGTCTGCCTTCACCCTGCACTGGAAATCCCGAAGAAATCTCCCGTAGGTTGCTGGAGTCTTCCCCCTGCTAACGCAGGCACCAAACTTCTGCATCACCAGTCCTCTGGGTCCCCTCTCATCTCGACGAGCATGGTCCCTGGAACACAGGAGCTATATCCAAGTGACCCCCACAGTCCAGTGATTCTTCAGTCCAAGTTTGGTGGAGGTAAGTCCTTGCCTCTCCTCGCTAGACTGCAAACCTGTTTACTGCGTGATTTGCAGCTGCTCCGGCTTCTGTGCACTTCTCCAAGGATTCCTTTATGCACAGCCTCGCCTGGTTCCCCAGCACTCCTTCCTGCAGTGCTCAACCCTCTGAGTTGGACTCTGACGTTGTGGGACCCTCCTTTGTGACTTTGAGTGGACTCTGGTTCACAAATCTTCTAAGTGCCTGCTCCGGTACTTCTGTGGGTGCTGCCTCCTTTTGTGGGGGCTCTCTGAGTTGCTGAGCGCCCCCTCAGTCTCCTCCTCCAAGGGATGACATCCTGGTCCTTCCTGGTCCCCAGCAGCATCCAAAAACCTCTACCATGACCCTTGCAGCTAGCTAGGCTTGTTTGAAGTATTTCTTTGTTGCAACACTTCTGCAACATCCAGCACGCCGTGGGACATCTTCCATCCAAAGGAGAAGTTCCTAGCCCTTTTCGTTGTTGCAGAATCCTTGGCTTCTTCCACCCAGAGGCAGCCTCTTTGCACCTTCATCCGGTGTTTCCTGGGCTCCTGCCCCCCCGGACACTATTGCGACTCTTGGACTTGGTCCTCTTGCCTTACAGGTCCTCAGGTCCAGGAATCCATCTTCAGTGCTTTGCTGGTGTTTGTGGTTCTTGCAGAATCCCCCTATCTTGACTACTGTGTCCTATTGGGGTAGTAGGGGAACTTTACTCCTACTTTTCAGGGTCTTGGGGTGGGGTATCTTGGACACCCTGACTGTTTTCTTACAGTCCCAGCGACCATCTACAAGCTCCCATAGGTCTGGGGTCCATTCGTGATTCGCATTCCACTTTTGGAGTATATGGTTTGTGTTGCCCCTAGACCTATGTTCACCTATTGCATCCAATTGTAATTCTACACTGTTTGCATTACTTTTCTTACTATTACTTACCTGTTTTGTTTTGGGTTTGTGTACATATAACTTGTGTATATTACTTACCTTCTAACTGAGGGTACTCACTGAGATGCTTGTGGCATATTGTCATAAAAATAAAATACCTTTATTTTTAGTAACTCTGACTATTGTGTTTTCTTATGATATTGTGCTATATGATATAAATGGTATAGTAGGAGCTTTGCATGACTCCTAGTTCAGCCTAACCTGCTTTGCCATAGCTACCTCTATCAGCCTAAGCTGCTACAAACACCTCTATTCTACTAATAAGGGATAACTGGACCTGGCACAGGGTGTAAGTACCACAAGGTACTTCCTATAAGCCAGGCCAGCCCCCTACACCTTGTATATACAGGAATCAGGTACCACTAAAAGTTTAATAAACTGGCAAATACTTGCCCCATAACCTTTGATGTTCAAGAGGTTGTGAAGCTGAAAAGTCCTAGGCTTCATTTACGAGGACCTAGCCGCACACCGCGCACTGGAGAGTCATTTTTTCCATATTTGCAAGGCAATGCAAAGCCGCCTTGCGTTGCATTTCATGGCCTTGTAAGACTGGACCCCTCTCATACATAACACTGCATGAAAGGGGCATTCCATGTGTGTTGCTGTGGGTGTTAACACAGCAACACTCATGGAATCCATCAAAATCTGATGCATTCCCAGTTTTACAAGTCTGGAATGCATCAGATTCCTACGCCACCTCTGGGCTGGCGTTAAAGTGGCACAACGGGGACAAACAACATTATTTCTTCCCATTTTTTCCTCTTTCTATGTGTGCTGCATTCTACCACACATAGAAAGAGGAAAACACCATTAATGGTTTTTTATGTGTAGGAAGGTGTCCATACCTGCAAATAAACGATCATCCCTCCAATGCAGACACCCTTGCACCAGGCAAGGGTGCCTGCATTGGCGCAAGGAAGCAATTTGTGCACCAGCACAGGGGACAAGGACAGGAATGAGCCATATCTTTTAGATACAGCGCATTCCTCCCCTTTTGTTTTGATGCAGCGCAGCAAAAAGGCTTGCGCTGCTGCCCTGCGCTAACACTTGCAAATGAGGCCCTCTGTTTTGTTTCCTAGAGGGCAAGACCACTAGTACAGACAGCTCTATATATTACTTAAAAAAATAGAAGGCCTAACTTATGAGGGCCTCGAAGCACACTGTGCCACCAATGCGTCAGTTGTTTTGATGTTCCAGTGGCGCAGTGTGCCTGCCCATATTTACAGGGCCACACACCTTGTGTGGCTTATCATGTCCTTGTAAATATCAAACTCTTTCACGCATAACACTACCTGAAAGGAGCGTTCCATGGGTGTTGCTGTGGGCTTTACCACAGAACACCCATGTAATCTGACAGAATCTGATGCATTCCCAGATTTACAAGTCTGGGAATGCTTCAGATCCCTACTCCACCTCAAGGGTGGTCTTAAAGTGGAGTTTTTTTTTTCCTTTTTCTATGTGTGCTGCATCCTACACCAGACATAGAAAGAGGAAAACACCATTAATTATCATTTATGTGAAGGAAGGTGTCCCTTCCTGCACATAAACAATCATCCCTGCAACACATGCACTCTTCAATCATGGTGCAAGGGTGCCGTCATTGGTGCTAGGCAGCAATTTGTGCGCCAGCACAGGGAAGAACAATGGGAATGTGCTGTTTATTATAGATATGGTGCATTCCTGCCCTTCTGTTTGGATGCAGGGTGGCGCAGCAAAAAGGCTTGTGGCGCTGCCCTGTGCCAAAACGTATTAAATAAGTCCTATAATGTACAAATGGTATCAATTTGTTTTTTTTTAAATAAAGCTTTGTCAATATGAAGTGCACATGCTCATTAACATCAAAATTCTTTACGGCCCTTAATCTCTCTTACATTCACACTGCATTCAATGTATAAATCCCTCATGGCCAGCAGGGATGGGGGACATTTATATGTGAATAATACTCTACCATAGCCAAGTGCAGAGTCTGCTTGAAGGCATTCTTTCTGTGCAAGTATCTTGTTGCAAGTAAGTATTCCATCAGTCTTCATGGTCACTGAGGACCTTATTTATACTTTTTGGTGCAAAACTGCACTAACGCAGTTTTGCACCAAAAAGTTAAGTACCGGCTTGCACCATTTCTGCGCACCAGCCAGGCACCATTTTTATGGAATGGTGCAAGCCTGTGTAAAGGGTAGGCTAGCGTAAAAAAAATGACATTAGTTGGGAAGGGCTGGTGGTATGGAAGAAGGGGGTTTTGCACCAAAAAATTACGTTAGGCAGGTTAGAATAAAAAGAAAATGACTCTAACCAGCCTTGAGTCATTTTCTGATGCAAAAACATCCATACTACATGACTACTGTCTTAGAAAAGACAGGAGTCATGCCCACCACCCTAATGGCCAGCACAGGGGACCAGGGTCCCCTGGGCATGGCCATTACACCCAGTGCCATGTAGGTGGGCCCATTTCAGGGCCCCCAATGGCACTTTAAAAAAACCAATACTTACCTGTACTTACCTATACTTACCTGGGATGGGGTCCCCCATCCTCTGCTGTCCCTCTGGTGTGGGTGGGGGTGTCCCTGGGGCCTGGAGAGGGCACCTGTGGGCTTATTCCATGGTGTTTCACCATGGAAATAGTCCCACAGGTCCCCTAATGCCTGCCCTGACCCAGGCATTAAAAAATGGTGCAAAGCGAGCTTTGCACCATTTTTTGACCCCTCCTCCTTCCTGTGCGTGATTTTAGCATGGGGGGATAAATATGGCGCAAAGGCCATAGAGTCATTTTTTGCACAGGAACGTCTACTTTGCATTTCATTGATGCGAAGTAGATTTCCACGTCCAAAAAATGATTTTAACTCCATAAATTTGGCGCTAGATGGGTCTAGCGCCAAGTTATAAATATGGAGTTTGTTTTGCACTGAATTTGTGTAAAAGAAATGACGCAAATTCGGCACAAAACAAGTATAAATATGCCTCTGAGTGCGTCATTGATTTGTTTGGTCCGCATCGCTCTTAGACCACGCAACGTTGTGCAAGAGCAACGGAAACCTTAAGTGAGAATTATGAAGCCACACAAGACCACCTTCATAAATCTAAAGTCATGTAATGCAGCGCAAATCGCAGTGTTACATTGCTCAGAGCCAGGGAGGCATTCACATGGGTGTTTCATGGGTGTTCCCCTGAAGCATCCAAGGATTGTGAGGCATTTCCAGATTTACAAGAATTTGTAAACTTGAGATTGTGCCAAAAAGATACGCCTCCCAGGCGACGCATAACAATGACAAATATGTGTATTTCTCCAAATTTTTTCTTCTTTCTATGAGTGCTGCATTGGATAAATATGGCACATTCCTGCCCTTCACTATGATGCATGGTATCACAGCAAGTTAACTTGCTGTGCTGTCCTGCGCCATAAAGCCCATAACTATGTGCCATCATTTTTATTGTTCCCAAGCAAACAACCAAACAAACACAGCAGAAAGAAACATTTTCTACAATCCCCTTACAGATCTGTCAGCTCAATGAAATACAGACATCTGCACTGAGGCTCTGTTCCCCTCCTGCTTGAGTATTATAAGCCAAGCAATATGTTGATGGCAGTTACAGTCAGTGGGGCAAACTAGTGAGCATAATGATAATAGCGAAAGCAAATGTTATAGGGACAACAAACATATAACATACCTATAAAGTAAACATAAAACCAGTATGCCTACAACTGAAGCGGTGCCAGGAATGGCAATGTCTATAACAGCAGAGAGTGTAATCATTGAAAATCCAGAGGAGGGGGTCAGGTCCCAGGTGGGAACCCCAGGGTAGGGGTGCAAGTGATGGGGGGAAAAGCTTGTCTGTACTATAGACTTCACTTGCTTGGGGAGAAAGGATTCTACCCATGTCATGAGAGGGCAATCCTGCATTATTGTTTGCCAGGCCTGGGCATGATCTGCAGCCCAGTGCACCTTACTCTAAAGGTCCACCTCTTCACACTCAATGTTCTTTAATAATTCAACACACAGCATAGCAAACTGGGACCATGAGTGCCCTTCCAGGTGAGAGCAATCTGCTGATGAGCCAATGCTAGACCCAGATCAAGGAACTGGGATGTAATTGATCTCACTTTGGTTCTGGGGAAGAGTCTTAATAGGCAGTAGGAAGGTGCTGGTGGGATTTGATGCTCCGTAACAAAGCCAATCTATCCAACACTGTTTCCCAGTACTGCAAAAGAATGGGACAGACCCACACCATGTGATAAAAGTTGGCTTCCTGCAGGTTACATCAAGGGCACGTCACCTGTGCTGCCGGTAACATGAGGTTGATGTGTTTTGGTGTGAGGTACACTCTTATAAAAAATAATACTGGGTGTGTTTAAATCTGGAGTTCCTGGAGGTGCATGGGATGTACTCTAAAATTGCACCCCAATCCCTGTCAGTGATTTGCAGGCACACATCTGTTGCCTAATAGTCCTGTAAGTCCTTCAGAGTCCCCTTGGCTCACCCAAGGAGTGCCTTATAGTGCACATGTCTGCGGTGCTGCTTGGGTGGGAGGCTCCTCAATCCCCATGTGCCAGTATGCTTCTATTGTGGCCCTCGCAGCTTCATACTGGAGAAAGTGATGAGGGGGTATCTCAGTGTTGTTAACCAAATCTGGAAAGGTCATAGAACACCATTATCATAAAGGTCACCAAGGGTATTGATGTCAACTCTCTCCCACTCCCGTATACCTCTCCAGCACCCATTTGAGGTAAAATCTGCAGGCCCACCAATGAGAGGCCTTTAGCATAAGGGCATGGCGAGTGCAATCCCTGGAGCACCCTCATCCAGACGCATTGAAGAGTAGTGACCAGAATATTGGGACGACTTGCCCGATGCAACAGATAAAGCATGATCTGTGACTATGTGCAGCGTGTGGGGATGCTGCCACCTGGTCCATGCAGTGGGCACCAGTGGGCCTCCCTCCACCTGGTCACCCAGACCAACTGGGCAGCCAGCTCTAGTACAATTCATAATAAGGCAGTGAGAACCCACCTCAGGTGAGGGGAGGTGGTGCTTTGATAGTGAAATCCCATGTTACTGTGGCCCTCAGAGTAGGGTCACTAGTTAATTATCCATTTTCCGAAAAATGGCACAGGGCACCTGGATGGGAAGAAGTTGTAAAAAAGAAATGAAGCTGTGGTAAAATCATCATCTTGGCCAGCGTGGCTCATCCCATTACCAGACAAGGGTAGGAGGGTGCTAAAAGGCAATGGTGGGCCATAGCAAAGCCATCACCACCCACATGTTACCTTCCAGTTGTTGAGTTTCTGATCAATAAATCTGACCCCCCAGGTGGCTAAAAATGTGGGGTTTCCAGAGTAACCTGCCTCCATGTCCGGTGGCTGAGCCTCCAACTCATGAACGAAGCTTAATAGAGATTTGTTGCAGTTCACATCCAGGCCTAAGATAGAGCTGAATTCAGCAAGCTCCTGGATAGCACCCTATATGTCTGTGCAATCCCCACAGAGGTAAAGTAGTAAGTCGTCCACATACAATGCAAGATTAAACTGTAAAATAGCACTTAGAAGCAAGAAGCGCCAACTGGGGATATCTGGTCACATCGGACCGGGACAAAGTCAAATGTTCAGGCTGACACTGATGGAGTGCAGGTCGGCTACAGGGACCCAGTTGGGCCCAATGAACTAAAGTACATGGACTCTGGGTTGCAGAGTGATGCATTGATTCCAAAACATGCAGCAGAGGGAATTCATTGATTTTTCTCATGCAACAGCGGTGATGCATCTGTTCTGAGATACAATGAGGCTGCGGTGTGAGTTTCCTATGGGTCAACGATGCATTGGGCAGTTGAGGTGATGTACTGGTTCCGATTAGAGCTAGGGCTGCGATGCGGAGTTTCGTCTTTGTTGTCAAGGCTGTAGTAGATGGGGATTCGAGGACCTTGCACAGAGATAAACGCAGAAGTGTCAGTTCTTAAGGTGGTGCACTGGCTTTGTGATGCAAGATACACTAGCGATGAGAGCCTGGTTGCACTGGTTCCGATCCATGCGGTAGAGGTGCTGCGTCAAAATGTTTTTTTTTTCAGGCACAATTTGTGCTGCATGCCCACTAGTAGCAAGTGCACTTTACTAGGGACTTAAAAGTAAATTAAATATGCTAATTAGGGAAAAAGCCAATTTTTCCAGGTTTTAAGGAATGACCATGTGTACTTTAGCACTGGTTAGCAGTGGTAAAGTGCTCAGAGTGGTAAGGCCAACAAATATAGGTACAGCAAAATGGAGGAGTAGAGGCAACACTCTTCGGAGAAAATCACCCTAAGGCTGACAGGCAGAACAACCGCCATGCCAAAGAGCACAGGAGAAAAGAGGCACTCTTGCCTCCTGCCTCTAGAGACTTTACAAGTGTTGTAAAGTTCCCTTTTGTAGATGGTCACCAATCCCCACTTTTTCTGTTGATGCTGTTGTTTTGCTAACCAGACCTGAGGACTTATGCTCTGTCCCTTAAATTGTTTGCTGAATTGCATAGGCTAGTTGGCAAGAACTTTACCACTCCTGTAAGTCCCTAGTGATTGGTACCAGTGGTACCCAGGGTCCGGGTGGTAAAGGGGTCACCAGGGCTGCAGCACTGATTGTGCCACCCTGGGTGGCCGAAGTAAAAGTGAGACTGCAGAGCTGCCATGTCTGCCTGCATGAGCAGCCTGCTACTCGAGTGCGAATCTGCCCACACCAGATGCAGGCAGAGTCCCTTTACTGCCCATACACAGGTAAATCATCCCTACGTCAGGCCTCCTATAGCCCAGGAGACAGGGTGCACTGTAGTATGAGTGAAGACATATATTACCCCGTGATAGCATTTAAAATGTAATGCAACCATGAGTAACCTGAGTTACCAGATGTCCAGCTCCATGATGGCCTGGCTGATTCACCCCATGTTTGGAATCAAACACTTTGCTTTTTAACCCTGCACATAATGCCCATGCTCAGGATTAACTAGCATGTGCCTTGGTGGCACCCTTAGAGGGTGCTCACCAAGTTATCAAGCTCTCTCCAGTTTGGTGGGCTCTGTCGAGCCTCTGCCACCACAGACATGAGTCTGCCCTCCTACTGGTTGTGATACCACTTCCACAGGACGGAGACAAAAGGCATGGGCAGGCAGAAGGTCACACCTCCTTCCTCTCAAGCTAGCTAGTGTGAAAGGTAATCAAAGCGGTGAGCCTCAATAGGCTTCCCCCGCCCTTGAAATGTAATCACTTGTCCCCCACTCTAGGACAAAGCCCTTTCCCCCCTTCCAGCCTGACAGGTGGGAAATTAGCTATGAAGGAGGCATGAAGTTGTCACTATAGCGGTGGGCTAGCTGCAGGAACCAGTAGCCCATTGGCCACTGCCCCCTCACTCTTAATGTCCCCTAAAACAGGATTTAGGGGGTTCTCCTTGCACCAGAACCTCAGTTCTTACTTGCAAAGAAGAAGAGGCGTCGACAACAGGACTTGGACTCCCTCTGCAGCGTGAAGGGAGGACACAGAAGTAACCTAAAGAGACCACCACTGGAACCGAGGGCCTGACATGTGCCTGTAGAGAAAGCTAGTTGGTCCCAGCAAGAGGCACCCTAATCGACAATGAGGAGCAAGAAAGACTCCCCTGATTGGTGGTACCAGTGGCCTACTAACTGGAGGAGTAAACACCATTCTGAAGTCGAAGAAGTTCGACCCGACAGGCTCTGTGTGAAAGAACCTAAAGAAACTCAGTGTTTGGCATCCAGAGAGTGGGAGTCAGGTCTCTGCCAGGTTTCAAGCCTCCCCACCCTGCCAGACCTCCTCCAGTTTTCGAATTACCAGCAGACAACCCTTGCAGCTACCAACGCTTGTCCGTAGCTAATCTGGAGACTGATGGCCACTCGGACATCACTGACTCCAGAACAGACCCCCAGCATAGAGACCAACGTCGGCAACAACCCCTCTCCTGTAGTGCTGCATCCTGAAGAGAGTGAACTCAAGAGGAGCAGCAAAGCAGCTTTGGCGTGACGAACTCCCGTGATTGACAGCTAGAAGCCACTTTTGTACCAAGTGTCACCAGACATGGTGGCGAAGTTCCAACTGTTGATTCCTGGTTCTGGCCCCCCAAAGACCTCTACATCCAAAGGGTAAAGCGGGTGTCTGTCCCCAAGGACCCATTTGTCCAATGGTGCAAATGTGCCAACAATTGCGGACCCCGTCAGCACCAAGGACAGACAAAGCACCTCAGCAACCAGACTCCCTAACTAACTGATTGATGACTCTTGGTTTAGGGCCTTGCAGAACCTTAAGTCCAGGTGGATTCCCCGGAACTCACCCTGAAGTTCTTGAGTGCGCACTTCTCCATTTTACTTCAATGGGAGCCATTTAAATAGTGAAAATACCCTTCTAAAATTCATAACTCCAGTTGTGTGTAATTTAAAAAACTTGTTTTGGTCTCTAAATTTATATAAAAATCTGCTTTATTTTTCTAAATTGGTGTCGGATTTAGTTTGAGTCGTGTCATTTACTTATCATCCATGTGGTTATTGTGAAATGCTTTACACGTGTTCCTCTAAGTAGCCTGACTGCTCTTTGCCACACTACCAGGACTGAGCTAAGGTTTAATAGTGTCAACTCGAGCTCCACTACTGGGTAATGTGCTAGTATTACATGATAAGATTCCCCAGTCATACAGATAATACTGTCATCTTACTAGATTACAAGTATCTGATATGCAACTGTTCGTGAGGGCAACTGGATAAGTGTAATGAAGTTTAGTCCACCAGATGTAGTTCCTGCCCTGTCCCATGCCAGCCATGATGATGTATAAGTAATCCGACACAAGAGAGTCCAAAGTTTTTGCCATGTGCCCCACCATCACCAAGGCTCTGGAACAAGTTGGGTGGGAAGAATGCAGAACCTGTATAAACTGCCACTCGTCAGTGACTGTAGTGCGGGATGGGGCAATCCCAGATTGATCTGAATGTGCTAAGTCCTAAAGGTGAGGTAAAAATACAGTGACCAGAATCCTACTAAGAACTTTAAAATAAATGTGTAGGATTGAGAGAGGTCTGTGAGATGATACTTGATCATCCTCTTTTACCTGATTTAAAGGTGGTACCAGTAGGGTCTCACATATGGTTTCCCCCATTGCGGTTACCACATCATGATTTTCCCTTGCCATTCAAGCATTCAAGACATAGGCCCTCATTACAACCCTGGCAGGCGGTGATAAAGCGGCGGTAATACTGCCAAAAGGCCGGCGATAACAAAAATGAAATTATGACCATGGTGGAAACCGCCAGCATATACAGCCACTGTAACACTCTGACCGCCACGGCGGTAGCAACAAACACCGCTGATGTCACCCGCCAACAGCCAGGCGGCAGACAGTGTTCCACCGAAAGCATTACAACAGGCCTATCGGCCAGCTTTTCTGGGGTTGTACCAACGCCATCAAAAATATGGCTGAAACAGTACTCTGAAGGGAAACGACTCACCTCGCGACACTCAAGGAAGAACCACGACCCCATGGAGCCCGAGCTGCATATTTTTCCAGTGCTGGTGTACCTCCTCAAACACCAGGAACACGAACGTCGGCGAAGACGACCACGGTGAGTACTGCACCTAGCACACAAGTAAGGGGGGGAGGAAAAAGAGAGTGACACACACACACACCAAACATACAACACCCCCGCCCCCACCATCACCTGCAACACCATACACACAAACAGATGCAACAACATTACATATACACCCCGTAACCCTCAGGAATAACGCAAGGACAAAAGGAATGGATTAGAATGAGTGTAATAGTACAATTTTAGATAAATACGTACTTAAACCTTTAAACAGTATGCACAGTATATTCAAAAGGAGGGACAATGCCCACTCCAAAATGTCCGTTGCCCACGGGGCCACAACACATAGGCCAAGGCCACACATGACTCCTGCCTCAATATGGAGAGAACACTGCAGGGGCATCAGGCCAAAAAAACACAGGCACCTCAGGGGGGCAGGGAATGGGGGGGGCACCTCAGCCGGAAGATGGTACAAAGCCATTGACCTGGAGGGGGGCTCCATGCCCACTGCTTGGTCCTGGGGAGTGCAAAGCCACAGTCTCTCAAGTGGGTGGTTTGCCCACTGCTTGGTCATGGGGAGTACAAGGCCAAAGTCTCTCAAGTGGGTGGTTTGCCCACTGCTTGCTCCTGTGGAGTGCAAGGCCACAGTATCTCAAGTGGGTGGTTTACCCACTGCTTGGTCCTGGGGAGTGCAAAGCCACAGTCTCTCAAGTGGGTGGTTTGCCCACTGCTTGGTCCTGAGGAGTGAAAAGCCAGTCTCTCAAATGAGTGGTTTGCCCACTGTTTGGTGCTGGGGAGTGCAAGGCCACAGTCCCTCAAGTGGGTGGTTTTCCCACTGCTTGGTCCTGGGAAGCGCAAGGCCGTAGTCTGTCAAGTGGGTGGCTTCTCCACTGGTTCTGGAGGGGGCTATGTGCCCAGTGTTCTTCATCCTGCCAAGGAGGGGGTGAGTGGATGCCTTCTTCCACTGGTTCTGGAGGGGGCTTTGTGCCCAGTGTGCTTCATCCTGCCAAGGAGGGGGTGAGTGGATGGGTTCTTCCACTGGTGGTTCTGGAGGGGGCTCTGTGCCCAGTGTGCTACATCCTGCCAAGGAGGGGGTGAGTGGATGCCTTCTTCAACTGGTTTTGGAGGGGGCTCTGTGCCCACTGTGCTTCATCCTGGATGGTGCAAGGTCACAGTCTCTCACCTAGGGTGTCACACCTACAGGTGTTGCAGGGGGCCAGGATGCACTGCAGCCTATGTAGTCATGACTACACACTGCTCGCAGGCAGTGACGCTGCTCAGTGGATGGCAGTTGCACTGCAGGTGGCGGTGCTGTCAGTGGTGGTGGGAGGCTCCAGCCCTTCCCCTGCCGCCTCAGACGGCTGCCCACTGGGGCTGTTTCTGCTGGCAGTGGTGCAGCTGGCAGCAGGGCAGGAAGCAGTGCTGCCCGCGGTGCAGGTGGCAGTACTGGAATTGGTGGGGGGAGGCTCCAGCCCTTCCTCTGCAGCCTCGGACGGCTGCCCACTGGGGCTGCTGCTGCTGGCAGTGGTGCTGTTGGCGGCGGTACTGACCGCAGTGCAGGTGGTGGTGTTGGGAGTGGTGGGGGGAGGCTCCAGCCCCTCCCCTGCAGCCTCGGATGGCTGCAGTGCCATGGCTGGTGTTGTGCGCTCCTTCCTTCCCTTGGCAGATGGTGGTGCCTCCTTGCTTCTACCAGCTGGTGTTCCCTTCCTGCCCTTGCTGGCTGGTGGTGCCTCCTTCCCCTTGCTGGCTGGTGGTGCGGCCTTCCCCTTGCTAGGTGGTGGCCCCTTCTTTCCCTTGGCAGGTGGCGGCCCCTTCTTGGCATTGGCAGGTGGTGCTGGCACACTGGCTGTGCTGACGGGTGCCTCCTTGGAGCCTCTCACACCTGCAGTAGCTGCAGAAACCACAGTGGCCATGGACTTAGTGGCTGAGGTGCTGGGCTGGGTTCTGGCCACCCTGGCGGCAGTGAAGGACAGAGGTGGAGGGGTGGGGAATAGGTCAGTGTTGGCAAGGAAAAGCTTCTAAGGGACACTGGGTCGGGAAGAGGGTGAAGGTTTGGGAGTGGAGGAAGAGGGTGTGGTTGTAGGAGGTGTCTGTCTGCTGTGTTTGGGTGCAGGTGCATGGGCTAGATGTGGTTGTGAGGTGGATGGCTGTTGGGTGTCTGAGTGCTTGTGTTTGTGTAATTTGGGAGGAGGGGACACAGACACAGTGGGAGAGGACACAGGGGACGTGTGCTTGGATTTGGGTGTGGTCACTGCCAGTGAGGGGAGTGTAGTGATAGGCGTGCTGGTGATGGAGGTAGTGGATGTAGTGCATGCAGGTGTGAGCGGAGACGCAACTGGGAGGGAGGTGGACGACGAGGAGGAGGGGGACACAGTGGATGCAGTGGATGTTGGTGTTTCTGCATCTGGATGGTGCTTGTGTGAGTGCCTGTGGGATGAAGTGTGTTGCTTGTGTTTGCCTGAGACACTTGTGTGTGTTGATTTGGGTGCATTCAGGTCTGAAGTTGTGCTTGGGATAGGCTGGGGTTGAGGGGATTGGGACTAGGTAGAGGAAGTTGTTGGGGGGAGGCTGGATACAGGGACAATGGCTGCCATCAGAAGTTGGCCAGAGCCTGGAATACTCTTTGTTGGGTCGCCACGCCAGAGTGAATGCCCTCCAGGTATGCATTTGTTTGTTGCAAATGCCCTGATAGACCCTGGGTGGCATTCATTATGGCTGACTGCCTAACAGAGAGGGATCTCAGGAGGTCAATAGCCTCCTCACTGAGGGCAGCAGGGCTGACTGGGGCAGGGCCTGAGGTGCCTGGGGTGAAGGAGATGCCCACCCTCCTGGGTGAGCGGGAACGGGAAACTCGCTGAGGGGCTGCTGGGAGAGCGGTGCTGGTATGGGGGGTGGTGGCTGTACCTGTAGTTGGGGTGGCTACAGAGGTGTCCGCCACTGCCAGGGAGCTTCCATCAGAGGAGGAGTCACTGTTGGTACTATCCCCTTCTGTCTACTTCGTGGTGCTCCCCTCGCCCTCCGTCCCACTGGTGCCCTCATCATCAGTGGATTCATCCTCCAGGCCCATGTGGGATGCAGTTCCCTCCATCGCTTGTGCCTCTGCTCCTCCGCCAGATGATGCTGATGCACACAAGAACCTGGTGACAAAACAAAAATGTGGGGCGGGGGGAAGAGACAGAGGATACACTTGGTCAATGCTAGCAACAACACTAAGTTGGCGTACACAACTCACAGGGAACAGCCCTATGCACTAGGCCATGCACTAGCAGTTAGAATGCTAGTCACCAGGCCATGGGGTACAATGCCTAATGCCATTGGCTGCACACCTGAAACCCACAGGACCCTGCCCAGTAGTAGATGTCCACTGACATAATTGGGGTTGGAGTGCATCTGAGCTTGCCCATCATGGAACCTACCCTGCCATGTTTGCCCTGGCCTGGGGCATCCACAGCCCACATCCCCCATCCAGGTAATACCTTACACGTGCAAAGTCATGATTCTGAATCTGTACTCACCCCCTTGTGGCTGCTGTGATGCCTTCAAGCGCCCATCCAACTCCAGATAGGCCACCGTCAGGATGCAGAACATTAGGGGGGGTCAAGGTATGATGGGCACCCCTTCCTCATTGGGAGGCCAGCCCCAGCTGGGCATCCACCATCTTCCTTGCCCAGCGGCGCAGGTTCACCCACCGTTTGCTGCAGTGGGTGCTCTGCCTGTCAAAGAATCCCAGGGTTTGCAGCTCTTTGGGTACCGGGGTAGGACACCATCCACCAGTCTCTCCATCTCCTCACCAGACACTCGAGCCATTGTCGCTTCCAGACACAGGTCACAGCAGCACTAGCAGTGTAGGTCCTCTCCTGCTGAAGGTCAGGTAGCAAGTGAATGAACAGATAGAGAATGGCAGTCACGTCGATGGCGGTGCGTACCGTCACCGCCGGCGTACATCGCCATTGGCTCCTGGAACCCATAGGCCCCAATGATAACCAATACGGTGTTGCACTGTGGTCGTCGAGCGCCGACCGCAACGGCACACATCGCCAGCGGAATTACCTAATTTCCACTTGTCCGTCCTCATAGGTCAGGCAGACGCCAATTCAGGGTGGCACAGGCCATGGCACCTCACTGCGTCACAGCAGACATAGGCACATCAACGACTTACAAGTTCAGATACTGTTTCTGTAAAGCAAAAATTATATATTAATCTGAGAATATGTTTGAATATGACCTGCTCACCGTTTTTCATCCTAGAGTTCAACCACTGAGGATTAAAAGGAGATGGAGACATCCCCCGTGTACAGACCCCTGGTGGACCTGGTGACAATGGAAGACAGACACATTTTCCTAACCTACAGACTTGATATGGCCACAATCCAAGAACTATGTGCCCAATTGGAGCCGGACCTGATTTCAGCTATCCGCCACCCCACAGGTATCCCCCCTCTAGTGCAGGTCCTGTCAGTGCTCCATTTCCTGGCAAGTGGTTCCTTCCAAGCGACAGTGGCCATGGCATCAAAGATGTCACAGCCTATGTGCTAACCAGAGTGTTGTTTGCCCTGATGAAACACATGCACAGCTACATCATTTTCCCCCAGGTGGAGGATTTGGCCACAGCTGGCTGTATGAAGGCTGACTTCTATGCAATGGGACATATCCCCAACATCATTGGTGCCATGGATGGTACACATATTGCCTTTGTTCCCCCCCACAGGTTAAATTAATAGTTGATCAGAAATCGAAAAAGCTTATACTCTCTGAATGTGCAGATAGTGTGCCTTGCGGACTCGTACATCTCGCAAGTCAATGCAAAGTATCCTGGGTCTGTGCATGATGCCTTTATCTTGAGGAATAGCAGCATCCCATATGTGATATCCCAACTCCAGAGGCACCGGGTATGGCTAATAGGTGAGCCCATGGTCCCCATCCAGTTGATGTGGGTATATGGGTGTGGTGTTTGCCCTAAGGGTGAGTGTGTGGCTAACAGGTATCCCTCGATATTTACAGGTGATTCTGGTTACCCCAACCTCTCATGGCTACTAACCCCACTGAGGAATCCCAGGATAAGGGCAGAGGGACGTTCCAATGAGGCACATGGGCAAACAAGGAGGATCACTGAGCGCACCTTTGGCCTCCTGAAGACCAGATTCCGGTGCCTCCATCTGACAGGTGGATTTCTGTGCTACTCACCCAAGAAGGTTTGCCAGATCATTGTTGCATGTTCCATGTTGCACAACCTGGCCTTGAGACCCAGGTGCCTTTTCTGCAGGAGAAAGGGCCAGGGGATAGTCGTGTGGCAGTGGTGGAGCCTGTAGACAGTGCGAAGGGGAGGCAGAGGAAGAGGATGTGGAAAACAGAACTATAATAATTCAATAGTACTTCCAGTGACACACAGGTAAGACTCTGTAACTTCACCTTCCATTGCAGTTTTGTGTTGGACATTGAACATGGCAGCCTGATTTCCCTATTTCTATGGCCTCCTACTGGACCCTTTGGCATCTCTATTTTCAGATATCTGTGCACCACTCTGGCTCCTGGTGTGTTTACTGCTGCCCACTACAGGTCATACCTATGTAAATATTACAGTACATTTGAATTGCAATGTTTACAGCTTGTTATACTAATACATATTTCAATCAATTGACAGACTCCATACTTGTATTAGTTCCAAGGGTGTTTATTTCAGTGCTGAGAAGTAAATGGGGATGTGCAATGGGCTGGGTTGATGGCGGAGAACTGTCCAGGATAGAGTCCAGTCTATTGCTATCACAGATGCTTTGTCCAAGGGGGCATAGGAAGTGGAGCAATGTCAGTTGAAGGTGGACAGGGTGACAGGGAGGGACACAAGGGTGACAATCAGGGGAGTCCTATTTCCTGGCGGGGGTTGGGGCAAAGTTCTCTGGCTTCTGCCTGGATCGCAGGGACCTTTTGCGTGGTGGTTCTCCTTCTGCAGGGGGTGGGATGCTGGTGGCCTGTTGTTCCTGTGGTGGGGCCTCCTGTCCACTAGCGTTGGCGGAGGTGGAGGGCTGTTCTTCAGTGTGGCTAGTGTCAGGGGCCCGTTGGTGTGCCACTGCCTCCCTCATGGTGTTGGCCATGTCTATCAGTACCCCTGCAATGGTGACCAAGGTGGTGTGGATGTCCCTCAGGTCCTCCCTGATCCCCAGGTACTGTCCCTTCTGCAGCCGCTGGGTCTCCTGCAACTTGGCCAGTATCTGGCCCATGGTCTCCAGGGAATGGTGGTATGCTCCCAGGATGTTGGTGAGTGCCTCGTGGAGAGTCGGTTCCCTGGGCCTGTCCTCCCCCTGTCGCACAGCAGTCCTCCCAGCTTCCCTGTTGTCCTGTGCCTCTGTCCCTTGAACCGTGTGCCCACTGACCCCAGATCCCTGATCGTCTGTGTTTGTGGGGTTGCCTGGGGTCCCTGTAGTGGTGGTGGAAACACTGCTGATTGACGTGTCCTGTGGGTGCTGAGCTGGTGTTTCCTGAGGGGGGAGACTCTGCGGTGGTGTGGGACTGTAGTTGGGTCACTGACTTTCTAGAGGTACCTGTTGGCCAGGTTGGTCATCCAGATCCAGGCGTCCAGAGCTGCTGTAATCACTGTGGTACTCTTCTGGGGGGGACTGGATGTTGCTGGCACCTCCTCTCTGGTGACATTGTGTGGGGGTCCTGTGGGGATGTAAATGCAGTGTTATTGTTTCTGCATGTGTCATCTTGTGCATGGGTATGTTTTCCTCTATGATTGTTATTAGCAAGGCAGCTTTGGTTTGTGTGAGTTGTGATTTGGTTGGCTAAGTGATTGTCACTAGTGTGCATGCTGTGGTGATGGGTGTCCATGCATTGGTGTTGCATGCATGGCTTGGTATTGGGATGGGTAGGTTGTGATGGTGGGGTATATGTGAGGTGGAGGAGTGATGGGGGTGATGGCAGGGGTGGTGGTATGTGATGCCATGCAGGTAGGGGGTTGATAGTAATAGAGATTTGACTTACCAGTCCTTCTGCTACTCCAGCAAGGCCCTCAGGGTGCATGATCGCCAAGACTTGTTCCTCCCATGCTGTTAGTTGTGGGGGAGGAGGTGGGGGTCCACCACCAGTCCTCTGTACAGCTATCTGGTGTCTTGCTACCATTTAACAGACCTTCCCCTGTAGATCGTTCCACCTCTTCCTGATGTCATCCTTTGTTCTGGGGTGCTGTCCCACGGCGTTGACCCTGTCCACGACTCTCCGCCATAGCTCCATCTTCCTTGCAATAGATGTCTGCTGCACCTGTGATCCGAATAGCTGTGGATCTACCCTGATGATTTCCTTCACCATGACCCTTTGCTTCTCCTCAGAGAACCTGGGGTGTCTTTGTGGTGCCATGGGTGTAGTGTGAGTGGTGTGTGTGAGGGTGTGTGGGGTGATGTGTTGGGGTGTGTGCTGTGAGGTGCGTGGATGATGTATGGGTGATGGTGTTCTGCGGCTCTGGTTCTGTGGGTGCTCTTGGTGTGTCTCTCCCTCTGTTGTAGATTTGTTTGGAGTTGTAAAGGGTTGTGGGTAGTGTGGGTGTGTGTTTTATATTGGTGTGGGTGTGTGTGTGTGTGGTGTGTGTGTCAAGTGTGTGGAGTTTGAGTTGTCCAATGTGGTGTTGTTTTGTTAGTGTGTGTGTATCTTGAGCGCAGCAGTGTGTACCGCCAATGGTTTACCGTGGTTTAATGTCCGCTGCGTTGATTCCTGGGTCATGATGCTGTTGGGTGTATTTCTTTTGGCGTAACAGTGTGGGTTTTGGTACCACCAGTTTATCACTGACCTTTGGGCTGCAGACTTGTGAGTGTGTCTTTATAGTTGCAGATTTCTAGGTGTGGATCATAATACCCATAGTGGTGTACCGCCGCGGTCGCGGTATGTTGGCGGCAGTCAGCATGGCGGTAAGCGGCACTTACCGCCAATGTCATAATGAGGGCCATAGTTATGTAATGCCTGGGAACCAAGGCCTGGATTTTCGGGTGATATCCTCCTGGGTGTACACCTAGCTTCAGGAGCAGTGACAAGATTTGTTTACTGGGTGGGTAGCAAGCCAAGCAAGGAGGTGGCCGATCTTGTCCCTTTCACTGTGGGCTTTGGAGAAAAAGTGGTTAAAATGGTAACCCCATAACCTTTCCAATAATTCCTGATGCTTTTCCTTCTCTACCAGTAAGTGTTGGCACTTAACAGCATTCTACAATACCTGCAAGGAAATCCCATGTAATAGCTGTCTCCAGATCCCCATTGTCATAGCAATACAATGGCCCCTAGTCTTTAATGCCAGCCACTCAGCCAAGCCTTGGGAGGCAGTCCCCTTGTTATTAGTGGAGTAGTCTATAATAGTGGTTAATAAGGAGTCCTGGAACACCGGGTCCTCCAGTGAGTCAGTATTCATTTTCCAGCATGGGATTGAGGCCCTATGGGTCACCCTGTGGAATGTTAGTAGGATGGGATTGTGACCTGAGAATGTTTTGGCAAGATATTCTTCATGTAATACCCTACTGCATAGTAAACCCCCAGAGAGCGGCACATCAAAGTGTACAAATTGATCATGCATGCAACAGCAATTGGAGTATTTCCTACTCAGGGTGTCAATAGCCTTCCACACATCGGCCAGACCCCACTCCTGTTTTCAGGCCCGAAAGGCCCTGGCCACAAAGCGCAGTTGTGAGATCAAAATGGGTGGGTGTGATCTATCCAGGGATGTATCTGCTTGCAATTAAAGTTTCCACGCACCAAGAAACGGTAATGCAGCAGCGAGGTGAAGTGCGGGATATGGAATTAAGGAAGGTCAGTAGATCAGTGTTAGATCCATGAGCATTGATTAATGCTACATCTTTCCCAACCAGTTTACCCCCTAGTGCAATGCAGTGGTCTTCCTGAGGCAGGCAAGAAGGGCACCCCTAATAGCATCCAAATAAGCAGGTCTCAAGCAGAAGCAGAATATGATGTAAAACAGACCCATCCCTTTCTTCTTTTTTGGAGCTCCACCCCCTCTCCTTTGGAGGGATGTGTGTCCTGCAAGACGCAAATTTGTACCTTTCACCTCCTAATGTAGGGCTGGACCTTGTACCTCTTGCTAGGAGAGTTTAAGCCATATATGTTCCAGGAGAGCATCCTAATGGAGGAGCACGTGTCAGTCATTACCAGTATGTCCACCCACCCTGCGCCCTGGCCCAAAGCCCTCTCCTACATATAGAGGCCAGGATCCTAGGTATGCTGAACTCCTCAGAAGGCAAGAAACAAAGCAAAACAGAACAAAAACAGAGCAAACAACCCTCATCCATCCTCACCAAGGACACTTACTTGTTAGCGCATTGTCCAAACAGTTTATCTGACAGTAGAACTCGATGTACCAACAGAAGTCGGCAACCCACAAAGCTCCTTCAACACCACTGGGGGAGTGGATAGTCATTGAACCAGGCCCGAGTACAACGCGAGCCCCAGGCAGAACACTGGCATTGAAGAGTCAACATGTGATTTGATGCAATAACGAACCAATGTTCGGTTCACTAGAAAAGAGAAACAGTGAGATGATCAAAGCATACACAGACAAATTGTTTCATCAACAGTGGCAGGTGTTGTGCTGCATAATTCCTGACAGAGTTTGGAACCTGTCATGCATGAGTTTGGCACCTGTGGCACTGCTGGTGTCTGAACTGGTGTCTTCACTGGAGCTTGTGGGTCCCTTGGCTTTGACCGTGGGGCCAGATATAGTTGCTGCCATCACCAGTGCCTTTCCTCTACCCCCATGCCCCTGCCAGGCGGTAGATCACACTCCTGTGTGGCTAGAGCTGTGAGTATTATGGGAACCCAACCATGGCCAACAATGAGTGGATCCCAGTGCATGGATCCACTTGAGTCGTCAGAATCCACCCATTGCCTCGCTTCCTTAGGAGTGGTGACAAAGATGGCTTTCCCCTCGAACTGAATGCAGTGTGGCATGGAAAAACAATGTGTACGTGATCCCCAACTCTTGCATCATCTTTTTCCCCAGAGGCTCTCTGCCACTATACAGCCACTGTGAAATCCAGGAAGATGGATAATCATGCGTTCTCCATTGTGAAGGGCCCAGCCATCTGAGCCAGTCACAGGATAAAGTGCCATCCTGAAAATGCAGGAGATAGGCAACCACAGATCAGGGGAAACCCCGGAGCAAGGGATCCAGCAGGCAACCTGTGTGCCCTTTCAAGGGCATAGTGTTGGGAGAGGCCCTCGGGTAGGACCACCTCCAGCAACTAGTCCTCCAAAATAAGTAAGCATTGTGGGCCCCTCAACTTGCTTTGGCAGAACAATGACCCTGATATTGTTTATTCTGGTCCTCCCCTCTTGGTCTACAACCCAGGTCTCCAGAATTTTTGCCCTTTAGTCACAGAGTTCAAGTAGCTGCCTGGGCCTTAGATGCAGGGCCCAGTGTTCTGCAGTAGGATTCTACTTGTATAAGTCATTTGGCCATTTTGGGATGGATATCTCTAAGAAGCTTCATGTCCACCACCAGAGATTTAATTTTCCCCACAATGGTGTCCTCTGTTGACCCAATAGCTGCCAGGATAGTATCCAATTTCTCTGCAATGAGGACAGCATAACCCTGCCGGTGGGTCACCTCAACCCTTTCTTGGGCGTGCAGCTGAACCCCGTAGCTTGATCTGTCTTCAAGGACTAGGCCACAGACAGTCCTCAGCCCAAGTCCAGGTGTGTGCAGGCACTGCGGATAGTGTGGGCAACCATGGGGACCCCACCAGATAATCCCCAGCTGGGCCACTGTGTTGCGTGGCCCCGAGAGAGTCAGGCACTAGATGGGGCCACTGATATGGGAAGCATCCTCCACTTGGCTGCTTAAGCACGATTACCGCCATCTTGGGAAAATGGCTGTTAGCACCGGTGGTCACAGAAATACCGGCTCAGTCATGTTGACCTGGCCCTCTTGTAGTGACCTGGGTGGCATTGGGATCTTGAAACAACCCCCTGAGCAAAGGATGCCAGAAAGTGTACTAGGACACTGCAATATAACCTAGGACAGGGAGAGAGCTCCCTTAGCAGCAACCACTAAGCATGGTGGCTAGCCCTGCCCACCAAGTAGCCCATTGATGTGGGCAAAAGGGAATCTGGGGTGGGCTCTGCACAGCAAGACTGGGGAACCAAAAGCAACCCTGGCACAAAATGCTCAAATCAGTCTCTCTCCCTCCTTCTCCTTGTGAAAGCTCTATCATTGATTTTCTGTCTCTCCTCTCCTCCCTCCCTGATCACTTTCTCTTTACTTTCTCCCTTCACATTTTGTAAAAAAGTGGGTACCAGGTTTTTATGACTGCAGGGATCTGTTCTCTATTGCTATGCTGGAATTGGTTAGGATAATGTGTTTGCCAAAGAAATACATTTTCTCAGATGGCTCACAGTTGTGCAAGCAGAATTCAATGGCTCAGATTCAGCATATCTGAATAGGTGCAGCAGCTCTATGGAGGTACTGGGCCACCACTTGGAGTGGGGCAACAAAGGCACATACACTGGCCTCCTCCCTGCAAATAGACATGCTTTCCTATGGCACCTCAGTGTCAACTGGCAACCAACTCTTGGTGCCACTATGTCACACCATTGGCTTGAGTTTGCATAGGAACCCTTCTCGAGCTCGCCTTCAAAATGATCAGATTTTTCAGGTTGAACTGGGCTGTGGGAGCATTTCTTCAGCCTCAGGCTGTATTAGCAGCACTAAACCCCTGATTTATACTTTTTGATGCAAAACTGCACTAACGCAGTTTTGTACCAAAATGTTTAGCACTGGCTTGCACCATTTCTGTGCACCAGCCGGGCACCATATTTATGGAATGGTGCAAGCCGGTGCAAAGGGTAGGCTAGTGTAAAAAAATAAAATGGCGCTAGTCGGGTGGGG